>NC_045760.1:5680000-5993125 GCF_009193385.2 Nasonia vitripennis
TGCCGTCCTTGCCAATGACGTTTCCGTCTTTGATAGTCAGTCCATCATGCCCCAAAATGGCCTGCTTAAGCGGTGCACCGTTCGAGTCCAGAATCACTCCATCCCTGACGACAGTATTGTCAGACTTGAAGAGACTCTGGTTCAAGAGCTTGCCGTTCCTGTCGTGCAACAAACCGTTCTTGACAAAGGCACCATCCACGATCAGAGGAATTTGGTTAAGTGGCCGACCATCTTTGCCGTGAATTACACCGTCCTTGACGAAGCTGCCATCAGGTTTGTAGAATGCATGCTTGATGGCCTTGCCATCCTTTCCAACGATCTTGCCGTTCTGAAGGTGCGCACCGTTGGGCAGCAGAGATCCTTGGTTCAAGAACTTACCGTCCTTGCCGTAGACCACACCGTCCTTGATTGAAGATCCGTCGGAGGCAAAGGTCACATGCTTCACGGGTTTACCATCTTTCGCATAGACCTTGCCCTCTGTAACGTAGTGTCCCTCGTGGCCGAGATCTCCACTGGCCAGGGGTTTTCCGTCCCTACCATAGATAAGACCGTCGTTGATGTACGTGGCATCGGGCAGCAGGGCGATCTGCTGTTGGGGCTTGCCGTCGTTCTTGCAGACGATTCCGCCAACTATGTAGTTACCATCGGCTCCATAAGAACCCTGGGTCAGAGGTCTGCCGTCGTGGGCGAAGATCAGGCCTTCTTTTACGTAAGTTCCGTCAGCTCCCAGTTTGTTGTACTGCAGGGGCTTGCCATTCTTGTTCACGATCTTACCATCTTTCACGAGCGCGTGATCTGGTCCCAGGCCTCGTCGGTTTAGAACCTGGTTGTCAGGGCCGTAGAGGATACCGTTCTTGATAGAGTTGCCATCGATTCCCAAGACTTCCTGGTACAGAGGTTTGCCGTCTTTGCCGGTGATGATGCCGCTGGCAATGTGCGTGCCGTGGGGTCCGAAATCAGCTTTCTTAATAGGCTTTCCGTCCTTGGAACAGATTTTACCGTCGATGACGCGGGAACCATCAGGGCCCAAACTGTGTTGGTCCAGAGGTTTGCCCTCCTTGGTGAAGATAACGCCGCCGATTATTTGCGAACCGTCGGGTAGAGGCAGCACGTGGTAATCGGAATCGATCTTCTCGGTACCGGGGATAATAGCACCGGGCGCTACTTGGATATCCTGACCTTTAGCCTCGCCTTTGATAAGCGCTGCAGATGCGCTCTTGGCGTCCTTACCGAGAACTGCTGGAGTCGAGGTAGGTGGTGCTGGAGGCTGTACGACCGGTTTGGTCACCACCGGCGCAGGCGTGGCTACGGCGGCAGGTTGGGCAACACCTTTCTGCTGTTCCTTCAGTCCAGCGGATTCAACGTAGTTGATTCCTGGAGTTTTCAGTCCCACTGGAGTGAGAGTAGGAAGGACTACCGGAGTTTGCTTCTGCTCGGGCTCCTTGGCTTTTAACTTTTCGGCATGTTCCTCGAGTTTCTTGTTCTCACCGGGCGCATAGTTGAAGGCCAAACCAGTGGCTTTGCGACTGCCCGAGGTGGGCGACTGCTGATTCTCAGGACCAGGAGAGGATGGCTTGTCTTCATAAGTGAAGCCATGAGGCGTAAAGCGCTTCTTCGTCGGCGAGGACTCGTGCTCTTCGTATTCGTATGGCTTGGTGAAGGCCAGCTTATCGGGGATGGTCTTTGACTTCTCGGCGTCGGATTTCTCGTCGGGGGTCTTGACCCTTTCGGAGGTGGACAAATCAGACTCGAGATCGCTCTTGTCCTTGGAATCGTCGAGCTCCTTGTTCTTCTTTTGCTTCTTCTGCTTGTCGTCCTTGTCTCGCTTACCGAACAGTCCGAAGGCACTGACAGGACTCTTTGGTGGATGATGAAAAAAGTAATGGAAAAAAAGAAAACATTTCGTTTTGTCAAAAAATAAGGACAATGAGCGAGGAACGGGTCGTTGCGGTTGTGACTTTACAGGTGCATTCCACGCGAGTGATGGGGGTTAGTATAAGGGGGTTGACAGAAGGATGGTGTCACTACGTCTCAAAATGTGTTAGTGGTGATGTCTCTCTCTCCATCCGTCAGAGATGAGATGACTGAGGCTCTACTTTGCCGACGATGACAACACTCTAAGACCGTGTGTGATTTTTCACGCTATGTATCGCGTCCAACAAACTTACCTTGATCTTCTCCTTCTTTTCCTTTTCAGTTTTTTCGGGCTTGTCTGGGGTCTTATCGCCCTTCTTATCTTTCTTTTTTGCGTCCTTTTTCGCGGGCAACTTTTCGTCAATGCTCTCAAGTTGCGAGCTATCATTTATTACGTCAGATTTGTTGAGATCGTTATGGTTTTCCTTTTCGTTTTCGTTTTTAATATCCTTCTTCTTCTTGGAAAGACTACCGGTCGGTAGGACTGCGATACCTCCGGCCGGTTTCTACAATGTAAAGTAATTCACAATCACACGTCGCTTCATGCAATAAGCGTTAAGCAGTCTACTTCTCCTTATTTCTAATCTAAGATTACAAGTTTTCTTTTTGCCTACGTTTATGTAAATAAATAACATAGATAGAATTATCATAATATAAGAAATATAGATCTAAACAACGCATTTGCCGTGCTTTCATGCATCACAGATGATGGTAAGACTGTATATTTATAGGCTCTTCTACTATTTGTGTAAACAATGTCACGGAGATATTAATAACGCAGAGTAAAGAGTATAACAAAAGAACTTGATTGTTAGAATGGTAAGAATATGATATTTACAAGAGAATCACAGATATTGTAAAAATACTATTTCCTGGTATTCCCGCAAGTAGATCATTATTGTAAGCCAAATTTTATAGTAACCGTTAACTAAATGAAAAAGATACACCAAAACAAGAAACCATCTAAAGATTAACAGATTATAGGATGAACATTAATCTAATACAAAGATGTGAATCGTGTACACAAATATTTGGAAACAAATGTAAAAGTAATGCTAACTGTATAGACATGTAGCATCAATCTTTTAAATTTGTTACAGAGCCAAAACAATAAGAACAACGAAAGAAATACTGCAACATGCTTTGAAATAAACGATAGAAACACCAAATGGTTCGCTCAAAATTTAGTATCTAAGAGGCTTGTATATGTATTACGAGATGACGGAATGGTGCATGATGGGAATGATTCAGTGGTGTTCAGTAATCTGCTATACCTTTCCACCGGCGTCATATTCTCCTTCCAGGCTACTTGCACTGCTGGCCGATGTCGTTCCGGCGCTTGTTTTTCGTGCGAGCTATTAGGTGTTAGTTATGTGTCAGTATAAGTTATAAATGACTAAAGCCCTACAGATTGCACAGGCAAAATTAATAAAATTCAAATACCGCAACGTGAACTTTCCCTTTGATTTGTGACAAGATAGATAAACTATTTACAGCGTATTGTTTGTATAAAATTTCCAAGCTCGTGTTGTGAGAAAATTGAAATAAAATTATCAACAGTGCAAAAGTGGGTGTTAATAAATTTAGTGTAGTTAAAAAAGTTTAGTCCTTTTCCCATTGCTATGATCGATTATAAACTTTTTTGTCACCTGCGTTAATAATCCATAGAGCTTATATTTGTATGATTATAATGAGTCGATACGAATGTTTGATATGAATTATCAAAACGATAGGTTCAACAATTTCCAAAGTGAGCCAATTGGTGTTTGGATATTTACTAATATTGGCAAAACCGCCTAATACAGCATTTCTTTAAACATCGGGACGCGACAATAAACAAATGCTTCAATTAATCTTGCATTATAAAAAATGCTCTCTAAATCATACCAGAAAACTTTTCTCTTTTTTTCCTAATCTACGACTCGAAAGTGTGAAAGTAATACCTTTTCCTTCTGCTTTTTAATAGGACTGGGTCGTTGGTCGATATGCTCCATGGTAGGCAACGTTTCCGGTTCGTAACTCATAGTATGTCGTTTGCTTGGCTCTGAACTATAGGGTTCAAGGTTCTTCTGTTGACCTAAAGCTGAAAGCACAGGTTGTGACGAGCCTATTTCAATGTTAATGCGACCGTTGCCGTTGACATGGTTATATTTTAAATAAGGCACTTGCGGTAAATATCGTATAAATCTAATTCGACGGTTAATTTGCTTAGTCTACTTACTGTCCATGCTTCGCGACGTCAGCCTTCGTGCGCTGAGGAATCTTTCGAACTTCGGAGGTTGTCTTTCGATTGGAGTCTTCTTCGTTTCGTAGTGCGTTCGTCCTGAGTATCGGAAATTCGATCCCAGATGAGGCAATATTCCTACTTTCTTTACAGGCTCAGGACTCATGAGCCTAAAAGACATTACGAATGAGAATTAGAACGCGAGTGTGAATAAATTTCGATAGTCGCACGAATAAAATTGTGAGTGGCACCTGAAGAAAGTATGATGCTCCACGCATGTTTTCCAGAGTTTCTTGGCTGCCCTGTGGTTCGCTAGCTTGAATCCAATGGTCGATTCGAATTGCTCGAACTCGCCAGGTCTGATCTTGATGTAGAAATTGTGCCTTTTGTAAGAAATCTTAAGGATCTTCGGCCATGCGAACCTGTTGATCCTGAGTCTGTCCCTGTAAACTGACAATCCCGTCGAGCAGACGCCCAGAGTGATATCCACACCTTCGGAGTCTTTCGCCGGATGGAGATCGATGCCGTACATAGCTAGTTTCTTTGCATTCTCAAGGTAATGCAGTTCAGCTTCGGCAGGTGTTTGACCTCTGCAAAGAGACGCGCATCGATGAGTTTAAAATCTTCATCATATCTATTTACAATAAAATCCAGAAGCGAAAGAACTTACTTGTGCGTTATGTGAAGGGCCATAACCTTCTCGACCAACTCGGGTGTTTGATTGGGTGCGAATTTGAAGTCTTTCAAGTAAGTCGTGCCATGCTCTTCCTTGTCGTAATCGCCCACTTCGGATTGCACGAGATAGGAGCCGAGAAGGGAATGCGTGACGAAAGAGCAGGGCAATCTCCCTGTGATTATATCATTCCTAATTTGCAGGCACAACTGATAGCGCGTTATATCCTCTTGCAATTGCGCTGGATCGGGTGGATAGAACTTGACTTCGAAGTGTAACTTCCAAGGCTCGTCTGGAAAAGGCGGATGACGATTAATATTTGTCTGGATCATCTATTACAACGGCAAAGAATTTCATACGTACGTTTTAGGAACTTTGAGATTCTCTTTTCCAAATCCAGCCAATTGCGAGGATCGTATTTGTCTTCGTAAATCAGTCCAAAATAATCTTTCTCCAAAAGATTCATGCTCTGACATACTCTATCCAAAAGCTCGTAGCCTTTCGCCTTTCTCTGCAAAGAGAGTAAAATGATCAGAGATAATGTCGATTACCTCTTAACTTTTAAAATAAAAAGTTGAATCGACTGACTCACCTCGATGTTGAAGTCTCTAACGGTGCCGTCCAGGAGAGTGACCTTCGCGAGGGCAAGCTTGCCCTTGCTGAGCGGACTCTTGCTGGGCGAGCTGGTCCCATTTTCGTTCGCCGTTTCCGCCGGCCCGACGCTTGGCTTCCGTTCCTCCGGCATTTTCAACGCTTAACTGCAACACAAAGAGCATCCTATCATTAGTCATACAATCGCTTTAATAGCTCGAAATTAATTAATGCACACAGGCACACATCTCTCTTCAAGACCGAGTATACATAAAAATAAACGATTAGCTGAATAACAAGCCCATAAATCCCCCAGCAAGCGCTAGCGATAAATCGAAAGCTTGCGAGCTTTCCCTCAAAAGCTCGCGGTACACGAAGGCGCAAGGTCGACTCGGAGGTAAATCCTCGTAGGCGGTCGAAAAAACGAGGCTAAAAACGATTTTCCCTCGGTGTTACGTCGATATACGGAAAGTTCACACGAACGAGATCCTCCGCGCGCGTTCGAGCTCGCCATGCGTGACGCGCGCTCCGCGGGAAAGGTCGCATGACAATTTCGTATTACGCCCCCGCGCCGCAACAAAAGTAGATCTCGCCGCCGTTATATCATTACCCGCCGAAGAAAGTGAGAGAGTGAGGGGACGGTGATAAAAGAAAAATCCATCTTTTCCATTAGTCGAATTCCAACTGTGCAGTATGCAAAAGTCTTTTCAGTGCACTACTGAAATAATACACGCGAATGGCAAGCAAGCTCACGCTATACAGAACATAATACGTGTCCAGAAAGCTATGCACGGAATGATCGCGATTCCGCGACGCGGAAACCCGTCATTTTTATAAGTAGCAGAGAGTCTGGCTATATGCAGCATGAATAATGCGCTACTGCGGCGAAGAAAAAGCGGAGGCGAGCAAAAAAACAGTCGGAGATAAAACTGCGTGACACGCGATGGTTGTACAGCGCGATAAAAATTACACAATGCTCGAGCTGCTGCGGAGACCGCGACGAGACTCTAGAGAGTGATAAAAGAGAGCGAAAGCGAGAAAGACTAGAGCATCAGTGATGTATATAGAAGAGCATAGAGGGGGCGAGAAGAGTGCGCTGTGCGAAAATAATCAATATTTCCTCGAGAGAGCACACTATAGAGACGCATCGCCGCCGGCTGCTGCAGCTGTGTGTAAGACGCGCGTAACCAGACCTGCTGCAGTGGAGTCTTTGGGACGTAGTGTGTGCTCGCGTATAAGGGTCGATGGCTCTTTTGCACGCGCGAAAACCAGTTCGCAGCTGCGAAAATTCGAGCGGAACGATGAGCCTTATCCGAGAGGGCATTTGCGGAAGTTGATACCGGGGGCTGATTTATGCGCTTCGAGATAGATCGATGCTTTGTTGAATGGGGTGATAGTAGTGTGGACTGATGGGTGAAGAGTTCATTCATGATTTCTTTCTTTTCTTTGCTCGTTATAATGTTCCATTTTTAGATCGGTCGTTGGAAGTGCCGAGATTGCGAGATTATTCGGAGCATCGGAAGACGAAACTTCTTGGAATAATATTTTTACGCTTGTTGTACAGGAGACGATGGTGCTTTGAAACGTTACACATGCCGAGGAAATAGACGCGCGGGTTTTGAATTTCAGTAGTACATTGCTGATTCGCGTGTGATTTTGAAATTCGTGAGAGGATTCGTTCAATGGTCGTCTAAACAACAACGTACAAGAGAGTTAAAGAAAAAAAGTTTTATTAGTCGTCGCTTCCAGTGAAAATCAGCGCATCGTCAATCATAATTTAATGTCACTACGTATACGCTCGGAGCATTTGAATATAATTAAACTCTTGTGCTATAATGGTGAGACGTGAAAGATCGTATTTTAAAAGCGACGCTTACGTGATACGACATCGTTACCACCAACCACATACACCATCGCTCTATATAAATTGAATAGTTATGAATCAGCCTGTACACACGAAAGTTCCACATAAATATGTGCTATCGCATCCAACTGCACTTGAATTTTCGCATCCAACTTTCCAGCCGACTTTACACACCGCGTGAGATATCTCTCTGGCCTATTCTATGCTACAACATAAGTGTAATCGTAATCGAGAATACGAGAAAGTTTTAATCGAGCTTTCAAAACTTTGCCAACATCCGTCATTTGCTCGTGTGTCTCCCTACAACACACTCGTCGACTCGTCGGATCGACGACGACACAGTTGTCAAACGTGAACAGGAGTTTCACAGCGTGTAACCGAAGCAACGGGATGTGTGACGAATATGTGAGTTTTGTCGAGAGCGGATCAGTGCCAATCGGGTTAGCGAGTCGCAGGGACACGGCTTCGATTTTATTTTACCAAGATAACAACTGAACGTATATAGCATGAAAAAAGTACGGCTAAATGAGAAACCTTTTTGCTGCGCGAGACGCTTTAGTCACACTTTCGCGGCTCTGAAAACGTGAGTGTCTCGCGAGAGGGGCGTTAGTGTCGACAGAAGAGCCGAAGTGCAAAAAACGTTAGGCAATGATTCGATATGCCCGTGTATATGAATATATCGTTACGTTGAGAACCATTATTTTCGTACAAACGTTTTGCGCGCGTGGTTATAAACAAAACGCGATCAAACGAATAAAATCACAACAATGAATCCGTCGTATATGTAAGCGCAGCTTGCAGCCGATAAAACCGTAGCAACAAAAGGCACTCCTCCTCCTCCTCCTACGCAGTAAAGTGGATTGCGCGCGTGCGCATGGTCTTGGTACACGATAACAACTTCAATTATGTAACGCATTATAATTTTTATGCGACGCCCATAGTGCAATAGACGAGCGCGCGCATGCACTTCTGTATGTATACACACACAGTGTGCGTGCGTTGTAAAGCAGAAAAAAATCCACTTCACGGACAAACGATAAATCGTTCTTTAAGCAAATTGTCCCCTCGAGAGAGACGTTGAGACACGTTGGAGTGATTTCTTGGATGTACTGCATGCAGCTTGTACACGTTCGTGTATAAACGTGGGTGAGAGAATAGGCGAAGAAGAGAGAGAGACGATAATAGACGCTGTAGGTTCGCCATTTTGACGCGAAGGCTCTGGTAATAGGGTTTAGACAGGGATATTCTAGTGGAACTGATTGCCGGATTGATATGATTAGTTCTCTTATAGTTTCCTTACTGCACAGCTAGATAATAAGCGTGCAAAATTGCATCAAATTTTGAACTTGGGTATTTGAACTTATTGATTGTTTAAGAAATTACACGAATTACGGAGATGACTTGAAATCAAGTTTGGTTCACGCTGATTTACGATCTCGCAGTAACGATTCAAAGCCTGAAAATGCTTATCCGTTATTTTGAAGAATTATCTTCTATACCATATGCTTGGAATGACTATATTCCAAGATTTTTCGAACTAATTTAACACACGCCATACCCAAGAACAAACAACCCCAGCAGCAGCGCACGCAATCTCCCATAGAATCTCTCCAATCCCTACCCAATATACGTACGTCACCGTGTACAAATCGCGCTGCAAATTAAATTTCGAATGCGATCCGTCAAAAAGCGTCACAAGCGATGCTCGCGGAGAATATTATACATCCGTGCAGTAGCATAGCTCTTATGCAATGTATAGGATCGAGGCCTCGCCTGTATGAATTCTCCTTCTCTCTCTCTCTCTCGCTCCGCAGCCAGAGGCACGTACGCGCGAGCATCAATTGCGGAGAGGGAATCACCGGCTACTATGCGTAGTGTATACCTACAGCCCGTGGACATACCGGCCCGCGATCGTCATTAACATTCCGATCTTGGGCTGCGAACGACACGCGAGATTTTTCCTACATACTGCGCTCGGATCTTCATTTCCCGTATAACGTGGATAAAATATTATCTCAAGGAATAATCGATTTATTTATCACACGAGTGAAATTATAAAAGTTCAGCCTAATTAATCGCACATTAAGCGTTTCACGTCGTCCACTGGGCGTAACTGCCGCACAGCAAACACATTCACCGGCTCGGAATGCCTTCCTCCTCTCCTGCATCAGCTCTTAGAAAAACATTGCGCGACTTTTTTCATATCCCATCCGCAGCAGCGGCAGCCTCATTGTTATAGGTTAACGTGCGAGCGCGCATAAAGCGGACACTGGCGTGGCTATGACACGGCGCAAACAAGGTCGGGCTCTTAACTAGGTCGGTCGTGTGCTCTGCTAATGCTCGTGAGATTTATAAGAGGGAGAAAAATTAGTTCGTATCGAGAGATGCGTATAAGTAGATTGCCGCCGGGGAGGAGTAATCTCATTTGTGTTTTTTGGCTTGTATTCGCAGTTGAGTTCGAGAAAAAGACGCACCAGGAAAGAGGATGGGTTCGGAGACTCGTCATACATCGCAGCGGCATATATAGTGTGTAAACAAACGACGGCGTCCGGTTAATTGGCTGAAAAGTGCATACATAGATAACGCAAGCAAACTACTTTAGCTGGGTGTGTCGTTCCCGTTCAAAAGTCGGCTGCTTTCTACTTTACTGAAAATTACTCTCCAAAGCCGCGTAATTATATTTTCGTGATTACGATGCCTAATAAATCACACCGCATTCAATTAGAGGCATAATTGAATTATACCACAAAAATCCATACACCGCTATCCTATCCGATAATCACACACTCCATTCCACGCGAATCACTACACCACTGCATTACGAGCCATTAGCTCGAAAATCTCTCACTTGCGCGGGTATCTATATATATATATATATATCAGGCCAATCTAAAATCCCGAGATTCTCTATCGAGCAATCAAGAAGACACTCGAAAAGAGAGGAAATCGCGCACTGAGCGAAGACAATCGCGCACGTTATATTCTATAACGTATATACGAGGGTTTAATCGTGCGTGCGCCGGAGGCAGAAAAAAAAGAAGCGTTGATGCGAGCAAGTGCGGGCGGACGGGCGTCGCCATGGAGATATTCGGCGCGCGACTGCTGTCGTCATCGCTGAAAGCGAGCGAGTGAGCCGCAGCAGCAGCAGCGACCTTTGTGATGAGGTAATGTGCTCGTTTTTATACGTGCGCGCGAGAAGAACTTAAGGAGATAGTAATATAGGCGTGTGCGCGTTGTTTGGGTGGTGGAATTAGTTTGAAAGATATACGAGCAGAGGGTTGCATACCTGGAACAGGTATAGCTGGCTGCGGTTGATTAGGAGAGGGAAATGCTTTGGGAGAGATTATTCAAATTGGTCGGAGTGGTAGTTGCGCTGAACTGGGAGGATAAGGCAGTCTTTGAAAGGTGTTATCACCGCGAGCTATCTTTGAAGATTCTTCGTTTAATTTGCTTGGTTCTGATTATTTGGCATTTCATCAAAGATTCATACTCTTTTGAAAAGCAAAACTTATGGATGTTGCCCAATGTCATAGCTTCATCCTGACATCATAATATCAGCAAAGTTTAAGTTGACGTCATGTGGTACTGCCATTTTCCTTGATATTGAATTTTGAAAAATGTATGTTATGCACATACTTGATATTTTTATTCTCCATTTGTGATCGTAGCTCGATTAATCAGTCTTTTATTACCGTGTCTTACGTCGGCTTATCGATATCAAATACGTCAAAATCTATAAGTACTGATCCAAAACTGTTTCTGCCATTTCTCACGCAACGCTCAGACGGAAATATATTTCTGGCTAAAAATAAGCATCGGCCAAGTAGCTCGTATAGTATGGAGTGGAGAGCTACACTATACGGCCCTGGAAACGATAAAATTTATGAACTGTATGATTTGATGTGATTGTAATTGTAGCATTCATGAGACCATATTGCAAATTGCTCATGTAGATGCGTTCAAACGATTATTACTCATACGGCTAAGACGTGGCGACAAAAGGAGAGTAAGTGCGCTTACGTGTTTTACAATCTTCAAATTGCAATGAAGCTAGTTTAAATTTGAATCTGAGCTATAAAAACACAATTTAGAATTTGCCAAACGTTTGAAATGGTCTGATGGCAACGAACAATTGTTATCAGTACAAGGTTATCTTTTTTCTTTAAAATTACTCCTATACCCTTTCTAATCTAAAGTACGATATAGTCTATCTTAAAACCACTGCAAATGTCTCGCGTACACGCCAGCAATGAATATAGTATCGATTAAAAAATCATCACCAGCACATAAATTGTAATTATAATTTCACATACATTTCGTACAAAAACACATCAATAATGTATATTAGCACGAGCCAAACGTACGATTCGGTATCCTTGAATATCACACGAAATACGTTTCCACCACACGAAATAATAACCGATAAAAAAATCGATTTCTATTTATATAACAGACACGTATCGTCAATCTCATTATCTTCCTTTCACAGGCCTTTCTCCACGTGTGTGTTATCACGCCGAAATCTACCAGAAAAAAACGACCCTTCGAGCCTCGTTATAAGAATGAAAATTCATTAAATGTAATTACAGCAAAATTCACAAAATAAAACTTCCAACACAATGTCAATAGTAAATAACAAGAGCCGGACTCGGTAAGAAGTACTAATGAGGATGCAGACGATGAAACTTCGCCTGTAGCGCATTGCGACGCTACACACAACGTGGGATTTGCATAAATTTTTTAAAAAGGTCGTCAAGACGCCGGGCTACTGCAGAGATAAAGTGCATAGCGCGGGGTAAGAAGCCGTCCCCACACGCTCGAAATTTTTAATGGCTCGCGCGAGACACACAAAAAGAGGCGATTTCTTTGCTCGCGCGTATACCAGGCTAAAAGGGCCGCGATTGTCGACGTCGTCGTCGTCATGAGCGAGGGTCGCCTGATTATTCTCTCCCGCCCACGCGTACGAGCAACCGGCTCTTTAAGTCTCGTGATATATATCACGAAACGCCTCTCTTTAAGGAAGACGAACACGCCTATGCGAGCTTCGGACTGGACGGATAGATTTGAGATGCGTTTGTGGGCTATTCGAGGTAAGATAGCGCGCTATGAGTGTACGAGACTGCTGCTGCACCTTTGTGCGAGATTTTACGGCGTACAGACGTGTGAAGGCCAATTTATTTTAATTGGGAGGAGTTTTATGCACGCGTGTGATAAACGCGAAGCTTTCTCTGGTTTTCGCTGGCGTTAGAGACACAATTTATAGTGGATGTGCACATACGTCTAATCGTGGTTGCGGTAATATTTCAGTTTTTAAATTTGTATCTTCGGCTAAATGAGGTAGGCGCACGCTGCGGTGGTCATTTATTTAGCTTCATAAATTAATAACGAATATTCGCGATTTATGCAAAACTTCGTCTTCTTCTGCGTATAATACGTAATAAATCCAGCGCATGATATAGCGTGTGCGAGCTCGCGTGTACACCGTGGGCGCGAGCAGCGACGCACGGGATTAACGGTTTGATATGGTCTAATTTAAATTCGACACGATGAATTAAGTTACGAGGGCACATACATGCCGAAAGCTTTAATTTCACGTTTTTCATCCCGCGTATACGGTATACAGCTCAGGACGTGATTCGAATAATAATTCTATTATTCAAGCAGTCCAAATAAAAACTTCCATCCAACTTCCTTCCCGAAGCGTGTGCTATTTATATAAAATCGAAAGGTCAGAAAATTCAATATAACGCGTGGAAACAGACTGGCATTTCATATGACTCGGGGGAGCGACGTATGCGCAGTAACCAAGCGAAAAACTGCTATTCCCCGAAGCTAAATTGACCGTTCTTCCGTCTTCTCTCCGCTTCCGAAATCATAAAGTATAAGCGTGTATATCAGCCAACTGGGAAACGCTCCCGCCCACATTGTTTTCCAATACGAATCATATGCATCACTCTCCTCTCTTCACTAGCTCATCTTCTTCTCAGAATAGCATCGAGTCTTCAACTGACGTGTACGAGATACGCATCGTCGAAATTCGCTCAGAAATAAGAGTATAAGCACAAAACGCACAGCATGCGCAAGCGCATAGGTTTATTGACACTGGGGCTACTCTCGGGGGCTGCTGCTGATGCATATACCTGTATTCATCGGTATATATGAATGAAAAAGCGAACTATGCCACCGTCTGGCTGTATATACCTCTCTCTGAATGCTATTTAATCCCGCTGCAGCAGCAGTTATATACAGCCGAGCGATAACGGAGCCGCGCGCATTTTCATCTCGCGAAAAAGAGCGTCTCGAGCAGAAGCACGAGTATTGTGCAGCAGCAGAACAGGAGACGAGGTATAAGAAGCCGAGTATATGTTTGATCGATATCGTCTCGAGACGCCGGCAATTTTCCGGTCTTGATCGATGTCAAGAGCTAGACGAGATTTATTATCACCTTTTAGCCGGCTGAAGGTATAATGTATGTGTATATATAGACACCAACTCGAGGGCCTTTGTTTTTCTCTGGAGTCTGGCGAGATCGATTAAATTGTTTACAAACCACGTTTGAAAGCGCTCTTTCAAGGCTGCCGTAGGTCGGGAATCTGTATAGGATATGCTGTGTCGAAGTTGCGCGAGAGAAAGCGGAAAATGGTTTTACGACGTATACGGGAGCGGAGAAAAGTTTGATGTTTCTTTGCCTCGCTGATTTTATTGCGGATTTAAGAGTTTTTTTTTCTTGCTTTAAACGCGCACGCTTTAGATAAAGCGAGCTTTGCAGGCTACATCGAAGACAAACAAATTTCATTGCTGCACAAAAAGAGATTTCATCGCTGAAACTTTTTATCGTTAATAAGGGCGTTAATATGCTATTACACGACGAAAATAATTTTTTAATCGAATCAAACTAAAAGCTCGCAATGCGATTCCGTCGTAAACTTCGAGTTTTACGAGTAAACAGTTTCGATTTTACATCGGCGTATTTTTTCAGATTTTAGTACGCGGCAAGCCGTTGGGACGCGATGATAAACACGCAAATGCTGGCTTAAAAAGTAGAACACAGCTTTTAAACGAAATTGAGTGCGTCTTGTAACTCGGCCGTGTATTGCTCGTCTGCGGCGAAGTAAAACATTTTAGGATAGTCCCTTAACGAGCGCACACTTTGGCTTCTAACGGAAAAACAAAATTAGCTGATTCCTACATCTACTTCGAAATTAAAAATCCATACACACAAAAACATCTCTATGTATACCCGACCGGACAAAAGAATTGCAATAGGTAACAGACATGATTTTTAAAACCCCTTTTAAAATAAAGTTAAGAATAAATCTTACACAAAAGTACAAAAGTTACGATTTTTACTGCAATATTTGTTAAGTAATATGGTTTTGAAAATTTGGTTTGCTAATGATACGTTTAAACGATTGAGAGCTCACATGGTCAATATGGCGGCGCGAAGGATGAAAATATATATAGATGTATAAAAGCATGTAATTGTTAATACATAAAATAACCTTATTGTTTTCTCAAAAATCATAATAGAGAGATAATGCTTCAAAATCATCAAAAAATTGATACATAACGTATTCTTATGCTATTTCCTACTATATATAAGTATTTATATGTATATAGCAAATCCATGTCTGATCCCTATTTCCCACAGGAAAAGCTAAACACAATATGCGGCAAAACAATCAATACACGATCATTCCGTCCAGATTCTATACACTTAACTCGCACAATCGCCGTTACGATTCCACATCGCCCCAGCAAAGCTGTCATCAATGCTGACGCTGCCACGAAGGAAAAAAGAGCAACTAACTACTGCCTAACGCAGTAGTATAGTATATACATACATCAGAAGAAAGCAGAGCGCAGAAAACACTCAAAGGACTCGATCACCGTGCATTTGCGGGACTAACGAAGCGACGCCGTGTGTAGGTATAGTATCGCAGCTTCGAGTCGAGTCGGCTCGAAATCAAACGACGCGTCGCGCCGTTTCATTAACGAGGCGGGCGGGAGTGTATCGTCAAGTATCCGTGAAAGCATATAATAGTCTACTACGTGTGCAGTGTATACGTTTTCGCGGACAAGAGGCTTCTGACGCGAGGCGATGATTAAAGGGCTTGCGAATAGGAGTTAATATCCCATCTGGGCTTTTCCACTCGCCTGAAGCTCTATATATAGCTTCCGAATTATCGCGGATTTCACTTTTGTCCAAACTCGCGAGCTTTTGTACGTTGAGCGCGACGATTCAGATTCTTCGCCGTGAGAGTGGAATATAATACCGTCGAGCTTTTGGAAGCGGCTGTCTATATCAGGACTTTCTGATGAGGGAGAACTTGCGGGCCTGATATGGCCGTAAATTGAAGTCGAAATGTTCGCCGCAGCAGTGAGCCTAACGGTATATATAGGTGCTATCGCTTGACTGCCGAGATATCGAGTTCTAGCGTGAAAGGAAGTTGGATCGTTTGTGAGAGAGAGAGAGAGAGAGAGAGAGAGAGAGAGAGAGAGAGAGAGAGAGAGAGAGAGAGAGAGAGCGAACGGTGAGAAAAGTTTTCGAGTGATTATTCACGAGAAAAATAAAAATGTTAATCTTACACATTATGTACCAAGAAGCGATTTGAAAACGAACGTTCGCGTTTGTGAATCATTGATGAAAATAAAATTCTGCGAAAAAGAAACTACTGCAGCAGCGGAAAAGCAAATAATCGTATGCCTTGATTACACGTGTTGTGTATGCTATATCAACTACAGCATTGGAGGGACCGCAGTCAAATATCATGCTCCGCCACGTTTCCCTCGTCGTTATCACATACTCCGTCGTCGTCGAGAACTGTTATAATACACAACCGCGAGGCGTGACACAATGCATTAAGAATAACCTGCAGAGAGCAGAAAACCAAGCTCTTTTGCAATCAAAACTCGCTACTCCTAAAAATATCCCTCTCGTGATCGCGTCGCCGCGAAAAATAAAAATAAAAAGCAGGAAAAAGCTCCCGAGTGACGAAGAGACGGCAGCGAGAGATACACGTTTTACTCCTCTCTCTTTCTGATCTCTGATGGTCCCTCCTCGCTCTTGTACATTCATAAGCACATCCACGCTATATAGGTATACGACGAGAGCAGCATGAGTCACTCACACGTATATAACGTACAGACGTAACACTGTCGCGTCACGTTATATCCACGCACACACGTACACTTATATGGACGTCCGATATGCACGTGGATACATATTTACGAAGCGTAATTTACAATAATTTCGTGCCGAGTGGGCGTGACGAGAGCGCGCGGCTAAGGGGGAAAAAGAAGGTTTCGACGCCGCGTGGTCACAGAGAAAACCCTCGCGCAGGTCGTTTCCGGTGCGTACATGTACAGGTGTGTTTTTTTTTAGTTTTTCGCGTGTGTACGACATGCGGGACAGCTTTTCTGGAGTGGGTGTCGTTCGCTGTGTGCTGTGGAAGTGTCTGCGCTGGTGGAACGACGAGAGGATGATTGAAATTAATTTGGTCGATTGCTCGATGGTGCGGTGGCTCGTGATGGTGTTTATATATAGGTGAAGGCTCGGGAGGATATACTTTGTATGTGGGTTACGCTAGACAAGGTTAGAGTATTGCTTTTTACTCAGATTTTTTTTTACAGCGAACATATGCGAAGGAAGTGAACTCGAGAACTATAACTTATATTTAATGCGAATGTGACTAACGTCGAGGGGACGGAAAATTGATCGCTGCTTTCGCAGGTAATTAGTTTCATGGAAATACAGATACTGTACACATGTCATAAAAATATATCAATATATGAAGATAAAACTACAGTTTAGCCAGTTTTAAAAATATGAGTATAAAAATAAGCCATCGGGTTTATTGGTCGGCTGAAATTAGTCGAGGGACCTTGTCTTCTTTGAGAAATTATCGACCATCATCGGCGGCTTGTCTTCTGCACTCCGGCTTTTATGTAAACGGCTTGTCTTCGCGACAGAGTGTATTCTTTCCCGAGGTAATTCAATGATCGATCAACCGTGGGAATGTTTGCTCGAGACATGTTTGAGCGAATATGCTTTTGTTTCCGATTAACGCGCGCCTTATTGCTTTGCGTAACGATGATTAACCGAATAAATATTTAATTAGCGATAGGTATTTTTGTTAAATAAACATTTACACACGGTTATCTAAATGAGCCTCTTCAATCTAGCTGGGGATTATAATTGTAAAAAGTCTGCTGTACGTTATAAGTATTGCAATCAGCTCAGAAATGACATGTAAGCTCAAAGCGCTTCCAGGAACCGATCATCGAAACCTACCCGCGAAAGCTCTTCATTCCTCCTTCAAAAGCTGCGCACGCACGCAATGACAATTGCGCAGCAACCACCGAGCAAGAGCACTCGAACGACAGCAACCTTATCTTTATCGCCCTTAATTTTCTTAAAAAGAAAAAAGTCATCATTGCCTTCTTCCTCGCTAAAACTCTAATTGCCTTAGGCAGGGGTTCGACGTACACGTACATACATTCTGCAACTTTGAAACTGCCGTATGTGCTTGGCGAAACACACACGTAATTTGCGCAGTCGCTGAAAACACCGCTATGGCTCTTTTTTATTCGCTGCACCCCTGCACTTGCTTTCAGCTCTCTCTCTCTCTCTCTCTCTCTCTCTCTCTCTCTCTCTCTCTCTCTCTCTCTCTCTCTCTCTCTCTCTCTCTCTCTCTCTCTCTCTCTCTCTCTCTCTCTCTCTCTCTCTCTCTTGACACACGAAACCTCGCAATTTTCCCATGCACAACCCCTTGCTCGAGCCTAAATAATCCGGTGCACGCACGGGGTTGCGAGGAGAAAAACCGCACGCGCGGCAGCAGTCGTCGCAAGCACCGACTAAGCGCTATCGATTTTTTTCTTTTTTTTGCGTTCACCTCCTCCTCCTCCTCTATACTCCTATTCTGCTCGATTCATCGGGATACAGTTTCAGCTCTCGGCAGGGCGGTAGTGCGGGAGCGAGGAGTGCAAACATCGTAACCCGACAGCGGGTTGCCTATATACAGTTCGATGATCCTAATGCCGTTGGCTCATGCGGGGGATATCTCTTTACATACTTATTCTTTTTGCGCACTGATAGAACATTTTTAATTACGCTAGCTGGAGGTGAATTATTCATGAGTAATCACTCGGTATAATTCCTAACCGCATTTGCGAGAATTGCACATACGTTAAATTGTATAAATAAATATTTTATTCCCGATTCAAAGCAAATTACCAAGCTCACGCATCAAACAAAAATTCAAAGCTTCGCCGCATATCGGCCGGTCAGCAAAGCGAGTATAGAAGCCGGAAGTACAGTAACGTTCCGTCGCGAGAGCACACACACAGCTATACAGCCGCTCGCTTGCGCCTGCTTGCTCGTAAAAGTGCGACAGCGTTCATTAACTTCCTTCTCTCTCGAGAAAGTCCGGAGAAATGACGCATTGTCCGCGCCGCTGTACAAAGGCACGCGCGCGCGCGAAGAAAAAAAAGAGACCAAGAGAAGAAGAAATAAAAAAAAAAAAAGAATAATGAAAGAGAGTAGACGGGGCGGCGAATTAACTCTCGGCTCCATCACCGACGGTGAGGAGGAGAGAAAACTCAATTAAGCTCGGTTTCCTGGCGCGAGCCAGGCTGATTCTGCAGGAGATGAGATGTGACACGAGGAGGAGAGAAGAGAATAGTAATATAGTAAGTAGGAGGAAGAGATTTTGCATCCATTCTCTCTGCGATGGAATAAGTGCTTTTCCGCATTTATTTTTCAGATGGAGGGTTTTCTTTTTTTCGAACTAATCGCCTCGTCGCCGTAGACAATCCGCCTCTTTCTCGGCTTTGAAAATAACGTATATAGGTAAATACTTTTTTCAGTCAGTATATTTATCATTTTCTCCAAACTAAAAGCAGTGGGCTCGAGCTTAATCAAAAAGAGCTCGAGATTGAGATTAAAGGCAAAAGTAACTCAATCAAGCCGCCAGATTCACTATCCGGCTTTTATGGAGGCCAGGGATCAATAGAAAATCAATAAAGGGGCCGAAAGAAGAAGCGGCGCGTGCTGCTGTGCGAGTCCGAGCTTTTAATTACCCGCTGGCTGGAAGCGTCGCGTCGCCGCTCGCTTCGATGCAAATCGAAAGGAACTACAGTCGGCCAATTTCGAAGCGAACCGAGACTCTCTCGCCACGGGGGCCATTGTTTTCCCTTTAAAGCGTGATTCCATGACTCGCCCGTATATAGATAGATAGGGACTCTGCTCTGATAACGAGACTGCACGCTCGAGAGGAGCGACGGTCTCTTTTTTTAATGTTCCATCTATATAGCTTCTATTATTCAGAGGTGAGAGCAAGGATGAGTTTTTTTATCTCTGACTTTCTTCGCGGTGTATACACAGATCGGTGATTATCGGGAGCAAACAACCGTCGATTTTTATCAGGACTGCAGCGGAGAAGCGGCTTTTTTACGAGTTTCGCTTTTCGAGGTTTATTGTGGGAACGTGATTCACCGCTCGATTATTTCTAATGCGACGCGTTTATTACGCGATCGCACCTCGATAACAGATAGGCAATCATGTACGTTGAAAAATTGAAAGAAATAATCGAAAACGTCTCTCGGATGAGTAACAGCACTCAAAGCTCACCGCGACTACGTACACGCTCCTCTCCGCGCACGAGCCTCGCGACTCATTGTGTAAATTGTGTATATACTTGCCCCGGCGCAAGCGCGCGACACGCCTCTCCTTCTAGTTCTCTTTTCACGAAACACGCGCGCCCGTTACTTCCGGCTTTCGCGGAAGCAAGCTTAAGAACTTGGCGCTGCGTGTACGCGTGCGAGGGTGAATAGAGAGAGGATGTGCGCTTTTTTCGGGGGTCTATGATACTCGAGAGTGAAATTTTTAGTGTGTATAGGGAAGAGTGTGCACGTGCACGTAGGCAATAGCGGCAGCAGGAGAAGTATTAGGGTTATCGAGAGCTGCAGAGACTGATAATACGCGTATGGCGCGTAGACTGCAGCGGAGAGTTTGTTGCGTAGATCTATCGTGGGCGTTGTGGTGGATAACGGATTGCTGCGCTTGTGAGAATTATCTTGGGATTATTTTTGTGTCGCGTTTGAAGATTTTGTAATTTCAATGAATTCGTATATCGTGAGCTGGATGGTGTTTAACAAAAATAAGCGTTACTCATCGATGGAAGTTGAAATTATTCCAGAAACTCGTTTGAAATCGCAGACGGATAAAAAAAACAACTAGTTTTCTCACAATATAGCTATAAAGCTTGTAAACCTTCGCAAAGCGCACTCGATTATTCCCCCATCATCATCAAACGTTACACTCAGCCATCAGGACTAATTTTCCAATTCGAAACTTTCCCAAGTAGACAATGAAAAAGCACGGGGCAAGTATAAAACAATAAAAACTAATCCCAAGATTCCTAGAAAAGAAAGCGACCGCTGCACGCGTGAAAGAATTTGGCAAAGGCTCGACCTCGTTTCCCTCCGTTGCAGCACAGCTGGCTGCAGTAGTAACGGAGCAAAGTAAGCTGAACTCACTGCTCCGCTGATGATGCTAGTGAGCAGCGCAGCTCTTACGCTTCTTCTCGCGCGCTTCCTCTCAAGAAAGCTAAAAAAACAACGAGCGTCAATTACACGCGGCTGCTCTAGCTCTGCGTCAATTGCCGATGCGAATCACGCGTCTTGTGAGCAGCGTGTGTGTACAGTGTTTATGTATAGGTACGACGACCGGATAATATACGAACGGCGGCCGTGTGCTTTATTTTCTTTCTTCTCGGGTAATTGATTGTGCCATATGATTCTATAAGATTTTCTGCTGTTTGCAAATATACACGTGTGTAGTATAATAACAGTGTATCGAGGTAATTTAATCATCATATCGTGGGCACGAGTTTTTTTATCTGGCTCACTAAAACGGGCCTTAATTTTCCATCAAATTGAAAAGCCCATCTTCCTCGGAACAATTCATAATCGTCATGTCCCGTTATAGATTCCGGAAAATTACCATGAATAATCACACGGCGCGCACGCTACTATCACTCTGACGCAGCGCGTCTATTCACACGAAAGACTCATACGTCAGCATGGCGAAATGAAATAAAAATAAGGGAAAGAAGCAAGCTCTCGCCCGCGGCTGGTGTCATAGTTCAACTTCAGACCCCTCGGCGCATCATCTCGCGAGAGAGCGTTGCATATACCGTTCAGAGCACAGTTACGAGAGGTAGGCTTATATATATATATATATATATATATATATATATATGTGTGTGTGTGTGTATACAGCGGCTCGTTGCGTACAATATACAGTGTACAGGTAAGAGGCGCGTATACGCGTACGCGCGCGTATAAAGAGAGAGAGAGAGAAGAGTAGGCAGTCCGGTTCGCCGCCGACGTTCTCCAAGTTCATTGTGACGCGGAGTCGAGCAGCGGTCATGCCGTAGCGCCTCCTCGAGAAAGAGAAAGAGAGAGAGAGACCGAGTGACTGTGTGCGCGTGTGTCTGTGACGCGACCACACCTTCGCGTTCGTTGCTCCTTTTTATACGTATAGCTTTCTGTTGCTGCTGCTTTGACTTGGGATTAAGTTTTCGTGCAGGACAGTATTTTGCCATTTTTTTTTTGCCTCTGCGTAAGCCCGTGGAATTCAGAGACGGGAAAGTAATATTTAAAGGATTACGTGTTATGAGAGACAATGTCGATGTTTTCTTCCACTGCGTCTCTCTCTCTCTCTCTCTCTCTCTCTCTCTCTCTCTCTCTTGTATAGAGGAGTTGAGAAACGAGTATAATTGTTACAATGCTCTTGACGAAGACATTATTTTCCGCGCACCGCGGCGATTATCCACGTTCTTGCACAATAGGAGGAAAAAATTCCTGGGACACTCTTATACACACTCGAGTATAGTTTCATTTTAGACACCTCTTCGGAGCAATAAAAAAATAGTCGGTTGTATAACAAACCTTTCTTAACCGAACGAAACTTGAACTCTCGTCGACCGAAAAATAAAGAAGCATTCGTTGCGTTGACCGCATCAATATACATTTGGCATACTACACGGACGGATGACGACAGCTCGAGAAATGCATCGATGAGAATCACGCCCGGCCAGGTTTCCTGTTGACGCTTATGTGACAGTAATAATGTCGAAGACGTACACACGACCGCAAAAATAAAAAGAGAATACTAACAGGCGAAAAATCTGCTGCAGCAATGCGAAAAACCGCTAGAGAGCAAGCAAGCCAACTAATGCGCCAGCGATATCGCAATGACATAATTACAGCCGTAACTGTTCAGTTCCCGCAACGCGTTTTACACGCGAAATTCCATGCGTGCGATGCATGTAAAAATCTCTCTCTGCTGCAGCCTCGAGGCGTTATAATACACTTTTGGCTCACTGCCAGCGCCACACACTCATCCCCACACTATCTTCGAATCGATGAGAAAACGCTCGTGCGTACGATACCGCAAAAATGTTGGCCCTTACACACAAACACGATACTATAGCGTGCGTACTATATACGCACGCATCGGAGTACGAGAGAGAGAGAGAGAGAGAGAGAGAGAGAGAGAGGAACCGGCCGAGTAAAACTCGGACGCCGCGAATGAAACCGGTTTTGTAAATTTAGCATATATAGTCGCGCGTTCGTCGGCTGCGAATTTTCGGAGTCGGTTTTTGCTTCGCGGTGTCCTCGTGATCGACGTCGGTTGTAACGTAAGGAGCGTTCGCATTTATGTATAGTAGAGCACGCAAGAGGAAAGTTTGCGCCGAGTGCATAATATGTGCGGCTAGTTAAGGGAATGATTGCACTGATTGCAAGTGGCTTGGGTTATCGTACTAGATTGAGCTTGAATTTCAAGCCCTGATAATATTTTAACTGTATTATAGTCGGTATACGTATTATCCAAAAATTACTTTTCATACTCTTTTCATTTGAAAATCGCACGAGTCACCGCGCAAATCCGTAAAACTGTGCGGGATCCGATAAAACAAAGCAAACTCGCCGATACTGCTGCATATATAGATGCATATATGCAGAGAATCTCTCGCGAGGCTAGCTTTATATATACACATTATATTCACGAATAGGTAGTATAGTTGGGCGTAAGCGAGACTGACGTCATAGCTGCTTGATGGCATTCTTGTATTTCCAAAGAGGCATCCGAGGACATTTAATTCACTAAATGCGAAGATTGGCCCATTGAAAATCACAATTCTCTCTCCCATAGCCTCATTCGCTGCCGCGAATTTTCATTTCCGCCCTCTGTGTAGAATCAGCCGGATTAGATTTCGTCGAAAGCGCGTTTAATAACAGTCACTTTTGTTTTTAATTCGAGGGTACGCGTTATGCAAGAGACATAAGGCGCGAGCGAACTCTTCGGAGGATAGCAAAGTGCTTTTAATTACTCTCCCGCGACTCCGCAGAGACGGCGGTAATTTCGACCGTCTGGGATACATGGTGTACGTTATACACATGTAAAAATCATTCGCAGCTCTTTGTACATGCCAGGCGACGAAATCCCCGCGCCATTTGACTGCCCTCTGACTTCCCACGAGAATACGCTGCACGCGCCCAAAAAAAGAGTGAGCTCGCGCGCGAGCAGCTATCGCGCGTACGCGACATGGGGGAAACGTATGAATTGCGATTAACGACGCGATAAGTGCACGCAGGAAAAAAACATTTATTACGGGGCTGATTCAATGAACGACTTTTTTGCAGTAAACTTTATTGCTTTGCGCGTTTTTTTTTTTTTTTTTTTGAGAGGTATGCGGAGAATTTGTTTAAATAACGCTGCTTAATATGGAAGAAGCGTTTCGTGCTGTTATATCGAAATGGAGATCTGCAGGCGTGAATAAATCAAGATCCCTTTAGAGATACAACAATGCCATTTTAATGAATTCCGTAATGCGACGACAAAGGGTTCTGTGCTCGCTGCTCATGTGTTTTAGCCTGTGCTCTTTTGTTTCAAATTCACAGTTCCGCATGACGTTTTGCCTCGAAAAAAGAGAAAAAGAATATTACAAGAATTTTGTTATATTTTATTTCAATCGCACGACGAATCACCCGACGCCCCAAAAATCCCTCGCCAAAAATAACTCCCGTTATAAATTAAACGCAGCCGGAGCCATAAAAAAGAAAATCATGCCCTTACCACTGCATCAGCAGCAGCAGCAAAGTAGACTAGAGCGCCAGACGAATATGATTGAGCGCGGAACACAGAGGCTGCTGGGAATCTCGGCGGCGTTGCGCATCGACGCATCTGTCCGCAGGCTGCATTCGCTACTATAGACGTGTCTCCCTCCCGTCGCTATAATCCCGTTTATATCCCCGTCTCTGTCGCTCGCTTTTTCTTCGTCCCGATGACACGCGCTCGCTCTCTCGGAAGGGGATGTTTATGGGGCGCACAAAAGCTCCGCCCGGCCTTTGATTACCGCCCGAGTGCGACGAGAGAATAAGTGTGTATTGTGCATGCGAGTAGCACGAGGCACGCGCTTAGGCTAGTTTTTTTTAGATCCAGGCTCGAGATGGAATACTTTATCTACGTGACGTGCGTTTTTTGGAAGGAAGATTTTTGGTCCAGAGATATTTTCTCGTTTTCGTGGAGGAAAACTGCAGAAGAGGGAGATCTGCATTGTTAATCGCATAGAAGAGAGTCCGAGTTTGTGTAGAGGCTATTTATAAGCAGTTCGTTGCGTAATTAGATACCTTTTTTGCAGCGAAAGGCAATAGAATTGTAAATTAGCGCAACGAGTCTCTGACATTGATCCTATACAATGCTTTTTGCGACCTTCGTGCGATTTCGTTCTTTGTGTAACACTGGAAATCGCGGCGATACTCTTTTTTTCGTCGGCAGTCGTTTGATGCTCAAAAACTGCGCAAGCGTTATATTATCACGTTGAATTATTAAAAGCTTGTATCGGCACCTGATCGTTCACAATTTACATAATGCTGAGCACCGCATGTCTATATTATACTCTCTGGTCGATTGGAACTATACACAGTCGAAGGCAAAATTAGCAGAACCGAGCACTAGTTGACGTAATAGGCGCCGAGACAGGTTGCACACAAGCATCTCTCCTAACCAAAACAAACGATAAACAAAGGGTCTTCCGCTTTCCGGGAAACTTTGAAATTATTTTTGCTAACTTATATTTAGATAGGGGTACGCGGCTAGCATTCCAAGCACCTCAGCGCAGAAAGAGCATTCCTGGTATTGTAGACATAATTTCGGAGAATCTAAAATTATGAAGACAAACTTATTTAATTGTATCACGTCACACAGTGTCTTTGTATAGCCACAAATAAAGACATGCAACGAAGAGCGCACACAGACACAGTGTCATTCGAGAAGTCGTTATTTAGAGAAAGAAGGAACCAAAGGAGGCGGAGAGACGAAGAGCTATTACCTGGGCCAAAGTAACCTTTATCCAAGAATAAATCTATTTGCGTGCAAACAAAGCCTCGAATTGGTTCGTTGCCTTCCCGCACTAATGCATTATAAATTTGAAATCGATCTCTTCTATACGTGTAAACACAGAAGGCGCAAAAAGCGCGCTCTTGTTATACTTTGAATATCGAAACTGCACTTGTTGAGCGATCCACACACAAAACACACCTGCTTCGCACCAGTCGGTTGACATGCAAAATCAAAACAAAACAAAACAAAGCGGATCGTTCAAAGGCACTCGGAGCGAAAAAAACTCAGCGCGCCTAATTGCATTTTAACAATCCTTAATTAAAAGCGACGCTCGTTAGTCGCGAGCGCGCACACACGGGTTTACTTTCAACCTAACAACGACACTTTCTCGACGCCGTTCACGGAAGCGGAGCGAGAAAAATCCAGGAATTAAAGAATCAACACCTCGGCGACGAAAAAAAGTGACACGTATATAGGCGGCATCGTGAATCAAACAAAGCGTAGTCGCTTCCCAGCAGAGAGCGCGACGGCGGCGGCGGCGGCGGCACGTTTTATAACCTCATTCTGCAGTGTAAGAGACGACGGCCGATTTCCCGCTGCACAGTTGAAAATTCGGGCGACAAAGGACGTGCATGGCGACGAGGAATTCGGAAAAGGTCGCGCCGTGAATAAAGGAGGAAAAAGCAGCCAACGCGAGGAGTTCACCCTTCGAGCAGCGAGCGAGTTTGCGTAGGGAGAAAATGAACTTATCCTAGAGGGATGTCGCTCTCTACGATACGGGATTCGCACAGAGTGGATTCGCCGGCTTGCTGGGGGATGTAACGGACGGCTGCCTGTGTTTGCAGTAGCTGCGGGGATGCGTCGAAATTGATGGACAAATGCGAGTGCGTACGTTATTGTGAAGGTATCGAGCTGTCGATGTGCATAGAATAATAATGAGTCAATCAAATTCATCCTCGTTTTATTGTCCACAACGCAGACATTCTCCTCTGATGCAATCGACGAAACACTGCTCAAGATCGGAATTATGCTAAACTCCGCAGAAAATTGAATTTTTACACTCGAGAGCAATTCCGCGCTAACGTCTGATTCACTCGCGGCTGATAAAATCGCGCGAAAGACAAGCACTGCTGCGCCTGTATACACCACTGTTTTATCTTTCGCCACCTAGATTTTCCTCGCCTGCAGCAGCTGCCTACGTTCCTCGAGTCTACGACTAATCGCAGCAGTGGTATAAGTACACGTACAGGTGAAAAACCGAGAGCTCGCTGCTGCACCTTTCGCAACGCTTATCGGCCGGTGAGATAAGCCCGCTTGTATACATAACACACGGGCGTCGTCGTGCATATGTGTGTGCACACGGAATCATCGTCGCGCCCATGATAGAGCATAGTAGTACTACGATACGACGCGGCGTAAGTATGTATACGGCGGCTACCGCCGCGGTTTTCACCTCGCTCACGCGCCTGTAGCCGCTCTCCGCGGCGAGCATTATGTATACGTATACACACAAGTGCAGGTTCGCCGTCGGTGGTGGTAGTGACAACCACTGGCTCGAGCCGTCGAGAAGTTGCGAAAGAGCGAGTCGAAAGAGACTCACCTGAATAATTTTTCGTGTCCCTCTCTCTCTCTCGGACTCCCTACTCTCTTATTTACGCGCGCACACCTGTATGCTCGCGCTCTCGGTCAGCCCAGGCTGACTGGCTGAGAAGCGCAGAGACTCACGCACATATCGATGGTTGGAGAGACTCACCTTTTTGGCTTCTCCAAGATGTTAGAACCGCGGCAAGTTAGCCATGGAAAGTTAGCGCTGGCGCGACGCCCGCTCTGGGCTGTTGTGTACACACCGGAGCACTAGTTACTACTACTATCTACTACACAGGCACTACTGCAGCTCTTCTCCTCTCTCGGGGCAGAAAGAAGCACTCGATGACGGCGATGTGGCAGACGGCGCGTGGCCCTTTCCTTCGGCGTACGCTGGCCGGCTGCAGTCCTAGCTCACTTAAGGACGCACTTCGGCGTCCTCCTTTCCTTCGTGGGCTCGTCGTTGTCGTGGCGCCGCTCGTCGAGCTTTATAATCCGGCTAATTCGACTGATTCGATTACGAGGAGTCGCTGGAGTCTGGATATCTGTGTACGTGTGTCTGTGTATGGGAGAGATGAGGCGAGAAAGGGCCGCACCGATGCGCGCTGCGCGAGGGAATGCCTGAGACTGGGCAGGGCACACGCTTGCTACACTCGCTCGCTCGCCTGGACTTCTCTCTCTCTCTCTCTCTCTCTCTCTCTCTCTCTCTCTCTCTCTCCCGCTCCGCGCGACTATACCAGTGGAGTGGCTATATGGCGCTAGCTCGCTCTTTCTTTCTCCTGCGCCACCACCGCTCGCTCTCGTACAACGCGTAAACAACTGACGTAGCGCCGTCTTTGTCGCTCCTTCGGCTTTTTCTCTGTCGCGGATGGGTATTATAGGTGTGTGCGCGCGCGGCTGGCGTTCCAATTCCATACGGCTCGCTCGGAGGCAGCGCGCTCGAGCGGACGGATTTCGAACTGTCGGCGGAGTGATGTGCTACGCTAGGCTTAATAGTAGCTGTTGGTTTTCGGAGAAGTTACGATTTTTAGAATGATACGGTTCGTGGTAAGAAGATTCTAAGAAACTCGCTAGCTATGAAAGCTTGAGGTGGTGTTGAATCAACGCTCGAAGATGAAACAAACGAGTATCAAAGTTTGATCAAATTTTATACGGCTTCCGCTTCGGTGGCGGTAGTGTATGGTCTTGGCAAAGTGGATCACGTATTCTTTTTTTTACGGTAGTTTGAAGACATCTACCGGTCGTCGTTGGTAGTTTTCAATATTTTCGCCGACGGTAAAACTTATTCTAAAAGCACCTGGTTACCCGCTGAGGTGATCTGCAACAGCTCGATGGAAACTTGTGTAGCAGTCAGCGCAGGCGTTATTTTTAAAAAGAGCGTTTTGATTCGTTTTGTTTTTTTCGAGTAAACGCGAGCATGCATTTTGAAATAAGTGCCGCGTATTGCAAAACGTTTGTTGATAAGTCGATGTATCTTTCAAGCGACACTTTCAACTCGATCACGGTATTTCTCTGGAATACATGATCATACTAATCAATTATTATTAATTGTCAACCAACGTTTGTCAAAATTAAAATATCACAAATTTTGCAAATGGTGGTCACCATGTACAAACAGTATTGAAACTAGTCGTTATCCGAACAATTTCACCATAATCAGAATCTTATGGAAAAAAAAAAAAAAAAAAAATTAATCCATCAAGCTATAATGAAGCGATCAAGTAGTTATTCAGATGCCTATAGATATCGGGCATGATAACAAAATTCTTGAAAAATATACTTGAATATGAAGATTTTTCGAATTTAAGACACTTAACTGTAAAAATGAGACTCATTGTGATGTCATAATGTCTATAAATAGAAAAGAATGACAACGTAATATATAGTATACATAGGTAATACATATATGTATACATACATATCCTATATATATTTGTGAAGGCTCACGGTACTCAGGATGTCTGATAAGTGTAGCAAATCACGTGGCCGATGCCTGCCTCGTGTAAAATGGCATCGTTAATGTGTATAACAATTTGCCTTTAAAGCCCCGATTTTTTAGTTCATGTTTGTACATAAAAATATGATAATTGCAAGTGTTTAAGAAAAAGAGAATCATTTATCTATAAGACCTTAGCAGTATACGGAAGTAATGCGGGTATGGCTCATATATTTTTCACGATTTTCAAAATGTGCTTACGTCATCCTATCCTGAAAATGACGATGCATTTTATTTTTTTAATGAAAATTTGTTTATCCCAGCATCTAGCTTGTGTCGTCAATATACTCGACTAGTCAAAATAAAAAAAAAAACTTTTATATTTGCAATTATTACAATTTTTACACGTATCGCTCTTATCGAAAAGTGAGAAATAATAACTTCAAAATACTAAGCAGCTCAATTCAACGACAAACTTTCCGCTTCGCAATTACCGATTTGGAGCCAAGAGCCGATGGTCAATTTTTTACAATAATCAGCATAAATTGAACTGTATTTCTTTGTTCGGTTACGCAATTCCCGCAAAATAATCTCCACACGGCTTGAAAAAGAAAAATCGTTTTTTTAACGACATTTTGTTCCATAGAAACACAATGTTTCAGAAACAAGCAGACACGTAACGTGTTCCACGCTCGCGTGAACAGCCGTTGACTTTTCTCTTTAATATGTCAGCGTATAGGGAGTTTGCGACAACACGGCCTTGACAGAATGACAAGGCAGTAATACCAACGACTCTATCCGTCCGCTGAATACTTGTGGCGGTCCCATCCTACCACCACATGCGGCCCGACGCACCGCCTAGCGGAGCACCACGATGTGGCGAGGGCGAGGGGAGCTTATACTTTATAGAAGCTTTGTCACTTTCGTGAATCAGTTACGGCCTGGCCGCCGGGTCGAACAGACCTAGTTATCCTGTACATAAATAATTACAATCTAGTCACAATCAGCTCTCAGCATTGTCTTCATTCTTTGTACCTGGTCCGTTCGCCTTTTTCCCTACCTTATCTCCTATTAGGGAGCGTAGAAGATAGAGATTTAACCAACCAACTCAACTCTCTAAATACTTACTTTCAAGCCCATAACTATTTCAAACGCGCTCATCCTTACAGAACTCTGCGCTTGCCTGTGTATTTATATCATAAATCCGGCCGAAAGCATTTCTCCGAATTCAGTGTTTACGCGAAAAACACGGAAGCCAGTTACTCAGCATATAATTGAGTGTACAGCTTCGACGCGAAAAGGCACGATGAAGTCCGTCTCGTCCGCATTATACGAGTACAATATACTTATCCTTACGCACGTTTACTCGATCTTATGCAAGGTGCACACCGAGAGAGTTAGTCACACGTTTCTTATATACGATTGCGGTCGTCGCGCTCGCTGTCAGCCGATAAACACCTCTCTCTCTCTCTCTCTCTCTCTCTCTCTCTCTCTCTCTCTCTCTCTCTATCTATCTATCTATAAAAAAACCGCAGTAAAGAAGGTATTACTTTATTAGAAGCTGCGGAATCAAAGAAAAGCGAGCTGTGCGGCAACGTGTGTCGCCGCGTCGCGTGCGCTGCGCGCCCCCCTCTCTCTCTCTCTCTCTCTTCACCCTCTCTGTAAATTCCTCATCGCGACCATATATCTCTCTTATATGCCGCTTATGCGCGCCGAGAGCGGGGCGCCAGCAGTGCCGCGGCAGCACTGCACACGAGCAAAAGTTATATAGCTCTCCCGCGCGACAGTCTGCCCGTCAGATCCGCGCAGGCATCAGGCCATCTCGCATAGTGTGCGAGTGCGAGTGAGAACGAGAGAGAAGATCAAAGTGTGTCGATTTTCATCTCTGCAGTGCCTCCCCTCCTCCCTCTTCTCTTCTAACCCTGCCGCCGCGGTATAAGTGCTCGTATATGTGTGTTCGCGTTATAATAGCGTAGACCGTAAGCGAGTCTCTCGCTCGCTGGCGCGCGCTGCTGCTGCTGTATCTCTACTGCCGTCCGACAGTCGCCAGAACGGAGCTGCCGAGTGCGGAGCCCTGTTAATACCTCCGCCGGAGCCTTTGCTGACCAGATTGTATTCGCGAGTACTACGGGGTAGATGCGCAGAGTGATAAATGTGCAGGCAAGATGGAGAATCACACGATGGACCAATTTTGCGGCTCTAAGTTCTGGGTGAGTGTGTGTGTGTGTATGCGTGTGTGTGTGTGCTGTGCTGTGCGGAAAGTTGGTTACATAGCGCATGTCGATGATGCGGATGCCGAAGCGATTTTTCGCATGGCTAGGTAGGTAGCTTTCCCTTCTTTTCTCGAGGTGCTGCATCTGCTGCGACGACGCCGCCTGCACCGCGTGATCCCCGCACCTCTTGCTCCTTTTTATATATATTTTCACTTCCTCTTCTGGCTCTCTCTCTCTCTCTCTCTCTCTCTCTCGCGCTCTTTCTCTTCGAGGTCTTCGTTTGCGTGGGCTCTTTAAAGGCCGCGCATCCACGCAGACCAATCGCCGCACAAGTATATACCTGGTAGCATGCTTCGCTGCACACATGGACTGCTGATGCGACAATGGACCTTCGCTATACGCGAGTAGATTTCGAAAAAATTATGACAGAAAATCGGGAAATAGCCGGGAATGCGGCCAGCGGTCGAAGAAACGAAGGTGGCTCGATGAGCGAGCCGATGAGAAAATACCCCGTCCACGTGTCTAGTACGAGTATATATTGAGTATAAGAGGTTGCGCCGAGTATATCAGTTACGGTTTCTAACTGTACTTTTTAAATCGGGCCTGTCTCGTTGATGGGGGCATGACTCCGCTTTTCAATTCGATTCATTTACAACTGAACATTGTGAATTTACCTGTTGTTCACAGATCTTGACTAAAAGATGTGGTTACTGTGTTTACACAGTCTATAGCATAATTAGCTCCTTAAGCTTCTTATCGTATTCTCAAATAGCACTGTCATCATTAACAGTCTTATTTGTCAAAACTCATTTCGAGATAAAAGATGTAGATTCGATAGCCTCAGAAAATTTAATTTTCAGCACTATGCTAGCATATGATGTGCGCAAAAAAAAACTTATATCAATTGAAAAAAATAATGCCCTCAGTCACTTTGTTGTTAATATATAACCCTAGCTTATTATCAATTTCCTTATCTTATCTCAAATTTTTCTTATTTCACAATATTTCCATGCCCAATGTAGTATCAATAGAAATGTTTTATGTCATGAGATTTTAATCTCTGTGAGAAGATCAATCATCATTCTGCAGCTAGTGTTGTGCTTATGATTGGACATAATTAACCTAAATTGCTCTCAACATCATTGTACACAATAGAAGAGGAAGCTTTTCTATATCTATGTTTTGTTTTATTTCTGTTCACGTTGTTTTCGGTCTCAGAACACTTTATCTCACTTATCAGCTACGAGTGATAAACGATAAATAAAAAAATATCAATTCAAGCAATATGAATTTTTCTGTTATAGGACCGAAACTTGTCATGGTACACAGATGATCCAGATCTGACAGAATGTTTTCAAAAGACAGTGCTAATTTGGACACCATGCATTTTCTTATGGGTATTTTCATCATTCGAAGCTTACTATCTTCTAAGGAGCAAGAGAAGAAATGTTCCTTTAACATGGCTCTTTGTGGCAAAATTCTTACTTACATCAGCATTAATTGTACTCACAATTGTGGATTTGGTAACAGCGATACGAGACAGTACTTTCGATTTTTATCCAGTTTATGATGTGGAATACGTTACACCTTGTGTAAAGCTTCTGACATTTGTAAGTGATTCATTTTATTATTCTTGCTTCAATATTTACTCTGTATTATCTGTTTGAGAACATAATATTAGCATAATAAAGATCAGAAAACTGGCAAAATATTATGTTTTTTTTTTTTTCATTCACAGATCTTGGCCCTTGTATTGCTATACTACAATAAAAAATATGGCATGCAAACTTCGGGATTGTTGTGGATGTTTTGGTTTGCTCTTGGTTTATGTGGTATAGTTCAGTACAGAAGCTTATTAAGGAAAAGTGATAACGATGTAAATATAAAGCCGACTGTTATTACAATATTTTGTCTTCTTAATTTTCATATTTACAATAAACTTTTTTCAGATGGGATACGAATTTATATCATATATGATATACTTTCCAATTGTGGTGATATTGTTCCTACTGAACTTCTTGGTAGATGCACAACCAAAATTCTCAGAATATCCACCTGTAAGTACTTCATAACGATAAACATTGTTAGGAGCTCTTAATATCTTCAATAAATATCTTCTTAATTTAGTTTATTTACAAACAATTTTTCTAATCAAACGTAATTTATAGGTAGAGAAACCTTGTCCAGAGCAGAGTGCCTCATTCCCATCTCGTCTAACTTTTTCTTGGTTTGATGCACTAGCATGGAGAGGGTTTAAAAATCCCCTGGAGACTTCAGATTTATGGTCTATGAATCCCATGGACATGGCAAAAGAAATTGTACCTCAATTCGACAAATACTGGCTAAAAAGTCTTAGAAAAGTTGATAAGTGAGTCTTCTAAATCTTCTATTTGTCTGTTAACATGGTGTCTACTTTGTATTTGACAAAAAAATAAGCATATATGAAAAAACAGCACTTGAAATATTATTTAAAGTAAAGACCATGTTCGTTAGATGCATACTAGTAAAATTTTGCAATAACAATTATAATATATGTGTAATATATTTATTTGCTATCAAGACAATTTTGGATTGATCGTGAGTAATCTCTGATTAACCATGAAACGTTTGGCACTTAATATGAAATAGAATTTGTATATATTGCATTTTTAATGTAAAGAAAATTTTTCCAGCACACAAGGAGCAAAGGCAATGTTCAGAAAATCATCGGGTCAAGTGGACTTTAATAATGATAAAAATAAGAAATCTGCTTCCGTTCTGCCTCCTCTTTGCAAGGCGTTTGGTCCTATATTCATGTTTGGTGTCATGCTCAAAGTTTTACAAGATGTCATGACGTTTGTCAGTCCACAAATTTTGTCGTAAGCAAATTATCTTCTTTATTAATAAGCTTAATTTCATTATACAAATATCATTATACATAAAAACCTATTTGTTTTGTAGATTGCTAATCAACTTCACGAAGCATAAAAATCAGCCTATGTGGAAAGGTTATTTTTATGCTGTGCTCCTTCTTCTGACGGCGATATTGCAAACGCTGGTTTTATCACAGTACTTCCATCGCATGTTCTTAGTAGGATTGCGTATGCGAACAGCGCTTATAGCAGCCATTTACAGAAAAGCATTAAGGATGTCGAATTCCGCTAGAAAAGAATCCACTGTAGGAGAGATCGTCAATTTAATGTCTGTAGATGCTCAAAGATTCATGGATGTGACAGCGTATATAAACATGATATGGTCGGCGCCGTTACAAATTGCTCTGGCATTATACTTTTTGTGGCAGATTTTGGGACCCTCTGTTTTATCTGGTTTGGCTGTCATGATCATTCTAATTCCTGTGAATGCATTGCTTGCCGGTAAAGTGAGAAATTTGCAAATCAAACAAATGAAAAATAAAGATGAGCGAGTTAAATTGATGAACGAAGTATTAAGTGGTATAAAAGTTTTAAAATTATACGCTTGGGAACCATCTTTTGAAGAACAAATTTTAAAAATTAGGAACAAAGAAATCAAAGTACTTAAAGAAGCTGCATATCTCAATGCTGGGACAAGTTTTATATGGTCTTGTGCTCCGTTCTTGGTATGCAATATTTTCCCTCTAGATTGAATTTGATTATAATAATATATTATTTACTTTAAATAAATCCTACAGGTGTCCTTAGTCTCATTTGCTACGTTTGTTTTGATCGATGAAAAAAATGTATTAAACAGTGAAATAGCTTTTGTTTCTCTCAGTTTATTTAATATTTTGAGGTTCCCGCTATCTATGTTACCTATGATGATTAGCAATGTTGTTCAAGTAAGTTTATGAATTGCTTTTTTTATAATTATATTTAATTTAAATTTGCAAAATCTAATTAACTAATTATTTTTATTTCACAGGCATCAGTTTCTGTAAAACGTATAAACAAATTTATGAATTCCGAAGAATTAGATCCTAACAATGTAACTCACGATGAATCGGAAGGTAGGTTAATTGGCTCTCATTTTATTTTCAAGCACTACAGGTACTTATGTAAAATGTTTACAATACTGAATGTCGTTACGTTTCAGCGAATCCTTTAATCATTGAGAATGGTAACTTTTCATGGGATTCAGAGCATATAGAGAAGCCTGTATTACGAAACATCAATCTACAGGTCAAGCAAGGACAATTAGTTGCTGTTGTGGGAACTGTTGGTTCAGGGAAGAGTTCTTTGATATCTGCTCTACTTGGGGAAATGGAAAAGCTGAGCGGCCGAGTCAATACAAGAGTAATTTTTTTCTTTCTAAAAATATTTTTAACGATAAAAATTTACTTAAAATAAGGCTTATCTATTATTGTAGGGATCAATCGCTTATGTCTCGCAACAAGCATGGATTCAGAATGCTACTCTTCAAGATAACATTCTTTTTGGAAAGCCTCTCGACAAGGCGTTGTACCATCGTGTCGTTGAAGCTTGTGCGCTGACGCCAGATTTTAAAATGTTGCCAGCTGGAGATCAGACGGAAATTGGAGAAAAGGGCATCAACTTATCGGGCGGACAAAAACAACGAGTTTCTTTAGCAAGAGCTGTTTACAATGATTCTGATATCTATTTCTTGGACGATCCTCTTAGTGCTGTAGATTCACACGTCGGAAAACATATTTTCGAGAATCTTATTGGATCTCGTGGACTTATGAAGAAAAAAACAAGAATCCTGGTTACTCATGGAATCACTTACTTACCCGAGGTGGACAATATTGTTGTGCTTAAGGATGGAGAAATAACTGAATGTGGTACTTACAAAGAACTTCTAGAGAAACGTGGTGCTTTTGCCGACTTTTTGGTGCAACATTTACAAGAAGGTATACATTATTTAAATTAAATTTCCCAATACGACTATAATTCAATTTTGAAACTTAAGTTTACTTATATTAACATGTAAATATGTTTTTCATGGGACTAAGTTGGAAATCGTAAGTCGATCAAGTAATTGCAGTTTAACTTTTATGCGATATTATGTGACAGTATCGTAAATATATTTTTTAGTTTGATGATCCAATAACGTTAATTATCTCTTAGTGTATTGAACAAAGTTGTTTGTGCTTAGAATATTTGGTGTCTAGTCTATTAAATAGCGTTTTTAATATTTGCCATTAATTTTGAAAAATATCCTGTTTTGATTTCATACCATTTATTTTATTATACGTAACATTATTTTTTAAATTATTAATTAATAGTAAGCAGTAAAAATTAAAAGAATATTTTATATTTTTACGCATGGCTGTGAGTTTGACCTTCGATTTCACCTGAATTATTATACATTTTTATTGTTCTTTTTAATTTGTGACTTCACAATTCATAATTAAAATTTATGGTAGTTCAAACTGAAGAGGAGAACACAGATGACTTAATAGAGATTAAGCAGCGACTCGAGAACACAATTGGTACTGAAGAATTACAACAAAGAATCAATCAAGCAAGAACAAAAGTTTCTGGTAGCATCAGTGAATCTGGTTCTATTGGAGATAGAAAATCTTTAAATGGATCTTTGCGCAGGTAATGCCAATAACTTTTAATTTTTTATATTTATTTTTCATACCGAAATTTATTTATTTTTTTTTTCTATTGTAGACAACACTCAACTGACAGTCAACAATCCGGAAGTCTTTTACGCAGTAATAGTGTGAAAGACAAAGAGCAAATTCAGTACAAAACAGGAGAGAAATTAATAGAGACTGAAAAGGCTGAAACTGGTAGTGTAAGTGCATTTTTTCTCCGTATATTTTGTTAGTTAATTGCAAATCGTTGTAATGTTGATCAAATTTTTATTTTTTACAGGTTAAATGGAGAGTTTATTCTCACTATTTGAGATCAATTGGATGGTTCCTGTCTCTGTCTACTATTGCAATGAATGCAGTTTTTCAATCTTTTAGCATTGGTTCGAATGTATGGTTGAGTAAATGGTCAAGTGACAACCTTACAGATGCTAATGGAACATTTGATCTAGCCGGGCGTGATCAATATCTGGGTGTATATGGTGCATTAGGTTTAGGACAAGGTATGTATTGCAGTTATTTTAACATTTTTGAAACGTTTTACGAATATAGAGGGCATTTAAAATTGCTTTTTAAAAACACATCATTTTTTATAATAAATATTATAGTATTACAAAATTTAACGAAAATATACTTGAAACTGATTAAGCGTCAAAACATAAACTGCAGATGACAGCTATTTTCTTTGATGTGTATATTGACTACATATTTGCTTATATATAACGTGATCTAAAAAACAAATATGCTTAAATAATCTTTTGTGAACATATTTTTATGTGGGCAATTTAGAAATGTACGTGAAGTGTTACAATTGCATTCAAAATGCCGAATTAGTGGACATCACCTAAATAACAAATTCTCTACAAGCCATGTAACACAAATCACATTTTTTTTATATTGCCATTGCAATAGATTCGAGCATTGATTATTAGTGTTTTGCTATCAGCAAAATAAAAGAAATAAAGTACTGTGCATTTGTTAAATAACACACTAATATTCAAAACTAGGGCAAGTGTGGTTTGCTGTGTCTCCAAATAAATTTCTTTTATAATTTCATTTGATTCTGTTTCTTTACAGCATCGTATTTTTTTGAGAATGTTCAATTATAAGTAGCATTTTTTGAGAAATATTTGTTGAACTCTATTTTTGACGATACATTTACTAGTTTTTTTAACTAATGTCTTGATTCATGCATGACGTCCTGTCATCAGTTATGCATATATCACCCTTTCATCATTTATTTTCAAATAGAACATGAGATTAGTGTATTAATCTACCCTCTGTTATTGGCAATACAATTTCACAAATCATTTAATATTTATTTATTGATTCATCGCTTGCCTGATTAGAAGTAACTTCAGAATATCAGAAAAAAACTGGAGTATCCTGTTGATCAAATTGTGTTACCAATATTTCAAAATACAAATATTTGAGCCAAAATTTAACAAATTAACATATGTAAATCAATTTAAGCTTGCTTACAATAATCCTAAACTAACATGGTTTGTACAAAAGTGAGCAGCCATAGAAGTAGATATTTTTTATCCCGTTTGCCGTGCTACAAAAGAAAAAACTTAAATCAACTTAATGTAAATTGAAAATGAATTTCAGCAATATTTGTGCTTCTTGCGCAATTGACGATGGTTATTGGCTGCCTACGTAGCAGTTACCTACTACATTACAAGTTATTGTTTGGTATACTGCGCTCTCCGATTGGATTCTTTGATACTACTCCATCAGGCAGAATATTAAATCGTTTTGGAAAAGATGTTGACATTATAGACAACGTTTTACCACCCAACATTAAAGCTTGGTTATTTTGTCTAGTTTCGGTACGTGGGACTTTCATAGATCTCACATAAAGAGCACTAGTTTTAGTTTTATGTTTTATGGTCGGGTTATAAAAGTAACAAAGAGAAATGAAAATTAAGTAGAGTAACTTTTTGCAACAGTGGTATAAGTTACTATACTGTTTCAACTATGAAATCATCATTTTAGTCATAAATAAATATTTATTTTCAACGAGTCATCCCAACTTTCAGTTTCGTAAAATTAATTTCAGATTTGTTTCGAAAATACGTTTTTACACGTGCTATTCAGATATCACGATCGAATGATGATTTTTAAAGATTTCGTTACTTATTCCACTAAAAACACGAAACGCTGAAAACAGTGGTCCACCAATAAGTACAAAAAACAACGAACTTTTAACTTGGCAAGCTGAACTAGATTAGAGTAGTGAGTAGATGCATATATCACTGAGCACGTCCCAAAAGTTCTAGTTTTGTACACTTTCACAATCGAAAAGTATTGGTCAAGTTTAATGTATATTTGTTTTTTTTTCTTAACACATGTGCAGTACTAACAGTATTATTATTAACACAAAATGCACGCAGTAGCATTCACATATTCAGCGCACAGCAGCACATCTCACAAAATTTACGATAGTCGATTGTAATCGTAATTGATTACGCATTATGAAAATAGTAATATGTGATAGTATTTAACAAGTTTGATGATTGATTTGAAGTTTTTTTTTCATAGGATTTCATATAATAAACATTTATAATAATTTTTTATTTAATCTTAGTCAGCTTCCGTGAATTTGCATATTGTATATAATTTTAGGCCTGACCAACTTTGTGGTGTCGTTAACTGTGGCACTGGGATCTGTAATTGCTTCCAAAGGAATTTTTGAAAAATTAATTACACACGTTCTTCGCAGTACGATGTCATTTTTTGACACCACTCCTAGTGGTCGTATTCTCAATCGTCTTGGCAAAGACGTTGACACCGTTGACAACGTCTTACCAATGATTTTACGTCAATGGATCACTTGTTTCTTTTCGGTATGCAACTTTTTTGATGCGCTTTCCTTTTTCATGGCGATGTCAATTCTCTAAAAAAAAAGCACGGCAAACATACATACCGAACATACTAAATTCAAATAATTTTTCATCAGTGAAATAAATGTCACAATTTAGTTAATCTTTATAAATTCTATGAAATCTCACTGAACAGTGAATTTTTGTAGCATCAATGTAACATTTAGCAGTGTCGTAAAGCTGATTCGATTATGCAGTTAGCTGAAAGAAAGAAATTACGAAGTTTTCACTGCATCTTATAAATTTTATCGAATAAACAAAGAAAAATCGTGGTCAAGAGTACAAATTTTCGGTGTAGGTGACGCTATTTGCTTTTTCTATATGTACAGCAACTCAAAACAGTACAACTCATACATGCATTGCTTTCCGTTACGATGTATACAGAAAATAAATTAGTATTTAAAACAATAGTATAAGTCTGCAAAAAAGTCAAAGGTCGCAGTGTACACGAAAATAAGCTTTATTTGTTTGTGATATAGTTTTGATGCATATGTATAAAATTATTTCTTTTTAACTATTTAACATTTAGGTTTGTGAATAAGATTTTTTTGAGCGATAAAAAATTATTTTGTACAAATCGGATGAAGCTGTCAATTAACAAAAACATTGAAAAGTATATCAGATTTACTGAAACTTTTGTAAAATCTAAAGTAAATATTGGTTGTGCAAATTAATTTTATAGTTACAAGTCCCTTACTTATTTTAATTATATACGTGATCATATAATATACATTTTTATTAAATAATGTTACATATATTAGTCTTGCTAAAAAATAGTTTAATGCTTTAGATTGTTTTTAACATTCATATCGCTCGCATTTAACAAATATAATATATCTTATTGACAAATGATATTTCAATCAGAATAAAAGAGACAAAAAGAAAAAAATATAACGAGTAAATGTGCAGTGTGCGTGAGGTGATGGGATTTTGAAAAGTCAGTGTTGTGTTACAGTACTGAGCGTGATATGTGCCTCGTTGTCGGTGCAAATCGGCACCCTGAGGTCGTCCGCCGTGATGTTTCGTGAGGCGTTAGACAACACATTGCGCGGCCCCATGTCCCTGTTCGACACGGTGCCGATCGGTCGTATATTGAGCCGTTTCGGCGCCGATATTGATACCATGGATAACAGGCTTCCGATGTCGCTTATGCAGTGGCTATCCTGTTTATTTAGGGTAAGCTACGTCCGCGATTGTCTTTAAGTATATATAAACATCATGTGTTGCGCACAAGAGGAAACTAAAGAACTACCTTTACTATGTTTTATTATACATACTTGAGCTATGTTAAGCTTCAATGTGCAAATAACTTGCAAAGATGCATTCATGTCTTGTGTTTTAGAGACTTCTCAGTTCTGTCGTGATCAGGGTTTTGCTTGAATCTATGCGGTATTTTACTTATTACAGTCATTTTTTTGTGTGCTAAATGGAAGACATTGTTGGTAAGTTCAACAAAGCCTTGATGATAATCAGCACTTTATTAAATCTGTCAACTTTCTTTCCCAGTAGAGCCGCGAAAAAAGTTTTATAATCAATTATTGATCGATTTATTGATGTATTATTTATTCTCTACCGAGCCGATTGATCTAATGGCAATAGATTCACTATTATTAGATGACAAAATCTAGCAGTCGATAAATTGTTAAGATTAAAATTGATTAAGATAATGTATACATTTATTGTTGTGTTTTTACGGTTCTAAAATTAGCGTAAGCATAAAATTAATGATTTTAACCCTGGTTGTGATGACACGTCCTGTAGCATTTAATGAACTTGCTATTATGGGAATTTAAAATCAAGGTAGAAAAATAACGGAATTTCGATTTTACAATGCAACCTGTTTTATTTTTACATAGATCGCATAGCTTGTAAAACTATTATTTACGATGCAGTTGTTTTTCAATCTTTCATTTAAAGTGCTTGTTACCAAAAAGTTTTCATTCATTTGGAATTGCACCAATATTTTTGAGTTGGAGTTTATTTGTCTTAGTTTTTAAAGATGGAATAAAAAATCGAATGAATATAGTATGTTTAAATTATCTTTACGGAATGAGTCGAGTTTGGACATTAGGATAATAGTTATAAGGGATCAAACATGATAAAAAAGCAGTTTGAATAAGTTAAGTTCGTCTTCGGTTTGATGTCGTTCAAGTGACATAAGAATGTCTCGGATTTTGAATAATCAAGAAATTCATTGGAATCAATTAAGGACACAATTATACAACTAATATTTAACGGTTAACGGTCAATTAGTAGAAGATTACTTGCTTGTGCTTGGAAATGTCTCCCTGTTTTTACACATGCCTGCTGCTATTCATCTGCCTTCATTATATAGTTACACTTACCTTGTACCGATTTCCTCCACAAGAGCAATTCTATTCAACTACATGACTTCATTGGATATCAATGAAATTGGTCCCATTAGCTTTGAAAATGAATCAGTCTTGAACTATAAACTTTTGTTTAACACCAAAGGCTGTTTTGGTCATATATTTTGTTTTTACTTCTTTTTTTTTACACAGAAAGGTACACAGAAAAAATTGATATATTTTTTGGCCCTTTGTGGTATCAAATCTTGTTCAAAACTGGTGCGAAAGTAGATAATTCATCTCGTGTAGATATCTCGTTTTGCTCGAGCGAAAAACGTTGTACGAGGTGAAAAATCTATTTTGTAAATTACAATTTTTACTGTAACTCAGTGTTGAACGCGAAAGCGATATTTTACTTTAATGAGATTGATCTTTGTTATTCAATGAGTTTTGACAAAAATGTGACAGTTTTCCCATTCCCTCCTTTGCTTTCTTTTGAATCACCTTCATAAAGGTAGCATGTCACAGCAAACTTCACCCCCTTGCAGAACACGAGCCGACGTGTGTGGACAGTTAGAAATAAAAGTCACAAATCTGAAAATGTAACAATAAGCATGTTTCAAGCCAACCAATTGCTATTGAGTCTGGTGAAGCAATTAGTTTTTCCACATCTTTGTTCTCCCCGTACCTGTCCGTCGCCCGTTAAAAATGATCTTAAATTGTATTTATACGTCAGCACCTAAGTAGGCCGTACAAGATTTAGTTTCTATAAGTCATAGTCTCGTGCGCGGACTTTTTTCCTCGATCCTCAAGAATTTGGAATTCAGTTTTTGTGCTCTTGTCGAAAACGAAAGCTGAGACAGAGGCGAAGAAAATTTTTGCAAATATAATCGACTACAAGTCGCGTCAAAGTGTTTCGAATGGCTATAGAAGATCAGAGAATCGAGGACAAACGCAAATGAAATTTGTTTACAATGAAAAAGAAATGAAAAAGCTTATTGGGAATAAAGAATGACAGCCAGCACTACGTGTCTAATGTTGTAGCGGTGGCGAGCTTTTTCTGTGATTTGGCTCCGCAGCTGGGCTGCTGGTTGGCCGCACGTCAGATGCACATCGTCATGCTGCGCGGAGTGATGCGTGCCCCGCTGACCTTTTTTGACACGACACCCATCGGTCGTATTATCTCCAGGTTCGCTAAGGACGTCGATGTCCTGGACACGTCTCTCCCCCAACAAATTTCCGATACCATCTATTGTACGTTCGAGGTAATTCTAACAAGCAAGCCATATGACAACAACAGCGTGAATAATGAACAACAAATTGCGTTATGCGTAGTTATTTGGATTAATTCATCGTCAGGATCATTGATGCGATGGCACTTTTTTACTTTGTTATTTTTTAATGATATTTAATTTTGCTCCTCTGAAGGTCCTGATAGGAAAAAGTTGGCAGTTTTATGAAGGCTTATCAATTTTTTAAAAGTTGACAGCGATTTCATTTTATACGAATCGAATTAGTAATCAAGATAGAATTTGTAAAAATGTATTTAGAATATGCTAGTAGTTCATTGAAAACAACTTTTTTGTATCAGGAGTATAATTCAAAATAAAGTTCATAGAAATCTATATATAATCAAATGCAACGTGTTTGGTAAGAAGCGTGAATTGAATAGATGTATACGTATTCTAAATTGAGTATTTTTGTATTGCTATTTTTTAGTGTTTATCTGACTGAATAACTATTTTTATGTCGTAGTTTTGTTATGTGTATTATTAAAAAGTGAACTACTTATTATCGTAGCTTGAAAAATCCTCAATGAATTGTACCTAAATAAACTTACCAAACTAAATATTTTAATCGTATTACATTGAAAAGATGCCATTAATAACTACTAAAACGCACAAAATTAGAATATTGTTAAAAAAGAGTTGTATAATGTACGCAGGATCGTTCTAAACGTGAATATTGTTGTGTAATATAACGCGCATTAAATTTCCGTACTCGATTGTTTTCTAAAATTGTATATATCGTAAGTCGCGTTACTTTATTCTTGATTGTTATTATCGTATTTTCTTAAGTTATATTTTTGCTTTTTTTACTCTAAAAAGTGCTTTGTACGGCGGATTTTTTTTTTGACGTTTGATATTTGCGTGTCATCGATTATGTGTATATCTCGGAGTTTCATATGTTAGAAGGAGCGTGAATAGAAAGCAATCAGTAATTGTATAATTGTGTCCATCATATTGGTTTTCCTTGTGTGTAAGCAGTATTTATATATTATGGCTTTTAAAGAGTGTGTGTCTGTACATAAAAAAATACATTTGTTCGTTACAAGCACTGACTTTCACAAGTACATGTTGGTGGGCCGGCGAAATTCTCAGTTGTACATATATGTTGTATTTTTTGGGAAGGACGCATTTTGTCATTCATTCATTTTTTACACAATTTTGGAGACAAAAAGCATGATGTTTTCTTTCAAGTTGCTTTGAAGCTTATCTCACTGTTTCATCTTAGTATTTTTTTTATTAAAGGAATATTGTTCTAAGTTATCCATATAAGTAACACACACACACACACACACACATATATATGTGTATTCATATATCGACATCTAAAATCAAAAAGAGCGTTATCAGATAATGCTTAATCGATTATTAGTCGATTGCGCTTAGTTCTACACTTGCACCGGAAAAATTTAGTGCAAATATTACGAAATCGATATGACTTTCAGAGCTCTTATATTGCTTTTAGATATAGAATGTCGTCTGATTATTTTTATCGTCGCATATATATATGTGTGTGTGTGTGTGTGTGTGTGTGTGTGTAGGAACTGTCATAAATCATAACGCGTGCTTATTTATCTGTAATACCTTACACATGATGCATTTTATTTAAAATTTTTTTTTTAATTACAGTATACTTGGATACATGACACATATATTTAATTTACAAAACTTTGAATGCAAATCTGTTGTGCATAATGTGTAAGATATCGGCAGCCTACTGCAATCAAACGTTTCGTTCATATGATTAGGGTACGAGTGTCATAGATATTTGATTTTTCACATTTTCACATTTCTGTATTTATTTGACCATTTCAATCATTCTTATATTATTTTATAGAGAATGCAACTCGTCATTGTAGATTCTGATGATTTTTTAAGAAATTATATTAGGTGTGAATATTTATATTTTAATAAATATACATACAGTGCTCCTCAACTAAGTAGTAATAAACGATTATACAATAACGACGACAATAACAACAATAATAATGAAAATGTTCTTGATATGTGAGAATGTGAATCATTATTCCATTGGCATTCCAATCTTATTAAATGCCTTTTACCTCATGAATAATTACACGTCTGACACAAATAAAATGAAATTCGCTTTGCTTTGGGGTAAATAAAACTTATTATACTAAAAATTTGTCACTTTAAACACTACAAAAACCATAATTATTCTTCAAGAGCGAAGATATCGTTGTTTTTTTTTTAATTTTTCGTTTTACTCGGAAGCACGTTGGATGATTTGACAGAGCCGGCGAAAGAGTTCGCGAGACAATACGCTAAAATAATGAAAATAATGTTGTTTCTTTGCAGAGACTATCTCAAGGGCAAATTTAAAGCAAAATTTGTGTTTCAGGTGATCGCCACCCTCGTCGTCATCAGTTACAGTACGCCAATTTTCATATCCGTAATAGTCCCGACAGGCTTACTTTATTACTTTATCCAGCGCTTCTATGTCGCCACCTCGCGACAGCTAAAGCGTCTCGAATCGGTCTCGAGGTCGCCAATTTATTCGCACTTTGGTGAATCGGTAACTGGGGCCCAGACCATACGAGCCTATGGCATGCAGGAAAGATTCATACAAGAATCTGAAAAACGAGTTGATTTCAACCAAGTCTGTTACTATCCTAGTATCATTGCTAACAGGTACAGAAACAATATTATAATTGATTGCATTGATTTTTTTCTATTTTTTTTTCTAAGTAAATAAATTATAACTGATTTCTAATAGATATTCGAGTTATTATTATAGCAATCTATAAGATGCTTGTCTTGAGACTTATTTTAATTCAATTCTGCAGATGGTTGGCAATCCGGTTGGAAATGGTGGGCAACCTTATAATCTTCTTTGCTGCACTATTCGCAGTACTTGGCAGAGAAGATGTTGCTGCGGGTGACGTTGGACTGTCAATCAGTTATGCGTTACAAGTAAGTCCAATTTCGTTTTATAATATCGATAATCTTTAACAATATCGATTCTCACAATACATCGTTTGTACAGATAACGCAAACACTAAACTGGCTGGTCCGAATGACATCCGACGTAGAGACAAACATCGTGGCCGTTGAGAGGATAAAGGAGTACGGCGAGACTCCACAGGAAGCGGCTTGGGATATACCGGAAAACGATCCAGACAAGGAGTGGCCGTCGCGCGGCAGCGTTGATTTTAACGACTTTAAGGTTCGCTACAGGGAAGGACTTGATTTGGTACTCAACGGCCTGACCTTCAGTGTAAACGGTGGTGAGAAGGTCGGCATCGTCGGAAGAACCGGAGCCGGCAAATCCTCTCTGACCCTCGCGTTGTTCCGCATCATCGAAGCTGCCGGCGGCGAAATTCTCATCGACAACATCAACATTTCCAAGCTCGGTTTACACACTCTTAGGTCGAGACTGACCATCATACCACAGGATCCGGTACTATTTTCAGGCAGTTTGAGGCTCAATTTGGATCCTTTCAACAAGTGTTCCGACGATGATTTGTGGAGAGCGCTTGCTCATGCTCATCTCAAGGACTTCGTTCAAAGTAAGTTACTGCGGTTTCTATGTCTACACATACGCTCGCATAGCTAATTCATTATTTAGATGCTCACTTACTTTTACTTTGATTTTCAGCTTTACCGAATGGTTTATCACACGAAGTTACCGAGGGAGGAGATAACTTGAGCGTTGGTCAAAGACAATTGATATGTTTAGCAAGAGCTTTGCTTAGAAAAACTAAAGTTCTGATTTTGGACGAGGCAACAGCTGCCGTTGATCTTGAAACTGATGACCTGATTCAAAGGACAATCCGCGAAGAATTCAAAGAATGTACAGTTCTTACTATTGCTCATAGGCTAAATACTATTCTCGATTCAGACAGGTAAGACTTTAAATAGTAATATATTTAACTCAGTTTTTCGCTTATCTAACTGAAAGTTATTCATGTTAAACATTTTTTGCAGGGTTATTGTCTTAGATAAGGGCGCGATTGTCGAATTTGAATCGCCCGACTCATTACTTCAAAAACCAGAAAGCGCGTTCTACAGTATGGCGAAAGATGCCGGATTAACTTTATCATAAATCGTTCCCGTAGGTTCCGTCAATTAATAAATGTAAAATCTTGCCTGAAACTTTTTAATCATAGCAAACATCTATGTTCCGTTATTATAGATAAGATCCTTATGGTTTAAAAACGAAAGTCTTTGTTTCAGAAGTTTTGTAGGCTATGAATTTTCAGACAAGATCTTAAGTCTCGTTCGAACAATGTTTTATGATAGATTTGCTTATGTACACGTATGTAAATCAAGTCATTTTAACTACTGCCAATTTTAAGCAAGTTATATTGTTATTAATGCAAGTAGGTGTGTTGCGCTTAGAAAATGTAATGATAGATGACTGCAAGAATGATATAACTTTTTGGGCTCTTTTTTTATTATTTTAATTGAAATTCATGTTTACGTATTTGTATTGAAAACATTTTTGCGTTACCATATAAAAAAAACTTAATGTGCATGTATTTTATTTTAATTTTTTTTGAGATTGTCTATTAGTAATGTTGTATCTGATTATTTGAATTTCAAATCTATTACATGAATAAGCGGATGTTAATTCTCAGCGCAATCCCATGATAAAAGTATTATATTTTTCACTTTTAATCTTACCTTACAATAATACTTGCATAAAATTTAAAATGCCGCAACTAATCGACATTTCCAGTTTTCGATTAATTTTCTATTTTACATTCAATCCCAATGTAAAGCTAATTAAAAACTATTAATTAAATTATATTTTTCATACTGTTCACATTGGGCCTAAGAAATACGAGGTACTTGAGTTACTGCACTTAATTTTTTATAAACCAGAAATATACTTAAAAATCTTCAGTAATATTAAAATTTGGTTGATACAGCAATCAATGTTTAAAATAAGTTTATCATTTTTAGAGAAGAAACGTCACTACTTAATTTATGTATTGTATTTTTGAAATTTTTTATCGTGCTGTTGTTTAATGCACAATAGAATTGAAATAATTATTTTTAATAAGTTAGTGAAAGTGTGTATGCCCATTATTCTAATTAGTGTTTTCATTAAATACTCTAGGGAAGAACAATAGTTACTTAATAATAGTCGTAATTAATATGTTTGTTATAGCAACGCCGATATTTTGACATTTAAGAGAATTCAATGTATATTATGTTAATATATGTAATTGTATTGATTTAACAAAATGTTAAGAAATGAATGATAATACTTAAAACTGAGAAAATCATAAAACTAAGGAAATCCAAAACTAAACTAAAAAAGCAAGGATTTTTTTCAAAATATATCAATGGCGAAGTAGTAATATAAACTCCGTTCAGGATTTTATCGATGGTTCAAGAAACCCCGTAAAGCTATACATTTTAGTATAAAATCATTCCGAAGAGATTCACGTTTTCTTCGCTTGTATTTATTGATTACCGCGTTAACGTGCCGTCTGTAAAATCCTGCACTGTACATATCCCTGTTCTCTTATGATCAAAAGAAAGTTTAAACTTTGAAAGTCCTTTATCAACCGTACAATACCTTTTAAAGCTAAAGAGAAAAGCAATTTTACTATGAGCTGTCGATTAAACATAGAAACTGTTGTTAAAAATTCAGAGCTATTAAATAATCCATAAAAATAAATGGCACATTTTTGTAAATAATGCTTCCAAGTTTAAACTTTGTTATAACAAGTGGTTTGTAATCGTCTAGCATTTTACTACACTGTAAAATAGTTAACATCTTATTTTCATCAAGAAATAAAATTAACAAAATAAGCAAGCATTGAATAATGTGAAGCCGAATGTGTAGGCAGTAAGAAAAAAGTTTAGCAAACCAGACGCATACAAGTTGCAGCATCATGCGCATATATGGGATAAGTGCCTTTTTGTAAGAATGATATACGAATGCTAGATGTCTACAGCATCTTTACGGTGCTGTAAAAATGTATATTACACGAAAAAAGAATTACGGGAGTTTAGACGGTAGCGTCGACGACGAAAAACAACTTTACATACTAGTAATCCTTACCGTTTCAATTTGAATACTTCAATTTTTAACTTGAACCATACATTCCTTACATAATCAGTTAACATCATTTTACTGTGGCCTTGTATACATTAAAATATTATATTTTGCAAAGTTTCGCGTCTTCTGACTGTATGGCACTTTGTCATTATGTATTTAACAGGTTTGAACATAAAAAAAAGTATGTAAAGCGTTAAACAGCGAAAAATCCGTAAAGTAATAACATACGCTTTGTTTGTCAAACTTTTTTGTCCTGTATAATAAAAAAAAACATTTTTTATTACGGCCTAGAATATTGTAAAACTAATATTTATTACTTTGAAAATAATGCTAATAAATTTGAGGTCAAAAGTTAAATCTGTTTTAAAATTACTTATTATCCCAATGATGAATTATTAATTGTAGATTAGTGATAAAAATGATTTACATACCTATACAACTTTTTTAGATTTTTATTTCATTTGCTATTTAAAAGTGCGCGCTGAATTAATTCTAATCGTTTTCTAACCAATAACAGCTGTTTACGGTGTTGTTATGAAATCGAATGGCTGCGAGGGAACTTCACACCCAATAGACACGCTTGTTACATTTCCATCTGCTTTCGGTTCTTCTCATTGGTCGAAAAGGTATGGGCATTTAAATCCTAGCGTCGTCAAAAACTCGTGAACAGCGGTTGACAATTTTGCTCCTCTGCAAAGTCTTCATGTTACATCGTGAGAAAATTTGTTGGAAGATCGTTGAAAATTTGTTGGAAGATCGTTATATCGTTAATATTGTTCAACATTTTGGGCCTATACTTACGAACAAGAATTATCGTCAAGATTGAGTTATTTTAAACAAAATAAATCTGGATATTCTATTTTCCGTGAATTTCACCACAGATATAAATTAAACAAGGATACAAAATGGCTAGTCATTTTAGTATTTTCAGTGAGTCTGAAAATCGTAATTCTTTATCTTTAAACAAGGGTAAATATATTTTATATTCAATAAGTCATGTACTAGATAAGTGATTACAGTAAAGTGTACATTTTTTAATAGGTAAAGAGAGATCCCAAAATCTTAAACTAGCAAAACTAAAGACTGTTGGAACAACTGGATCTACTCCATTAAAAATATTTGCTCAACCACAGCCAACTAAACCGAAAGGACTTTCGATTCGCTCAAAATCAGATCTCAATGTATCTGTTTCTACCAGTTCTGGATTTAGTAAACAAATTTCAAAGGATTGCATGAATTTAGAAGATAAATCAAATGTTTCAAAGAAACCATCTCTTTCGCCAATAAAATGGAAAACACCAAAGGTATATATTACTCATCTATTATTTTTTAACCTTATTTATCAACTATTTTGATGTTAAATTATATTTTATTCATATAGAGCAAAACATTCACAAATATTACTACAAAAAAATTATCACCAAAAATATCATCTCCAATTATGAAGAATGTTGTAGATGAGTTTGTATTCGCAAAACCAGCAACTCCAAAACCACTTAAGAAATATCCAGAACCAGAAACCTTAGCTGGCTATTATGATCCAATTAAATTGATGGGTAAGGATAATGGTCTTATTATTTTGATACAATAACTTAAATTTATTCAGTCAGTATTTAATAATAATAATTTTAGATGAAGAAATGGAGAGTATTTTTAACAAAGACCTTGCATCAATAAAACTTGTGAGGAGTAATGATGACTCAATAAATTCTCTTGAAGACGAAGGATTTATTTCTGGTATAATAAATATTTTCTGAATCTAGTTAAACGTTTAATTACTTCTATAACCATTACATTTTATATTTTTTATTTTTAGATCCTGAGCAAGATTCACTTTATGATTCATTGATGCAGTGCTCAATACCATCTTACGATGATATTGGACTTCCAGATATTTCAGATTCAGATGGTGAAGATTAAAATATTCAAGTACATCCAGGTTTTATTCACGTGAATTTATCTAGCCTATTTATTTCGTTATAGCACAAATAATTGTTGTTTCTAATAGCTGTGCTACTCGAGGATGTTAATAATTTAAGATTTGTGAGCATTTTATGACGAAAGCTGCACTGATTTAATTTTGTACTCAAAGACAAATTATTTTCTTATAATATTTAGTTTATTAGATTAAAAAGAACGACTGATATGTATATATTAATACTTACATTTCTAAGAAATTTAAAAAAATAAAAAAGTGATAGTAGTTAACGATTGACATATCTAGTTTTGCCTATTAATGAGTATGCAAATTCTAGAAATATTTTTATGTATAGGATTACACTTAGTTTAATGTTTTATTGTAAGTATTTATAATATACGTATATTATTTTTTATGCTACTTTGAAAGTGATGTAATAATAAATGAACAAATATTTTTTTGATGGTTCCTAACTTCAGAGTTTAATTTTTTCTAAGCTTAAAATTAAATAACAGCATATAATGAATTTAGATGAAATGATAACTATTGTAGCTGGCATTTCACGTGATAGTGCTTTTACTTATAGTTGTTTTATTATTGAAAGTTTATCTCAAGTTCTACCAAATTTTTCTGCGAAGAAAATTGCTTTAAAATCTTGTGATTGGGAGGTAATCAAGTACTTTTAATTATTTATAAAAAATAAAGTTTCCATAAATTTATCAGGGCTGGATGAAAAGCAAGTGTAAAGCACATGGATGGTCTCACTCTGGTTCACCTTTGATTTGGCGTGAGACTGGTATATTTGGTGGGGATCCAACTTATGTTGGTGGAAGTCTTGAATTTCAAAAATTCATAAATACTTACTATGGCATTGATATAGTTCTTTCGAAAGCAGAACAAAAAGCACTGGATTATGACTATTTACTGGTTTTTACTTTTTTGAAAATATAATTGATTGTTGAAATTTTTTTAATATAAATTTATCTCTTATTTTAGGCTGACAATTTTAAATCAGTTTATGATAAAGAGCAATTAGACATTCTTCATTTTACAATATCAGGTGCTGGTAGATCAGTATGCCCTGATTTAGTAATGCAACTTGCATCAATGAAAGGCATTTGTAAAAATGGAATAGAAATTAATCTTTTTGATACACCTGGGCATTTTTTCAAAATCAAAGATATAGTTAAAGATGCATCAGCAATTGGTGGTGAACTACGCTCAATTCAAATTTTAGAAAATGTATCCGATGGATTGGGAAATTGTGACATTTTGATCATTTTAGATCATATAGCCAGGTTTTTGTCAAGTTAATCATGTATTTGAATTTATATTCTATACTTTCGTAAGAATAGTTTTATATATATTTATTATAGAGATGAACAGGAAAGTACAGAAAGTTGGTTATCAAGAAATTCTGATGCATACAAAGAATTGTCAGAGCAAATAAATGTTTATGCTAATTCAAATTTGAAAATTATCTTTTGTTCTACGGGACCAAATTGTTTTTGTGCAAATGTGATAGTGAAAGAAGCACCAAAAATCAATAAAAATAATGTTATTGTCATTAGTGCACATTATGGTCTAGAAATGATTTATGACTTTATTAAATCAATGGATGTAAATTTAAAAGGGATCAGTTGTCCGCCTGTATGGGGATTTTTAGGTATTTGAGAAAATTTTATAGACGAATATAATTGTGTATAATATACACTTTTTGCTTATCAATACAGGTATAAATCAATATGTGGATGTTCATCACATTATTCAAAATTACTTGGTTTACTTTCCTAATAAACGAGCATTAACATCTCATACAGACTCTGCTCAGTCTTTAGGAATCAAATACTCGGAGCTCAGATGGCTTTTCTACTTAGCATTTAATAAGAAGCCACATGAAGCTCTTACCAAACGCAAGGTATGAGATCTATATTGATCAATACATTGCTTGATATCACTTACATGAATCTTTCTATCCTTTATAAAGTCAATATGTATGTATCATGTTGGAAGAACAGAGGATTTTCAAAAATGTAAGGCAATCTGTGATGTGTTAAAACTTTGGTATGAAAAGGATGATACAAGAATTGGAGATGAAATTATTACACTTGGAATCTTATCTGATGGTATATAAAAAAAATATGTTATATGTATATACTACAGAGACAAGCATTTTTCATATTTGCTAGAATTTGTTATCAAATAAAAAAGATAATAGACCTAATGTTTTTGCAGGATCTTTCAACATTCCGCAAGGAATATTTTTTTCGCAACCTGTACATTTGAAGATTCTCGATGATGATTCACGAGTGTGGGTTCCGTGTCTTGAATTCCCGTTACCAAATGATACCTCTAAAATATTAAATAATTTTATCGATACTGCTGAATTAATTTTGAAAAACACGAATTTAATTAAGTAAATTAATAACTAGATTAAAAGTAATCATGAGATTATTAATTTAAATTGTGAAAAAATTGCGCGGTGTTTATTAGCGCCACCTATTAATGGTATAAATGACTGAGGAGGTAACCTAAAAATTTAGAGTTTGCCGAAGCAAATACCTAGTTTGTTTACAAATCTATCTTTTCGTGTAAATAAAAGTTGCAATAAAAAAATGTCGAGTGACAGTATAGAAATGAATCAAGATCTTGCTAAACGTTTGCTACTTGAAGGAGGAACGTTAGTTCTTCTAGATGTACCAACTGGAACAGATTTTGGCATTGACATTAAATCTTGGAACAGTGGAGAAAATTTTAAAGGAATTAAAATGATTCCACCTGGCTTTCATTTTGTTCATTACAGGTTGATATTTTGTTTATTAGTTTAAATAAATAATTTAGATTTCATATCGAGAAATTCATCTACAAATTTCAATAATTTTCAGTGCTACAGATGAATATGGAGAATCAGCACCAAGAGTTGGTTTTTTCCGTAATTTTAAATGTCAAGACTTTATTGTTAAGAGGTGGGATAAAAATCTTGAAGACCTCAGTTCTGAGCGTAAGTATGTAATTTATAATCATAAATACTAGTTCAATATCATTTATCATATAATTGAATTATACAATATTCAATATATAATCTACAGCTGTTCCAGAGGAAACAGTTGAAAGATTAAAAGCTAATTTAAAAGAGCTTGATAGATATTTGGGGCCGTACCCTTTTGATATGTGGAATCAATGGAAAGATCTTACAAATAAAATAGATGATTCAATTGTGGAAAGATGTTCTCCAGTATGTGGGTGAGTTTATATACCTAATTAGATTTTACATTTTCTACACGCGCTAATATGTAAAATTATATATTTTTAGATTTGTTCGCTCTGCTCTAGAACTAGTTAACTTTGACGATGCTTCAAGACCAAGAGGAACTGAAAGTAGAAAAAGAAAACGAGGTGCTGGTCTTACGGTTGAAGAAAAAGAACAAGAATTATTACCAGATCTTAAGCCCAAACCAGGAACAGAACTAAGACTTTCGGAGCTACCTCAAAAGTTTTATCCCGATGATGCAACTCCAGCAGAAATCACAAGACATTCATTAGATACCAGTTATGCATTAGATACACTTCTCAATAAATTAAAAGAGTGAGTATATTGTATATATTGAATATATTGAAACAAAATGATTTTATTTCTATGAACAAATAATTAAAACGCTTGCTTTTTAGTCCAATGGAAATCATTGGGGAATTACAGTTATCATTTGTGTGTTTCTTGGCTGGTCAAAGTTTAGAAGCCTTTGAACACTGGAAAGGACTTGTCTCGTTGATTTGTAAAGCAGATTCATTAATACCTTCTCAGAGAGCTGTATTCTCTGAATTTTTAAATGTGCTCGAAATCCAACTTTCACATGTTCCAGAAGAAGTTCTTTGTGATATAGTAGCTAGTAATAATTTTGTTTATCATAATTTAAGAAAATTATTTGCTAATATCGAATCAAATACAAACGTAGACGATAGATTAAAATCTCTAGCAATAAGGGTAAGAGACAGACTTACAAAAAAATTCTTATGGGATTTTAAGGATTTGCAAGAGGAAGATGATGATGAAGCCCCTGTTGTTGTGGCGTTAGATTAATTAATGAAATCTTTAATCATAATATAAATTATAACTAAAATACCAATAAGACGTAAATAAAATTTATGAGAATATACTTCTACAAAATAGTTTAACTAAAATTTTCAAAAAGATAAATACTTTTTATAATACATTAAAGTAAAAAGTGGTTATATCGGCTTCATATCAACAAATTTATGTTTAAATTCCAAGTAAGCAAAAAATGTTTCCGCCCGGGATCGAACCGGGGACCTTCCGCGTGTTAGGCGGATGTGATAACCACTACACCACGGAAACGCGTTGTGGACGCATCTTTTACAGGTCCGACTCATTGGGTAACAGTAACCTTACTGTGTAATGCGAACGCCAACGCCACTGATATATACATGTATACGTAGAGTAGCTAGTGAAGCAGCCGCTTATGGGTCAAGCATGGAAACGTTATACAACGAAATTTTATTTATCAAAAAAAGAAAGATAGTATTGTTTATTACAATATGCACATGATTCATATGCAATTTTCACATGTTTTGTAAAAGTAATATTGAGATCACATAAATATCGCTCATTGCATACACACAAATCTACTATAAATAGTAAAATATTACGCTACGTTATACATAAAATTTATTTACAGTGTATTCAAAACGTTCAATTTACGGTCCTGTGAGGGAAATTCTCTGAAGAAACTTTGAATTCTGCGACGTTAACTTTTTCTTTTTCGGTGCTGTAAAGAAAATTCGAGATATAAAAATCTGAGCAATCAATTGCATAACATAATTTTATAAATGTTTTTTATCCATTTAAACGTACAGGATGAAATCACTTGTGAAACAGGCATTTCTTGTTCAACGGGTTTTTGTACAGGTTGAGGTTTTTTTTGACCATTGGGCTTTGCTGAAATTTTCACGAGACATGTAGCCGTCACCGTTTGAGGCTCCTTCAAAACACATATTCTTCTTATATTTTGTATTTTCTAACTGGTATCCTAATACGTTATTGAATAATTTTACGAAGTTACTCATATAATTTTTTTTTTCTAACATTTGAATATAATTGCGACTTTATGATAAATTGTGTTTGTTTTTCGAAGTAATATTATTGATATTATACTTTATTTTTAATGAAATGTTAGAAATTATGAAATTGACTAATGTAAGTAAATTGGTTGTCTAAATGTTCAGAAGCAAAGAATGGGTCCATTCTTGTTTCTCGTTTCTGACGCTAAAAGAAATAAATATACGTAGTTTAATTAAACTTGGTGGATCATAGTGAGGGTTTTATTTCATTTTATAATTTTTATTTGATTTTACATAAGAATTGAGATAAAACTAAAAATGTGTACTTACAGGACGGTGAGGACGATGCGGTATTGGCGGTCTGGGACGCTGGAATACAATGGTATGTTTGCTTTTTAATATAAATAACATTTTATTAATCATACACAGTGCAATAAAATTTTCACAAATTTACCGTTTGCACTTGGCTTTCATCGTCAGGCCTATGCCGCCTTCGACCGGCTGTGATTAGCGTCACCCATATAATCAGAATTGCGAGAAGAAATGTATATCTCATTATGCGTGGATTTCGTACGAGACTTTTTATTTATTAATTGAAATGGATCCGTAACAGCGAGATTAGATGTAAAGCGATATCAAAAGTTTACTACTGGCGATTTTCCAGCGACTATCGGTAGCTGCAGTGTTCAACCCGTTTTATATACCATTTCCAGTGACCCGTTGCCAGTCCATTATCGACTACCGGTGATGCAAATCCAGCGTAATAAGATCTTGATCAAGCTTCACTTCCTCGTAATTATCACTGACTACGAGTAGCGAATTTGTTTTATGCTTTTTAATTTACATAACTTTCGCACTTTGCATATTATTCAATTCATATTTATTACGTATCTTGTCCATAATATGCTTGCAGCATTGGCGTGTAATACTTATAATTTAGTGTTTATACTGCACCCTTGACGTTTTTCTTATACTTGAAGTTCATTGCTTATTTTCTTGGTGAAAGTCTCCATTGAAGCGTAAATTAAGTTCGCAAATAAAAGTTATGTAATAGACACACGGTGTAGGATAAGGACAAGCGGTTGGGACAGAACATAAGAGAATAATTCAACGTACGATTAAAAATCTAAAAATATAATTCGTCGTTTGATCACGCATTTTATTGTATTAAATAATCCGTTACATAAAAGCTCATGCATTACTTTTCTGACGATCTTCAAAAACAGAGCCCAGTTACGAAGGATGTTCAGTCCTCGCGCAAAATCGATATACCAAAAATACAATATATCAAATCCCTTTACAGAACGTCAACCTCCAACATTCCAGCGTCAACTCGCTCAAGCAAACTAATGACCCGCATATAAGCTCCGCAACTCGAGTACTCTCGCTTGGGATCTTCAAGGCATGACCGTGGTAGTGGTGGTATTGCTGCTCGCAGCAGCAGCATCGGCTACGGTAGTGGCAGCAGCTGAAGCGGTGGTCTTGGTGACAGCCGTGCTCTTGGCCACTAGATCAACCTCAACGTTCATCTGTTCCTCGACACACTTGTCGATGGCGTCGTTGCTCTTGTCGGTGATGGTCTTGTTGTCCAGGCAGATTTTGGTCATGTTGAAAACATGCTTCAGCTCCTTCAATCGTGACTCGTTCGTCTTGTCGTCCTTGTTCTTGCTCCACTCGACTATCTCCATCGACTGCTTGTAGTTCAAGGGATTGTTGAAGATGTTGATGCGACGCAGACTGGCAGGCAGCTGCTTCGCGAAGTCTCCGGGTAGCGAGGCCAACTCGTTACCGCGCAGGTCCAGGCTGATCAAGGCTGGGACCAGCTTCAGGAACTCCACCTCGATAGTTCGCAGATGGTTGAAGGCCAGGTTGAGCTCGAGGAGCTTCGGCGTTTCCTTGAACCAGGAGGCTTTCAAGGTGGTCAGTTCGTTTCTCGGCAGTATCAGACCCTTCAACTCCTTGAGGCCTGCGCAACCGATCGATCGGTAAGTCGCGTGGATCTTATACTGCTAGAGCTCATAATCTTCACTTACCCTTAAGAGCGCCGTCCTCGATCTCAGCGAGCTTGCTGCTCCAGATCTCGATCTTGACGATCTTCTCGGCGTACTTGGCGAACGCGTCGTTCTGCAGCTTGGGCACGTTGGACATGGAGAACCAGACCTCGGTGATGTTCTGCTTGGGCGCCTTCTCGAGATCGGCAGCGAAATCGGTCGACTTGACGCAAACCAGGATCGAGTAGTTGCCAGGTTGGAGCAACTGTTCAGCATTCTCCTGGGACTTTGGCGGGTTCTTACGGTAGCAGAAGCCCTCGGCGAGGGCCGTCAGCGCCAGCAGCACGAGGCCGAGGCTTACCACTTTACCGATCATGATTCGCGCGTACACTGAGCTGACGCTTAGGAGCCTCCCGGGTTTTATATGCGCCACTTGACTCTCTCGGCACAATGCAAACGAGGGACACGAAGCTCGGACGGTTGTGGATGAGTGAGCAGCGACGATGGGTTACGACTGCCCGGTGTACGCAGGGCTCGGGTCTAGGTAGTACGCGATGCTTCTGGATTGAGCCGAGAGGCAGTTTATAGGCAATTGCCGCTCATTGACGGATTGAAAGCGCGCGTCAATGGCGTTTGAAAATTTACTACCTACTTGCAGCCGCGATGGGCTGATTATCATATCAAGGAGATCCGCATATCGAAGGTGCGAGAGATACGGCTGCAACGTGATTGTGCCATCATTGGCAGGCCAGCTATTTTGTCATTACTACTCGTATGTGGGCCATCATCTGTGTTTTCATACCCGCAGCCAGAACCGAGCTGCCTGCACTGTCGAGCTATCAAGGTCAAGGAGGTTTTCTTTTTGTCAGTCGAACAATGGTCGGATTATCTGGAGATTTGACGACGAGATTTATGTTTTGATGGCCTGGCCTTTGTGAACGATGCACCGCTTGATAAGTCTTTTATTGCAGTTCTAGCGTAGCGATTGCGTTTTACGTTGTAGATGAATTTTGATTTTATAGTGACCTTTCTAAATCAGTTCAAGTAGTCAATTCAATTTGTTCGAAGTGACTTTTAAATTTGAGCTTGTTTGGCATCAAAAGGACCTTCCGATTGGAGGACCATAGGAAAATTTGGTCGAATGACTTGGCCAGTGATTTAAAAATAATTTAAACATATCTTTATTTATGTTTCACAAATCTCGCCTACGATATTTTATACATGTGTTAAAGCACTTCTCGTAAATTCATCTTACAGCCGTGAAATACATTATAGCATACAAGCACCGTGCGTAAGGCATCGTCACCTTTCGATTGCCAGCCGATTACGCGGTTTTGGCCGGATCAGCTGGTTTCTCGCCCTCCAGCATCTTGGGAATTTCGAGTGCCTTGGTCAGCTTGGCTTGGAGACAGGTGTCGAGCTCCGTAAGATCGTCCTTCTTGCTTATGGTGTTCATGCACTCTTTGACGAGTTTGTAGGTGTCGCGGATACCGTCGATCGAGGCGTACGAGTTCTTTACCAAGCTCGGATTGGCGTTCGAATACTCGATGATCTTGATGCCCTGGATCCAGTCGTAGGGATTCCACTGGAGACCGACCTTCTTCAGTTTTGGCCATTTGCTCTTCATCGCGTCGAGGTCGAAGCTGGTCAGCAGGTTCTCCGAGACCTCGAATTCCTGGATCATGGGCGTCAGGTCGAAGATCGCCGGGTCGAACTGGCGGATCATGTTGCCGCTGAGGTCGAGGCTTTCTGTTATAAGACGAAAGAAAATTAACGTTCAATATTGCGGTAAATGTTATTGGAATCAAAAAAGCTCGATTGTTTCAATAGCTTACCAAGTTTGCCAAGATTCGTGAACCAGGACTTCTTGACCTCGGTGATACGGTTGCGCCTGAGAATCAGGCCCTTGAGCTCGGCCAGTCCCTGGAAGGCGTCGTCATGGATCTGCTCAAGGCCGGAGTAGACGATGCTGAGGCCAAGGGCTTTGGTACCGAGCTTCTTCAAGGAGTCGGCCTCGAGTTTGGGCACTACGCTGTTCCGGAAGGCGATGTTCACGAGCTTCGTGACGTTGAGGGGTAACCGGTCCAGGTCCTTCTGAAAGTCCTTGCTGCGGAGACAGGTGTAGGCGTCGTGCTCGCCAAGATTCGAGACGCCACGTTCCAGGAAGCAACCGGCATTTACCGCGCTTGGGAAATTTATCGCCAACGCCAGCAACAGTGCCAACACTTTTTTTACCAAAAACAAAAATTTTAATCTGCGGTTAGTACTTGCTTATGATTTTAAAATTCAATTTAAAAGCAATAATCGTTACCTGGGAACAAAGCCGGTGCACGAGACATCGTCAGTAGAGGTGTGCGCGCCGCTCGGAAGCAACGTAGCTACTGCTGTTGTGTTCGCTCTCTGACGAGCTCGGATTTTGCCGCCGTCAATTTATAGGTCGACGTCTAACTAGCCGCGATGAAAGGAGATCACCGTCGACGATGCTGTGTGCCGTGTGCCGTGTGGATGTGGTTGGGTTGGATTATGGTAAGCTCGTTGCAGCTGCGCGTGTGCACTGTCAGGGACGTTCCTCGAAGCTTCGAACATCTGATTGATGAATTTTTTTTCCAGGAGGGCTTTGCTCGAAAGCATGATGACTTTTCCCACATGCTTTGTTGCTGCTATTTCTCGACATTTTTGAATTTGAATTTGCGAGATGTGCTTGTTGTATCTCGATAGCGTAGATGTCGGATGATTATACTTAATATTCTTTTCTTGATTTTTCAACTGATTGATTTTTTTTCAACACGTCGTTGATTACAAGTATTACAGAAAACGATTAAAACTCAAGCTGAACATGAACGTAAAGGTACGTAAGTACAAAACATAAAAGTAACGCGTTTTAAACATTAATATTATATCGAATAAACTATTTATGATTTAAGAGTCAGGTTTTGAACAATTTCCATCAACAAATCCGGATCATCTATGGACTTGAATGACTCAGTGTTGGCAATATCTTTTGCGTGGAATGTCATGAATCGATGCGTTAAGGCTTTCAAATCGTTCAATTGAAATTGATGACAGTACGTCAATGTTTTAACAGCGTTGTCAATGCTCAAATTATCGAAAAGATAATCTCTACACTCGCCCTTTAATCCGCTGATCTGATATTTTTCCGCTGCCATCCAAACTCCATCCAGGCATGTGTCGAGGTTTTCGACCTTAGCCGTGTACATAAATCGTATCATTTCCTTCAGAGCATTGTAAGTAATATCCTCGATTTTTACTGCATTGTTTGCCTTTTCCTTCATGTCTACGGTAAACATTGCCCGAAACACTGGACTCCGTGCTGCCAACATGAACTTGTGGGCGTGGAGTTCAGTGCCGCAGGGCGCAGTGATCGTCAAATCGTGGAATCTATCGGCCTCCAATTGACACTCGATATCGTTCAACAAAACTTTTCGTTTTGAAATTGTATTGTAAGCTGCGGAGTATTTCGTGTATTCCTGTTTCGAATAATTCACTGTCTTGCCTACTACAATGAATTCGCAGAGTATGGTTAGAACGTCGTTTATCAACATGTTGCTGTTCTCAGCTGTAAGAGTATGCCTTTCCAGAAATTCGTTAAAACCGTTGAATGAGTTGGAGTTTATTACTGAATTCTTTGATCTTTTATGAACGATTTGACCTTTTCGATCTAGAACAGAAATCGAAAATGAAACGTCCATGCTAAACTTCTCGGTTGATTTTGATTTATTGCCAAGAGATGCACTGATGCAGTGTTTATAAGCCTTATCTATACCAAATGGATATAACGCTAAATACCAGTCTACTGTCTTATCAGAAGCCAAGTTAAACGTTGGGGATTCAAGCCTCTCTCCAGCCGGCATATTGATAAATCTGAAGTTTTTGATTTTCCACGCATAACTTGATATCATGATTTGTTGTTCGGTGAAACCCAACTCAGCCGCAACTAATGGCTTATTCATGTTATCAATGTCGATTAACCTTGAAATAAGAGTTGAATATGTACGTCTCTTTTCCCGTTTTGCACTATAGTCACTTATTATTATATTCTCCTGTGATCACTGATAACGTGTAGGTAATAAGTATATATTATTTTAGAAAACTGTGAAACTAGGTATATTCGTCAACGGTTACGCCAAACTGAAGAGCCGTGCTGCCGAGATCAAACTGACGCTCACAACTAAAATGACAGGCGCCGCGGCTCGCTCTGCAAACACTGTAAACACTGCGTGGCTCGTTAGGTATAGCAAAAGCAAAAGAAAAGAAACCGGCGGCAACCCGGCAACTTGTTGTGTCTATAGCTTAGGCGAGTTGTATGGATGGCGCCATCATTTTGTTTTAAGAGCCAAAAAAGAAATTTGATATGCGCGAAAGCGATGGAAATAGAATCGACAATTGGCAACTTATTTGTTAGAAGCGATTACACGAATAATCTCTGACAGCAAATTCGCTTCGTCGACGGATTGAAATTCCGGAGTTTCGATTATTTCCTTGGCGTGGAACGTGATGAATTTACTGGCTTGAGCTTTTAAATTCTCTATTTCGTAGCGATAAGCGAGTGCCAGAGTCTCGACTGCGTTTTCGACGGTCAAGTTTTTAAACAGATATTCCTCGCATACTTCCTTCAATCCGTCGACTTGATACTTTCGGGCCGCTTCGAGAACACCACCGGCCAATTCTTTGAGATTTTCAACCTTTGCGGAGTACATAAAGCGCAGCATTTCTCTCAGCGAGGCGTAATCCACTTCTTTTATGTTGGCGTTGTTCTCATTCTTTTCTTTCATATCTCGAATAATCATCGATGAAAATACCGGGCTTCGGGCAGCCAACACAAATTTGTGCGCGCGAAGTTGCTTTCCACAGGGAGCCGTGAGCGTGAAGTCGTGAAACTCGTCCGATTCGAACTGTCTCTCGAACGCCTCGAGAGCTTTTTGCTCTAAAAGTTTGGGGCTTTGCAAGCCTTGCATCGTCGAGTTCACTATGTCGGTGATGATGGTGTACTCGCAAAAAATTGTAAGGACGTCATTTACGATCAGATTGTATGCTTCGTGCTTGAGATAACTTTTCTCTACGTACCAATCAAATCCAACAGAATTTACGCTACCTTTAGTTAGTTCTTTTTTTATCTTCTTTTTGCTGCATTTAACTCCATTAGCGTCCAACATGGATAAAGTAACTTCAGCTTCCGCTTGGAAATCAATCGATGATTTGTTCATAAAATACAAGCTTACGTAATTTGAGTTATTATAACCGTTCGCGTACAGTCCTAAGTACCATTTCGTTTCGTCATCAGCATCGAGCGAAAACAGAGGCGATTCAAGTATGACTCCAGTATCTTTGCTTATATGACTGTAGTTGTTGATTTTCCACAAAAAGTTAGATTTCTTCATATTCACTTCAGTAAAACCCCACTGGTAGGCAACTACCGGCTTGTTCATCGTTAAGTCGAAATAACTTTTTACAGAAATGCAGAGTTTTTTAGATTTTGGCACAATTCACATATAGCACTGGAGCACAATACTTATATCAATATATCACCCGAGTGTCTTTATTCCAAACGATACCGTCTTTTTATACGCACACAAAAGATCGAGATAACTGCAAAAACGGATGGAATACGTGTGCTGGATGTGATGCGAATGTGTCATCGGAATTGCCCGGCGAACAAAAGAATCGCTTTCTTACATGTATGTATATTCACTGCTGGCAGTTCGCTGTACAACTGATAAACGTCGTATTATAATTATACTGTATCATTGCAATGTGCTTGGCGCCTTGACTGTAGCAAATTTTTTAGTTTTCGTTAGAGGTATAGAGGGAGTCACTTATCGGTATGCGATTGTTTGTATAATTATTAAAAGGAACGATTTATTCGATCGCCATCATATAAAGAATTTGAGATATGAAATATTGATCATCCAATGATTTTAATCCTTCGGTGTTAACGACGTCATTGGCATGGCATGTTATAAACTTTTCGGTTTGAGTCTTTAAATTTTCGGAAAGATACTCTCCGCATATTTTCTTCAATCCGGTGACTTGGTATTTTTCCGCGGCTGCTAAAATGTCACCCACGGATTCCTCCGTAAGATTTTTGACTCTAGCTGTATACATAAATCTCAACAGTTCTTTGAGCGACGCATAGTCCGTTTCCTTAATTTCGACTGCGTTATCTCGTCTTTCTTTCATATCGCCATTGATCATAGCTGAAAATACCGGACCGTGCGACGCCAATACAAATTTATGCACACGAAGCTGTTTTCCACATGGAGCCGTTAGGGTGAAATCAGAAAACGATTCGTTCTCGAATTGTTTTTTTTTTTCAAATCCAAAACTTCTCGTTCTAAATTTTGCCGATTATTGTAATTGTCCTTTCATTACGGAATTCACAATTTCCCTAGAGATAGTGAATTCGCAAAAAATTGTCAGAACGTCATTTACTAGTAAGTCGTTAGAAACTGTTGTAACGGTATCCCTCTTTATGAAGTCATAAGATCCCGTGTAAGTAGAATTCGATGATAATTGACTCCATAATTTCTTCTTGTTGCATAACTCATTTTTACTGTTTACGATAGAGAGAGAGAGAGAGAGAGAGAGAGAGAGAGAGAGAGAGAGAGAGAGAGAGAGAGAGAGAGAGAGAGAGTAAAGTTGACCTTTACCGGAAAATTGATTGCAGATCTGCTGCAAAAAAAAAACACAAACAAAACTTTCGAAATGTTTTCTACCAAACGGATATACTTCTAAATTTCACTGCATTTTGTCATCGGGTTTTACCGAGAAATTTGGCGACTGGATCTCTCTCCTGTCGGTTTTGCTATGAAGATAAAATTTTTAATCTTCCACAGGAAGCTAAATTTCACGACTTTTTGCTCGGTTAGCCCCACTGGCATGCTACAACCTCTTCGTTCATTTTCTTTATCACAAATTATTTTCCACTGATTCTGTGTGACACTATTGCGATGTATATAGGTTAATACTAATGTTAATATAGAGTATGTTAATACTTATGTCTTATAGCTATGTACGCTCAACTGGCTTCTTTCGTAGTCACGAAAAATGTAAACGTACGGGCTAGTCTCCCTGCATACAGGATAAACCCAGACCTATGGCTATGACATATATACATGGAGAGAATTTAAAGTTTTATTCGCAGTCTCTGTGGTAAAATTTTGATTATAGATGACGTGATATTCCAGCGGGAACCATTGACTTTTTGAAAAATTAAAAAACTTTGGTAACCATAATATTTTAATCCTTGTTTGTGACATTCTTCTTCTTCTTCTTATTATTAGCTTTAGTTATTTATTTTGCCCCATGTTATAATGTGTGAAAAGTTGTAAACAGCTGGACGTTGTGATTTGATTATATCAAATAGTGGTGCTCCACATCCACTATCTTCACAGCCGCTAATTTGTTCTCCAGCATGTCGTGCTCGAACATCGCCGAGAATATCGGACTCCTATAGCCGACAGTACGCATTTATGAGCGCAAAGTCTTTACCCACACGTCGTAATCAAGCTGACTTCACTGAATCTCTCATTCAAGAACATTTTCTCAAAGTCTGAACTCAAGCTTTGTAGTCCACCAGCGCGAAAGGGTCGATTCGACGACTCATAGTCTTCGCTGGAGAAGCTGACGTTGCCGACGATCATCGCGATTTCGCAGCGAAATGTCAGAGAATCGTCCACCAGAAGGCCGTTGGCCTTGTCCGTGATAAGCTCGCGTTTGACAAAGGCCGGAAAAGCCGCAGCTTGAATAGATTTTTTTTAGTGGTACACTTCGCGCTCGTGAACGAACTTCTCCTTACGCTCGTTCAGCAGCGAAAGCTCGTATCGACCTTCGACTCTGTAGTCGGCTCCAGAGTTCCGATAGAAATACAGCGATAGGTAGTCTTTGAAGCTCTCGTTGATACCCTTGGGGTAGAGTCTGAGGCACCACCTCGGCTCATCTGCTTTTCCGTTGCCTATCGACAAACACGGAGGTTTGAGCTCCTCGCCGGCTTGTTTTAACAGGTAACTAAAGTTGTTTATCGTCCAAATGTAATTGCACTTGTTAATTTTCACCTGCGTCAGACCCCACTTATTGTTCGCAACTGACATTTTCGATTGTGAATTGAATTTTGTGCTTTTCAACTACGCTCGAGGAAAAAGTTGTGCCGGAAACTATGACTTGTTAAATTACCGCACGAGTTTACAAGCGGAAAGTAAAGTGTTATAAGTATAGCCAGTGCGCTCTGCTAATCCATATGAATCAGCTATCGGTTTAGCTGTCAGCGCATTAAAATATAAGGAAATGCTAATGCGTACCTTGTTATAGATTCACCTTACCATCACCTTTCTTTGACCTTTTTATGCTATGGGTTGAATATATGTGACACTGTATGGAAAACATTTTTAATGTTTACAATAATGAAATGACGAATGTTAGAAAAATAAATAAATTATATATTTCCATTTAACTTCACTGTGTTATTTTAAAGAATAATAATATAACTTTATTTGCAAACATCATTTTTACATCTAATAAGGCATTAATAGATGCCATAAATTCAGTTACAATTTGCAAATCTATTGAAAATTTGAAATAAAAATCTAAAAAAATTTTCATCATCTCATTTAGTTTTGGATATAGCTGTGAGTATCTCGGATAGGTGTGGCTGTGTTCCATTCATCAAAGCCTTAAAAGCTGGTGTTTCCATGACGATCTTCAAATGCTTTGTGATGAAGCTTAAAGCCTTTTGTTTCAATAAATCAGCATGATGCAAATCAGCAAGGACGAAAACATCAACTGCATTGTCAAAACCAATAGTGGCATCAAGAACTTTTTCACACATAATCTTCAGGTCTTCGATTGCATATTTATCAGATGCTGCTAGTAGATCTATTGCTGCTCTTTCAATATTCTTTACCTTTCCAGAGTAGATAAAAAGCAGTAATTCTTCTAAAGTTTCCGCATCTATATCTGTTATTTCTACCAAATTTTCAGTTGCCTCTTTCATATTGTTCTCTAACATTGCTGAAAAAACTGTGCTACGAGCTGCTAATATATTTTTGTGCACTTGAAACTTCTTTCCACATGAAGAGATAATTATTATGTCACTGAATGTTTCACTGTCTAAAAGATTTTTTAAATCAATTGGAATTTTCAATCTGGGATCGTCGACATTCTGTAAAGCTTTGGTTTTAGAGGCTATTTCGCTCTTTTGCATTTTGATTTCGCAATATATTGTTAAAGTATCATCACATAATAAATCAGATATTGATGATTCATGTAGAAATGTTTGGTGATCGTATGAATAATAAGTTCCTTCAATATAGAACGAGTGTATCGACGAATGTTCACACATACGCTTTGCACCTTTTTGTGTAAAAAATGTGATGAAAATTGATGGTGATTGTGAGTACAATTCTAACCTGATATGCAAATAACCTTCTTGAGCAGATTTTTGTAAATATAATTGAAATGGCGCAGAGTTTATGAGCGGGAACGTGAATGTAGGTGAACAAATTGTATCTGATTTTAACCAATTCTTGAAATTCTGTATACTCCACTTATAGGTGCCACTAGCAGTTAATAAGCGTGTCGTACCGCAATCTTTTGCTTCGCTTGACATTATTAGTAGATGCTTTAATTTAAATCGTACTTGATGTCTCGAGAAATGAATTCACTAAATGATAGCAAAGAACAAAAAAATTGTTATTGTGCAATGTTCATTTCGCATAATTCCGATATAATACTTTTTACCGTTTTCAAAACAAAAACGTCGCGATTTACACGTAGATAAATTCACTTTGCCGGTGTAAGTCTATAATACTCATGTAGCGTGAAAACAGGCGCGTATCATACAAATAAATTACTACTTTATATAAATAGAAATAATCGCGTTTAGTCATGCTCAATTTGCTTCAAAAGAATATATAAATAAATCCCTATTCAATATTGTCATTATACCAAACAAGTATTAAGGTATAAGGTAGAAATTATTGGAACGTACGGGAGGACAATTTTTCATTTTACGTATAATTTAATATATTAAAGCTCGGGTTGAAATATACAAATTATTATGTCGTAAAAAATCACTCATATATATATATATATATGTATACCAGTAAAAAGATGCCTCATCGCGCGATATGTAATAAATTTGAAGATGTAACTCATCACTGTAAAGCAAACACACACGATCGCAATGGATAGAAAAAAAAAGATGCCTAACAAAGCCAGATAATAAGTATACGTATAAAAATCAACAACAACTCTCCTATATGTATTATAGACAACGAATGCATCATACGTTATCAATTATATTCATTCACGGGTTCTTCCTGGCAGACTTGTAGAGCCTGTATACTAGTCATTGTGCCGGCTGGGCCTGCACCGCGGACTCCAAAGACTTGTTCTCCTCGCTTAGCAGAGTGACCTTCTCCTCGTACTTGCCCCTGAGATCCTGGAAGAGCTGCAGCTGCGTCTGGTACTCTTTCTTGAGATCGGCGTTCAGCCGAACCGCCGCATCCATCTTGTTGAGCATCGAGTTGTGCCTCTCGCGCTCGGCCGTGATCTTGCTCTCCATCTTGTCGACGTCCTCCTGCAGGTGCTTCACCTCCATGTTGCGAATGTTGAGCATGTCCTTGGTGATGGCGACGACCTCCTTCAGCGAGCTCACCTGCTTGCTCAGAGCCGATATCTGGTTCTCTTGGTTGGCGACGCGTCGCTCGCGGTCGTCCAGCACGAGCTTTGTCTGGGCCAGGCTGGACTTGAGGTCGTCGAGCTCACGACGGAGGCTGCCCTCGTCGGGGATCGAGGAGCCGTTGCTCAGGTTGTTGGCTGGTTGAGCCGTCGATTGCAAGGCGGAGATCTTGCGCTCGGCCTCCTCGAGCTTCTTGCGGAAGCTGTCGCGCTCCTGCGTTCGTTTCTGTCAAGTTTTTCAATTCCAGTCGGCTCGGTTTGAATGATTGAATTATTGAAAAATTAATTAATAATATAACCTTACATTGCACTCACCAAAACTTCATCTTGCAACTGGAATACTGTGCCCGCGTTGTTGTTGTTAGCTTCGGCCGCCTCCTTCGTGTTGGCGTTATTGTCCTGAGATATAGAGAGTTTAATTATAGCCGAGCGATGCAACATATGCCATCATCGAAGACGAAATTTCACCTTTTCGATTTTTAATCCATCGCCGCCAGCTCCTCTTTCTATCTGGCAAGCTGCGTTTTGAGCAGGTTCCTCCAAAGGAATTCGTTGACAAGCTGGCGAAGGTTCCGCATTTTCTTGCAAACCGCTCTTCGCCTCAACAGAATCACCGCCAGCGTTGTTACTCGGATTGGCCTGTGCTTCCGACATTCTTCTCTTCTACCCGGTTATGTATGTATTGAGCTTTTTTGATTGAAAACCTCTGTCGAACGAGTGATGAGCTTATTATTATTGTTATTGCATTGGAAGTTTGGCGCAAGAGTGTTCGTTACGCACACTCGACTGTTTTTCCACTACGAGTCATTTATAAAGTTGTATTTTTAAGTTGAAAATATGAGCAATGCGTATTTTTGTAGACACAGTCATAAAAGCCAAAATAACGGCAAAACCAAACTAAATTTCGACGACTTGTCGAAATAACGTATAATTGTAGAGATGAATAATTATTTACTTACTTGACTCGCTGGAGAAGCAGCCGCGATGTAAAAGCAACGAATGCTAGAGTTCCTTTACGAATGAGCTGTATGCAGGCGCGATCCGAACTAACGAGCAATACGTTTATTTTTGGATCCCTCCGGTCACTCTATTTTCGAACGTTTGCGTCTACTTGCCTACCGTCGGCCATATAAGAAATCAGCTGTCTTGTGGAAATTCGAATTTGAAACAACCGTTATTTTAATAAACAAATGTTTGTAATTTGATAGGAACCCTTTATTGACGATTAATTCTTCATATGAACGAATCGGAAACCTTCTTGAAAGAAATCGACGGTACGGTCTATTTGAATTTCGCGCCGATTTTCAAGCAGTTGCGCGCACGTGCTCGCGACTCCGTAAAAAAACAAAACTTCCAAAAATAATCGACCGGTATTTATTTCCGATTTTTTGAGTTTTAAACCAATTCTATAAGCTATGTAAATATTCGTAAATGATTTTCGGCACATGAGAAATCCATTTTTCTTGCCAACCATGAAAAATTGCTAAGTTTGCAGAAGAAAAAATTCTCCGTTGACTCGAGTGGTTCTTCATCGTGTGTCTGTTCATCGTGACTGACGTTGCGGGTTACCTTTGGCGAGGGAGATAGTTTTAGTGTTGTTTATTAGGTAAATATTTATTGGTCAAAGTGTAAAATATTGTGCGATTGCAATCAAGTGACCTAATGTCGTAAAATCTGTGTAAAATCAATGGTGTCAATAAGTATTTCACATTCTTTCGTCATCCTAACCTAACATTGACTTTCGAAATCAATGTTGAATTGGATTAAACTAGGCATGCATTTTTGCGCAATTTGTGCTCTATTTATTTTTATACCAATAATAATAGAGATAATGGTGTATTAAGCTTGTGTTCTTACCTACTTTCGTAAATCGTTCATATGAATTGATAGAATTTTTTGTTTAACTTTTTGTTTGTTGAAACTTGATGAGCAATTTTTAATTCTATTTGATTTTCGCATAGTATAGCGTATTTTTGAAGCTGCAAATCATTAGTAAATTGTTAGAATTGATATTTTTAACTTATTGAAAAGTGGTTTATGTGAATTTATATTCATCAATTAGATATCTTATTTATTCAATAAAGTATTGATTCATCATTTCTTAAAATATCAAAAACAATATTGTTTGCTATGATACTTGTAAATTATGCTTTTCAAAGGTACCTCAAAGGATCAAATAAAGCATGATTGCATTTATAGATTGTTTGATTCAATAAAACAAGTATTGATTACCTTAGATTAGTCACAATATTGATGAAACTTTAAATAATTTATTTTTGTTTTCAAGTTAATTTGATTGAACACCATTCATTATACACAGTATCAATAATATTACAACAATAAAGTATTTATGACAAGAATGTCAGGGATAAGAAATAGTGTTATGTAATATAACTTGGAATATTTCAAACTTTTTAATGGTTGGATTTGTAATTGTAATAGAATACCAACATGGAGGAATACGCGAGAGAACCATGCCCATGGAGGATAGTCGACGACTGTGGTGGTGCATTCACTATGGGTGCAATAGGAGGTGCTGTGTTTCAAAGTATCAAAGGTTTCCGTAATGCACCAAGTGGTTTAAACAAAAGGTTCACCGGAAGTTTGATGGCTATCAAACAACGCTCACCAATAATTGCTGGAAATTTTGCTATTTGGGGAGGTATGTTCTCAACAATCGATTGCACACTGGTTCACTTCAGGAAAAAGGAAGATCCTTGGAATTCCATCATTAGTGGTGCTGCTACTGGAGGTATTTTGGCAGCAAGAAATGGTTTACCAGCGATGGCTGGTAGTGCAATCATTGGAGGAGTTTTATTGGCCCTTATTGAAGGAGTTGGTATTCTTTTCACAAGACTTTCTGCAGAACAATTCAAGCCCCCTTCGCTGGTTGTCGATGATCCCTCGCAGCTTGGTCCACCTCAACAAGGTTATCCATCGTAAAATTTCTGACATACTTAGGTTTACTATTTTAGAGTAAATATTCCGAAAAACGAATGAACACAAATCTTGTTGATAACAGTGGAAAATGTGTATAGATTATCAAGTACTTAGGTTAAGAAAGATTAATAATAATTGTTTTGCGTTAAGATGTGTCATTTTTAAACTATCCTTAAAAATCCTTCGCAAAGAAATTAAAATATATACTTAATTTTCTTGGAAAAATTTATTTTTTATAGTTATAAAATTTGTAATAAATATTCTTTTCAATTTCACTATCTAGTCATCAAAATCATCTTCATCCTCTTCACTGCTTTGGAAATTTGGTATCGTAAGATCCAGTTCTTGTGACACAGGATCAACCGTTTCTTTTTTCAAATTCATTTCAGCTATGTTCCCATTTGAGGAAGATTGACTAGTGGTTGCATTAGCGTTTGTATTTCTATTAATAGCATTCAAAATATGAAGCTGTTCAACCTGCAAAATATATGTGTTTATTACATGCTATTAGAAAATATTTGTATACATTCTATCTTATGGAAAAAAAAAATAGTTTATACAAACTTGTAGCGCATGAACTTGATCATTCAGCTTGGAAATTATTTTCTTCAAGCATTCTTCTTCCGTTTGAAGATCTTGCTGGTAAATTAACAATTTTTCTAAGCTATCTTTCTCGGACATGACTGATGTTTACAAGCTGCATTTGTCGAATTCACGCTTTTGTATATTCGGTAAAAAAAGGTTAGCATTCAGTGGATCTCTGACGTACCGACTGAGTAATAGCGCCTGCGCATTCACATTCGCGCGAGCAGCCATTTGGTCGTCGAACCGCGTAATTTGAATGGATTCGAATGATAAACCGCAATGATATTTATAACTTCCAATAAAAGCCGTTTCTTGATGACTTATTTTAAGATAAGTCTCAGTAAATCTTTTAAGATATGACAAAAGAAATCAGGTATGATGGAATAAGCATTGTTCGGCAGATTTAAATGCAATAATACTTTATTTTTCTATAACTCCTACATGAAGTATTATTCTATCAATAATTTACGATAATAGGAATTCTTAGGTACAGAGGCTCGTGCGAATCTTTCGATTCCTGACTGAAGCTTCTGGCGAAACTTAATTTTGAATTATGAATCTACTTACTTAACGACTCCTATGCAAATGCATGCTTTTATTACGCTTAGCAAACGATAGCCCTTACAGAGAGGAATTTTTTTTCCATATTTTATACAAGAACAAGATTATTAATGCATACTACATAAATTAAGCCATCTCAGTACTCATTGAAACTGTTCAGGATCGACACTTGCATAGGTTCCTATTTACATATAAATACATACACAGAGCATCGTGTAATGGAAATTATGTATACAGCTACGATATCCAATTACTTTTATCAAGTTCGCTAGTTTTTATTTTGACAATCGAAGTGTCACAATTCTTCGTCGATCAAGTACAGATGAAATCAATGAACATTTTCAAAACGTCAAAGCTTAAACGGTTCGCGCTATTATTAAATTTCAATTTCAAAATATCGCTGTATTTTCATAGATAAAAATTATTCACTGAGTGATTTCAGTTGATGTTTATCAATTACTTGACTCTTATCACTCCCGTTCTTCTTGGAGAACATTACGCTATAATTTTTCCCCCATTTATCCTACCACCTAGCTCATTATCATCTTTATTTCTTTGGTTGAGCGTCGATATCAACGAATACGATAATTGTTGGATCGATTAAATTAAAGAACACTTTTCTCTTGAAAGAAAGCATAGGTAGTACAGTCTTCTGAGCAGGACTTTTCCACAGGCTTGGTATAAGCATCGGTTCACCATTTTTCATCGGTATATATAGTTATTCGAGTAATTCGAGCGTTTCAAGGCGGCAACACTTTCGGGACGAAATTTTTATTTTGCTCATTGACCATACAACAAACTCGCGACGGCTCGAATCGGCGTTGTTTTCAAAACTCGGCAACAGAATCTCGATTTGTACAATAAACGAAGCGTCTGAAATTTAGCACTCGCAATCATATACGTTTACGTATATTGTAGGTAATAGAGTCACTAGCTCGTCCTCGCATGGGACCAAATCACGCAAGTTATCTGTATTGAAACATCGATATTGTGCATTGTAATATAAGGTTTTCGATTATTTCGCATCAACTATTAATTAATATTTACACAAAGAATCGTCAGATTTTTTACACAGTTAAATCATAGCAGACCATTATATCACCACTGCTGCGAGCAATCATTTTTTACCAAACAAAAAAAGGAATCATCAAAACACAAGGAAATCCACTATACAATATTGATAAATAAAAATATGATCGAAAAGTCGTTACATGTCTCGCGTACATAAACGATTACGCTATGCCGGAGCGGCGTAGAATTGTGTGTACGTCCAACATTGTTTTTGCCAAGCGCTGTTTTTATAAACTTTCGATTCTCCTCTTTTCTCTCTCTCCCTCTCACGTTATGGTACACGCAACACATTAATAATAACTGTACATTTCAAATGTCCACGAATAGTCACTTCATTGGCAGATTACGCAATTCGCGCGTTTTTCTCCGGCCGAAGTGATCGGTGAAAGTGGTAGTGTAGTAGTTCGGCTACCAATAATCATTGCTTTCACTTTTCTCCTTGCAATGCCTGAATTTCGTTGCCGAGAGCGCAAAATCGTTCCTGCATAACGTCTACGAATAAGAATATCGCGATTATCTCTACGAGAAATTCAAATCTACAGCATATAAATACGACACGTAACTCACTGGTATAGATATCCCACATCCAAACCGATCGTCGACCGAGTTCTTCATCATCAGCACAAAGAAAGGAAAAAAAAATCATCCTACATTTCGTCATCTCGGTCACACATGTCAAAGTCAATTCTCGCATCAGTTCCCTCGCGCGCGCACTCGTCTTACGAACAGCCGGCGAAGTCGTAGCGTCATTCCTTGGAGGTATTCGGTGGCGTCGGATCCCGGCTGTTTTCCGAGCCGACGAAGCCGTGAAGACCCATGGCCATGTCTAGGCCCGTCGTCGAGCTGGTCGGCGAGTTGCTGGTGCTCCTCGTGCTGCCCGTCGCTCCGTCGCTCGCTGCCGCGGCGGCGGCGGCGGCGGCTGGTATCAGACCCTCCTTCATGCGCTTCTTCTGCTTCATGCGTCGGTTCTGGAACCAGATCTTCACCTGGGTCTCGTTCAGCTGGAGAGCCGAGGCGATTTCGATGCGGCGGGCGCGCGTCAGGTACTTGTTGAAGTGGAACTCCTTCTCGAGCTCGGTGAGCTGTTTGTTGGTGAAGTTCGTGCGGCCGGTGTTGTTGAAGCCGGCGGACATGCCAGCCGCGGCTGCGGCTACCGAGAGGGACATCCCCCCGGCTGGGCTGAGACTGCCCGGGTTGGTGCTGCCGCCCAGGCAACCGCTGCTGGACAGACTGCTGGGGTAGACCGCGTTCGAGACAGAGGCCGTCGCTGCGCTGCCGAAATCGCCGGCCACGGCTGCCGTCGTCTTTGGTGCTGGAATGAGAAAGGATGCGTGCGTTAAATCGAGATCGAAGTACGCTGTGACAAAGAAAAATGTATTGTACGCGTTCGAAAGGGTTGACTGCTCGGATGGTCAGCGCGTCCCTTGCGTCAAAAGCGGGTGTATCGACTGACCGGTGCAATATGTGCGGATTAGAGTCTCTTAGCCGTCGGACAGCCGCACGCGCGCTGACCTATCCGTTGCAGCTGGTTCCACAGCGGAAATCTGTCCGATTCCCGTATTTGCTTTTCGAAAGGGTATAAGCGGTATATTGCTTCATGTTACGCATCTATACGTATTACGGTTTAGCCATATCGGTATTAGGGGATATATTAAGGCGCGAAAACGCGTTAACGAAATGACGCCGGATTTTCGAGTCTTCGATCACTTCATCGGGCTGCTTAATGCACTTGTCGTTTCTTTCCCGACGACGACATTATGAAAATTAGGCGGCACTTGCGCGCAAGATATGTGCGCGCTCCTCAATTTGCCTAATGGATAAGAGAGCCGGGTCGAGGGAGAAGCTCTTGTCTTGCGTCGCTCGTATAAGCAAAATAACCTAACGGTTTCCTCCAAGAGTACACGATCGTGTCTTATTACACAGTGCGTCATAATTATTATATATGCCTTGAAACGTTGATTAATCGTACTGACCGCTTCGTTTTCCCGACGAATAAATTATCGAGCAGCTGGCGATAACTCCAAGCTTTTACCCATGGAACATACGAATATCGACGAGCATTTATCTTTATAACGCCTCCGTATTACATTATTTCGTCAAACTCACAAACGCGTCGAGGTGAAGAAGTCAAGGCTATATAACTATATAGCTATACATCTCTCACTTTCGCGACTTTAGCCATTTCTTCGAGTCGCTTCTGCATTTTCCCGCGCGTTAGCCGCATCAGGCTAAATTGATGAACGAGCGCGAAGCAGCAAAAAAAAGCAGCCGCGCTTAATAGAACTTGTCCAACTCGATTATTTACCAAGAGAGAGAGAGAGAGAGAGAGAGAGAGCTGGAGACCGAAAGAAAAGCAGTTCGAATCTCGCCTCCTATTATATACGTATATATTATACATAAGTGACCGATGGCTCCTCCGTTCTTTCATTTCAATTCGACGCGCACGGACGACGACTCCTCGAAATCGTCAAATTTAATAAAGACGCGCCGCACCTGTATATAGCAGCTCCCGCTGACGATATAATCATCCCGCATACACACACTCTTATTTCGCCGTGTCCGCGCGAGGGTGTCTGCGAAACTCGCGCGCGCGCATGTGAAAGATAATTAGCAGCCGTGTGCTGCAACCCGCCGTTGGGTATAATATAGCACTCTCTCACTCTACTCTACATATATATGTATATAACGGCTTGACTCAGCGCTATCGCGGCGCTCGTCGGGGCCACTTGTCAGCGCGACAAATAATTTCCGACCGTCGGCCGCAATCTCTGCATGAGAATCGCGCGCGAGCGGGTGAGTTTTTTTTTTACAGCCGTTAGGAGGAGACGAGCCGCCTTTTTCGGAGGTGTATTTCACACCGAGTGCAGCAGCCGATTATTTATGCTGATTGGGGCTAGCGAGAGTTTTATGCTTTTTTTATTTTTTAGGCGAGGAGGAAATCGAGCGATGATTTTTGAGGACTGCATACAAGTGAGGGAGGTGCTATATCGATTCGTCGCTTTTCCATTTATTATTATATTTTTACGTCAAATCTCATGCCGCGCGCGTAATTCTTTTTGAAATGTTTGCTCACGCGCGCATTGATTCTCTGTTAATTCAATGGGACTATCGCTATACGATTTTATTCACTTTTATTCACTGCGTAAACCGATCCGTATTGATACTGCACATAATACTCGGTGTGTACACACGAGAGGACCTTAAAAGCTCTAATAAAAAAGGCGACTAACGTACTATATACATCGTTTACGGGCTGCGTCGGAGCGTATGATTGCATCTCGAAATCCGATAGCGATCAAATACACCTGGTCTTCCGGCGACGCTTCGAATATAGGAAAAGCCCATTTTTCTGTAAATTACACTATATATAATAATAATTGAGCGACAGGCACGCAATCAAATTAGCCAAGATCTTCTCGCTGCTCGCAATAATCGAGCGTTATCAATCACCCCGCAAGAATTTAATAACCATAAGTGTACTTAAACACGCTGCAGTCGAAAAAAGGGTCCCGCATACGTATACGCAAAGGTGTCTCTTTCGTAACGCTACACCGCATCGGCTTCTTACATCATCTGCTGCTCCCGCGGCTTTTAGCCTTTGAATAATATTTGAATTGCATAATGCGCGGCGGCGGCGGCGGCGGCGGCGGTTCTCGACGGGGGTCGTTGCCGCACAAGAGGCAGATGATCCTCTGTGTGTGCTCAACGGATTGGCTTTCGACGCCCTTTTTCCCGAGGGCGCACGCGCGCGAGACTCGAATCCGATGATGCCTCCACTAGGAAATATACACATGCCTCCGCATAGGAATTTCACTTTTCTCGATAAATCTGTGTATAGCAGAGAATCTAATTAAAGCGCCGTCACACTACTTTTTCATAAAGTCAATTAGGCGTTGATGGCTGCTGACGATGCGTCGTGTATACGGGGAACAGATCGAAATGTATAAGGCTCTCGCGCGGGCACAGACTGAGCTGCTGTGTATACATGTATATACGTATATATATATAGAAGCTGGGCAGTACACGCATGCCGCAAACTAGCGCGCTCGCGCCGCGTGCATGTCAGTCAGTTCATGTTCATTCGAAGGTCCCCGATTAAATCTCGCGCGCCGCGCGCTGCTTGATATTATTATTTCCACGCTCTCGTACAAGCTGCCGCTGCTGCTGCGGCTGGGAGTTAACGCGAGTAGCGAGAAATCTACGGGCGACCTTATTTCTTTCTTCTTTTTTTTTTTTGTTTCTATTTCTGGAATTTGTCGTGTGTGTACTATGGATTATTTTCGAAAGCTACTAGAGATTTTTGTTGGTTTTGAACTTGCGGATCGGTATATTTCGATGCGATAAGGAATCCGGAGTATATAATGTATTCTTATTAAATTATCGACTCTGCGGTGTGTATTATCTCGGCTCTCGATCCTACGAGTCATCGTAATTTTCCATCTCTCTTTCGTACACGCACAGACGAGAAAAGTACTTATCGATTCAACGATCAGTTTTCGCATTTCTCATATGTTTATAGAAAATATTCTCCCTCCTATACATCCACCCAAATCGCACACGGCGTATAATCACCAAATTACCTCCGTAATCCAGCGCATAAGTATCTCGCGCGCGCGCGCGCGCGATCGATCCTTGCGTAAAAAAAATATACATCACGAGAACCGAAAAAGCTGCGGCGAATATTCGGCCCGTATCTCGATAGACGATCTCGAACTCTCGGGTAATTTCAATGCCGCGCGCGGCGCACGCGGGCGTTATATTATTATTGTCCTCGTGTGTTCTCTCGACGCCGCGCGCCCATAATGGCCTTACGATATAGGTAATATTCCGAGTCACGGTATATCGGAAAAAAGGACCGGTCGCGCACGTCAGAGCTCTAGAGCTGCCTTATTCGTGCGCTGATATGGGGAGTATCGCGTGGGGGCGTCCGTTATATATATATATATATATATATATATATATATATATATATATATATATATAAACACGGTCTTGGCGAAAAATCCGGGGAGGATTTTCGAGTGTAAAGCGGCCCCCGATATCTGTATACAAGGGCTTACGCGGCCGAAAGAGAGTACACGAGAGCGCGATAACGACGGATGAAGGAGCTCGATATAGAGCGAGGGAGAGAGGTGTATACGGCCGCGCTTACAATCAATTTGTCGATCTATCAATCTCTCTTTTTCTCCCGAGAGTGGACTGGATTTTTTCAGGCCGAAGAGGAATTCGCTGATGGGCTATATCGTGCGCTGATGCTATTATGATGTCGCGTGGAGCTGAACTTTTTTGTAATAGTATAGCATACGTGCGGCAAAAGAAATCTACGTAATATGCGCATAACGAGTAGTGGCTGCAGCGAGAAACAGCTAATCCGCGCTATGCTTTACAAATTTCCAGCCGATCCGATGATTAGATATCGAGAGTTAGTGTATGTATGTATATATATATATATATATATAGCGTGTATACGTGTATCAGCGCGTGCGCGACACAGCGGGAAAATGTCAGTTCGAGCGAAAAACGTGTTTAATGAGTGTTTTTATTGCGGACTGTACGTTTGAACTCGCACACGTTATAGCGTGACCGCTACTCAGGCTGGACTAGAATCTTTCGTAACGCTTATACGCACACACGAAATAAATAAACAAAGAGCCGATTTTTTCACTATATATATACTCGACTCATTTCAAAGTAAATAGCCCGGAGAGAATAATCGCGCGCGCACACGTGCGATAAACCCCGTCCGCGAGCTATCTCTCCGGCTGCGTGCGTCGTCGATTACGTTATACCCATACATATACCCAGAGCTGAGTGTGTGCAGCAGCGCAGCTGGGCGAGGGCGAAAAGAGCGCGCGGAGTAGAGACGCTCGGCCGTGCTGAAGTGCCGCGGAAATGAAAATCACCGCAGCCGCGACGAGACACGTGGTGGACGTACTCTCTCTCTCTCTCTCTATATATATATATATGTATATATATATATATATATATATATATATATATATATCTATGTGTCTGTACGTGTACGGCCTGTTCGCGGGGGGTAGCTCTCGGCTCCGTCCACGCTACACACACACACACGTATGCCGGAGTCAAGGGGCAGCGGCTCGAAACACGCGAGCGATCCTCTGAGATCCCCTCTCGAGATATCGGCCGCTCACTCACGCGTCGCTCTATGTGCAACGCGGTCAGTACTATATATATATATGTATATATGCTTCTTTTTCCTTCTCGCTCTCCATTTCGCTTCTGCGTCCGTTTGTTCCTGCAGCGGTTTGTGTGTAGCGAGCCAAGTTCAGGGCTGTGCGTATGGACGCGGGGGTGCTGTAGTGGATCGGTAGGAATGGAATTTTAATTCAACTATTACGTGCCCGGGGGGTGAACTGTATATACTGCGTATATGGGCTTGAATATAACCCGCTTTGGCTATCCGTTTTGTTTTGGATTTGAATTAAAGCACTTTGTTATTTCGTATAGCAAGAAACCGAATTATGCCATCATCAGCTCGCGTTTAATTAACTAATAACTCCCATGTAATAAAGCTCTTTACGCGAGTCTATTTTAAAATCAAGGCAGTAAAGAGTCCTTTCCAGGTCAAAGCCTGTATATAATGACCCGTAAAACCGATGAAACGGCACAAACACTGAAACTCACCGTCGAGCCTTTGCTTATGGCTATGTACATGTATACATGCGCCGATCGCGATTGTGCAGGCTCGTAAAGCTCGGCGCATTTATGAGAGCGAAATGCTGACGTCATTACGTTATAATTCACGTGTTAAGGCTACTCGAGACTCGCCGCGAGTTTACGAAGCAGCGGAGAAACCGGCGGATTGAGAGGAAGAAATTTCGAGTTTCTCCGCGCAGCTAGCACGTACTTAATAATATTATTATCCTTTTAAAATCCTCCTACTTCTGTCGCGATGAATAATGCTAATCGAACGAGTTTTTTCTCTATAACCTAATGAGTTTCCTCAAGCTTCTGCTCTCGATAATGCGATCGATTTATCGTACAATCGGCAGCGACTTTTCGCGTCGGCTCCCCCACCCTCGCTTCGAAAAATGTATTGATTTCAAAAGAACTCGTCAGCCCGAGAGCGCGCAGAAGACAAGCACATCCGGTTCACCCTCGGCGCGCGTGCTGGAGCCTCGCGTCGCCATTGAGTATCGCACACACACTCTTCCTCGCTCTCGGGGAAAAAGAAATCGAGTTTCGTATGATAGATCGGGCCGCTCTCGGCTGACAGGACGTCGCACGCGCGCGAAGGGTGGACCGAGAGAGAGAGAGAGAGAGAGAGAGAGAGAGAGAGAGAGAGAGAGAGAGAGAGAGAGAGAGAGAGAAAAAACCTACAGCGAGTGTACCATACAGGGGAAGAAGAGAATGCGAGAGCGAGCCTCTCTCTCTCTCTCTCTCTCTGGACCCAGGGCTCATGGGGATCGAGGGGAGCCGAAGGTGGGGTGAATCTATTGTGAGCCGCGCGGCCAACCAGAATTTACGAAAAATTTCGCCTCGTCCGATAACCACGCCCCGGTGGCTTTGTTGTTGTAGTTATGCTCGTCTCGCCGGCTTTATGTATATACATTATGTTTGCCCGTCCCGAGCTGCTGGGTGGGGTCGGATTTGTTTAGCGGCGCGAGTGGATGAAATTTCGTAGAAAATTAACGAGTCGCTTGAGAGAAAAAGAAGAAAGTAACCCGAGCTCGATAAAGCATCGAAATGATCCAGCGAGGAGCCAGAAAGGGCAACAAGTTGACAACGCGGAGATAAGGACTGCCGCGTATAAAGGGTTAAAGGAGAGAAAAAGCTCCCGTATAAAGTCGAAAAAGCCGGCGGGTTATCGCATGTCAAGGCGCAATGAACGGACCGGCCGTGAGATCGTCGGCGCTTACCGTACCCGTCATCATCATCCCCCGTGCGCGATGGCGTTTTATTAATTCGATTATAATGAGCTTTTAAGCGCGTGCTCGGCCCTGATACGGGGCTCCGGCTCGTATTGGCAGTTAACGCGACGCTATTAAGTAAATTGAGAGCTGTATGCGCGGCGGGTAGTAATATACTATACCGCGTGTACTGCTGCTGAAGCGGCGGCGTTTTTATTGCCGTCGATCGCATGAGTGCGCTGGAATAAAAAGGTGCATTTTTTTCGCCGACACGAGAACGCCTGAGTGGGATTATACGGTTGATAAGCTCGGGGAAAATGAGGATATAACTGGTGCTGAGAGTGAGAGAGAATTACTGGCAATTTTGACGCGTATGATGAAGTCGACGTGTGATGGGAAGATTTTTTAAACAAATTTTCGCTTGCGCTTCTTGAGTGAAGGCGAGACGCGAGTCTGAATAGTTGAGTTTTCGAGTGTATACTTGTCGAGATAAGACTATAAGCGCATAGCTGAGCCTTCTAAAGATTTAATTGATTTTATGTACACTGACCAATCATTCCGTTCACGAACGTGACGTGTACCGACTCCGGGTTAATGTCACTTTTGTATCACATTCGAATCTCAGATGCGAGATACCATAGCCGTAGATTACATCTGATTATTATATTTCTTTTGTTGGATGGAAATGCCAGGTAGTTTCGAGCTTGAGATAACTTTTTATTTACGGTTTTATATTCAGATCTGTATTTGACATCGTATATACTTTAGCCCTGATTGGAAGAAGATCCGCGTAAAATCCAAACTTTCTGTAAAACAAAGTCCACGTCTTCGCTCGAATTCCCAATAACTTTTCGTATCAGCCATAATACAAATGCGTAAAAGTCCGCTCACGGCGTATCTCCAGATCAGCGTTCCATTATCGGACACACACTGCGAGCGAGCTTTTTTCAAATATCCAAGATAAGCGTTTGTCTTTGATCCATCGAGATGCACGAAAATTTCGTATATACTTTCGAAATCCGTCGCACGACAGATCACGATCTCCGATACAATTGTGCGTGTACATCCCATTAATTAACATCGAATATCGTCGTATGTCATGGCATCCGAAAAATACACCGAACAGCGTGTATACGTTATACTTTTATCGGCTGCTGCGTCGTCCGACGGCTTATCACCGAGACGATATTTCAGCGAAGTAAGTACTCGAGATTCGCAAGATCGGCAGATCGATCGATCCGATCTCCAGAGGTAGGCTTACTAATATAGTACAGGAAATGACAATACTGATTCTCCGCGGCTGATATTCGAATTACGGAACACACACACGCGCGCGATTTTCAAACTTTCCTCTCTGCGCAAGATAAATTCACGCGACGGCTACGTAGAATTTCGAACGTAACTATCGACTTGACGATAAATCGAAGAATCTACGCGCCGAGACATTTAAAACGTCGCGCACGGCGATTGTAACGTTCAGCGCGCGGCTCCTGACAGATAGAGAGTTGGCAAGCGCTTGTCACGTTTGATTTATGGCCGCCGCGCGTGGCTTCCGAATCGCGAGTTGCTTCACGCGTAGCTATCTATCTATGTACATACCCTTTCGTTCAAGCATGTAAGCGCATCGCTGCGCGCGACTTATCTGTTGCGCCGTTTGAGCCGCTAGTAGGATATGTCGAAGGAAGTCGAGGGCGCGCAGTTAAAGGAAATCCGCGAGCGCGAATGTGGTACAAGGTTCTACAGACGGTTTTACGATCGAGTATAAGGAGAACTGCGCTTCGCGAGAAAACAGTCGAGATTGTAATCGCGTTGAAGCGAGGCGAGATGCCCGTTATTGTACGCCGTGTAATCGATGTTATTATATTGGATGTGTAGGATTTCGAAACACTCTTAGCCGAGAGAGAGAGAGAGAGAGAGAGAGAGAGAGAGAGAGAGAGAGAGAGAGAGAGATTCGCAACAGATTCCGGCATATAGCTTAATGCCCGCTGATAACGGCGCACTTTTCACGACATTTTAATGTTTTGTCACGTCTGTTGACGATAACGATAAGATAGAATATAATAACAAATAACCGCAACGCAGGCGTTCGTATATATTAGTTGAATATCGTATAATCGGGGTGTATTTTTAAGTGATCCGGTGGAACAATAAATTATACACTCGTTATCGAATCGAGCTACCGCGATTAAAGATTACCAGTATACTTATAATGCTTGTATGAATTTTTCACTTCATAGACGGAATCGTCGAGTCCCACAAGGCTCTTACGCCACGAGATCCAAGAAACGAACCTTCCCACCTTCCGACCGTTCCGCGATCGGCGCTTCCCAGGCGCGCTTTTTCGCGGAACCCCGAGTCTCTTCTCCGTCTCATCAGCCCGAGCTGATTGAATGATTCTGCAGGTTCTCCCACTGGCTGCACCTAATTCACCGCGCGCGGCTTAACGAGTTTTCGACGTAACTCGCGCGAACCGTCGCTCGCGCCAGAACAAAACGCCTCCCAATTTCACGCTCGCTAAACTCGCGCAAGAAGCGGCGTATAACACTACTCACCGGCTGGTTTGGGCACGTTCCTCTTGACCTGCATCCACTTGTAGGTCGGTACTTGCGTCTGCTGCTGCTGCTGTTGCGGTGCTTGCTGCTGCTGGTGGTGCTGTGTTGGCTGCGTTTGGTGGAGGTGAGGTTGGAGGTGATGGTGGTGCTGGGGGTGGATGTGACCGTGAGGGTGGACCGCGTGGACGGGAGACGGCTGGAGGTAGACCGTGTGGTCCGGAGCTTCCTCTTTGAAGTGCTGCTGCTGCTGCTGCTGCTGCTGCTGCTGCTGCTGACCTGGATAGGCATCCTGTCTGATGCCGGCGGTGGTCTGGGCGTAGTGTTGCTGCTGCTGAAGCGAGTCTTCGGGCAGCTGGTGCAGGTAACTCGGGCTGATCTGATAATCGCTGGACTCGTGACTAGACTGGTGATGCTGGGGCTGCTGGAGCTCCTGGTGGTGCAGGTGGTGCCGGTGCTGCTCCTCCGGCCTGTAGACGTGCTGCTGGGGCTGCTGGTAACTCTGGTGGTGATCGGCAGGACAGCTGCTGTGGGAGGCGAACGACGAGGAGGAGGAGACGCTCGCGTAGTCGAGGTTCGTGTAGCTCAGCCCGTTCTCCGAGGAGATGATGGCGGTGCCGTCCTCGTGGAGGACCGGGGCGCCGCTCGCGGAGTAAAAGCTCTGGGGCGGGGTACTGCTGCTCGTCGCCGCGCTGGAGTCGATCGCCGCCGCGAGGAAGTTCTCGGAGGTGCTCTGGCTGCTCGAGGAGTACGGGGCGATCGCCGGGGTCTGGGGGTAGTAGTGGGCTGCGGCGGCGGCGGCGGCGGCGGCGGCGGTGGCCACGAGCTCCGGTGACGAGGACACGGACACATGTCCGACGGACTGGTGATGATGGTGGTGGTGAGCGACGGTAGCCTGGTGATGGTGGTGGTGGTGGTGATGACCGCTGGCGAAGCCGTAGTTCGGGTAGGAGTCAGGCTTGCCGTAGGTACCGTACATGCCCATGTCCATCATCATCATCCTCGCGCCGGATTAGCATTAACCACTGGGCCGATCAGATTTGTCTTTCGTAGCTATGCTGAGAAATACTATCACAGACGTCACGCTCCTCTTGTAAATAACACTTGTAAATAACTCAGCGCGAGTCCATGGTGCCAGCGCGCGGCATCTCTTATACCGAGCACTCGAACGATCTCCCGCCGATTCACTGCGCAATCCACGAACAGTCTATCTACGAAAACAATCCTTATCACACAAAGCACGAGTCAGAGGGTAGCATAGAGTTCGGCTCGAGTCACACCGTCGTCGTCGACTGCTCGAAGCGGACTGGCGCGCAGGTGACGCAGGTAAGCGAGTCTGGCCTGGCTCACTCTTTCTCCTTCTCTCTCTCTCTCTCTATCTCTCGCTCGCTCTCCGTCTCCGTCGCACCAACGGCTCGCGTAGCCTCGGAGGGCAGTCCGCGGCTCCAGGGGCGGGCTCAGCCGCGGTCACGTGACCCGGAGCTCGGGCTCGGGAGGCGGAGCCGGCGGCCAATCGGCTCCGGCTCGACCGCGTCAGCATGATGGATCATCGCGCGAGTCGAGCGCGAATTTTATGTATTTTCCTCCTTTTTCTTTTATCTCCCTCGCTGCAGTTGACACGTAGCTCTATGGCCCCGTGCGCATGTGTGTGTGTGTGTGTGTGTACTCGCGAGGCGTAATATCGAAGCCGAGTTTTCTTATATACAGAGGAAGGGGCGAGTGAGAAGACAGTCCGCGCCTCCTGAGATGAGAGCTGCTGCTGCAGCCGATTCTTGCAGCTCTTGTGCGATGCTCGTGTCGCGATCTTTTAATTAAAAGCGACGTTTGACGAGTTCATCAACCGATTCCGCGGCTCTCCGACTGGATTTCAGCTCCTGTGGTAATAGGAGATCGATGCCAGCCGGTTTTGCGATGTTTGCGGGGACGAGTCTTGTTTGTGGGCGATGTAGAGGTGGATTTTTATCGACGATAATGTATACGACGATGTTATCGATATTCTGGATTGAGATTTCTCGCTGCGCTCGCGCGCGAAGCTTTCGGAGAATGCACTTTACCGCCGAATCGAACGCGATATATATTGCAACGATGAATATATTTTATCGCGCGAATCGTCACATCTTATCGCGGCGATTAAAAATCATAATTTATAAATACACTCGTGCGCAGATACGTTGTTGTATTATCGCGCGAATTTTAAGGAGCCGTTTGTTGACGCAGAAAAATAACGCGGACAAAACGTTTCAAAAGCTAGCAGCAGCCAAACGTGAAAAAAAACACGTCGTTCCCACCCAAAACCGTGCTATCTTCTCGCGCGCGCAGCTGTTCTAACCGATATCCAGATCTCTCTGTCTCTCAGCATCAGATACAAGATCGAGCAATTTGTGACTTTTCAGCCGTTCGCCAAACGGCAGTAGCATCGCGGGGCATCAGCTCGTCGGACGACTATATACACCATACCCGCTCGTCGAATTCATCATCCTCGTGTCGTCGGAAAGTCAAGCCGACAATACGCGCACCGGTACCGCATAAGGGACGCCCGGGACATATGGGCCGCATGCAAAGTCCCCTCTCTCTCTCTCGCTTTCTTGGAGCGCGCAGATCTATCTTGCGCCCGTCAGGATGTGTGTCACGGGGATTTTGGTAGTCAGCTGCTGCTGCTCGCACGAGCCTCTTTCTCGGCGTTACATTCGGCGCCACCTATATATACATATACAAGACTTTTCACGGTTTTTTTCTTCTTCCATGTATCCTCGGACTGTGTGGAAAAGCCGTCCCCGGATGGCGATCGCTCAATCGAGATTCGAAATCTCGAGAATTTGAAATCGATACAACGCGGCTTTTCGCACAGCTGTGCGATGCGTGCGCGTATAGGTATATAGTCTCGCTGGAATATAGAAGAGGAGGAAGATTGAAAGCTCGAGGTGAAGCTGCGTGACGCTATATGGGCGATGATAGGATCACTATGTCGGAGTTGGACCGTTGAGTCGGACGTGAAAGGCATTCGTGTTATTCATAAGGATGCTAGTGAGCCGGTGATGAAGACAAATGATATGTGAGATGGAAACTGGGAAGAATGTTTTATAACTATTTTAATTGCCGGTGTCCCGCCTTGTCGCTATGGAAGTGTATATGTAATTGTGGTATTTAAGCGATTTCGACGATGTGATCGTGAGTTGAGCTGCGCTTGCGGGGACGTGATTCGATGTTGACTCAAAGAACGAGTCGACTTTTGGATCGCTTGTCAGTATAACGACCGCAGCCGTTTTATTTCCATCGCGTAATTTTTCTTAACTTACAACAACTTGTTCCACGGCAGCGGCTACTCTAAACAAGCGCGTAGGCCGTGAAAAGCAGTCTATACCCGCTCGACTGCTCGAAATACCCAAAAAGACGTCCAACCGATTTTCCTGCAGCAAGTGCGCAGCTACTGCACATACAAAAAAAAACCGAAACTCATACCCTGCAGCACACAGTTCACAACGATATACTATATCCAAAAGAATTCCTTCTCTCTCCCTCGAAACCCGCAGTGTCATATCCACGTGACTCATGAATATTCAACTCGTTTCGAAAATAATCGACCCCCACGAATTTCCAGTTGCTCGCGCGATCGGTGACACTTACACCCGGTCGCTCGCGCGATAAAGCGATCAGACTACTCCATACTGTGTATATATATATAAGTGCTCCCGGCGCGCAATAACGATCACGAAAAAAAAGTAGCTCTGTGGTCGAATGGCTGCGAACGAGATGTTCGCGCGCGCGCCGTGTATGTATATATAGTCCGAAGATTCCGAAGAAAAAGTATGTATAGAAGAAGAGAGAAGAGATCGGTCCTGACGCAGCCCCTTAAGTTCACTGACAGGATGACACATTCCTCACCGTGAGACTTTCGGAGCGACGCGAGATAGCTGCGTGTGCTGTTATTGTATATACATATATACATCTATATATATATATATATACACGGGTGGAGGAGAGCTCGGCTCGATGGTGTGTAATCGTGGGCGCCACCTGCGGTCTGCATGATCGGTCCGATCTCGATCTCTCGACGCGCGCGAGAGCTGCGCGCTTGATTGTTCACCGATCTTCGCCCGATACATATGCGGTTATTTTTTTTCTCTCTATACCTCTCGCGATTCTCCGAGAGGTTTTCTCGACGAGCACGCGTTACACTGCACCGGGATGACGGGACTCGTTTCTTCGGCTATTGTTATACAGCGTGGCCCTGCACGAGGGAAAAGGAGTGGCGACAGATTTGGAAGCAGATCTCGATGTCTTACCGATAAATGGTTCTTTTGCCATTAGAATGAAGACTATACGCTGTGTGTGTGTGTGTGTGTGTGTGTGTGTGTATTGAGTAATTACAGCGAGTTGACGATCGCATGACTAATTGTCGCGAACGGTATAGAGAGAAACGATGACAGGTCGTCGAGGAAAAAAAAAAGAATCGACGACGACAAATTGGTATACTCGCGCGATGCTATACGGCAGCGGCCATTAATCATTTCATTATAGGAAGATGTGCCGTACGAGAAATCAATAATGTCGAGTGCCGTGTTGCTACAAACCCTTTTACGGATTAATTAGCGCTTTCTTCGCGCGGATCGTCCGTCATCGGGTTGACAAATCTTTTTCGGGCTAAATAGGGTATATACACGAATTCTCGTCAAAACAGGCGCAAACTTGGAAAAAAGTGAGAATAACAAATCCAATTATAACTCCCGTACAGCACTTCAGCCGATCTCGCCTCGCGGATCATCCGGACAAATTCGAGCTCATCCTCGACCTAATGCCCGGATAAATTCTCGCAGGCCGCAAACTGCGGGTTAATCCCCTTAAACAATTGGCGAACCAGTCGATCTCGTCCCTTCTTCTTCTTCTCCTCCTTCCCTCGCTGCAGCGTCTCACGCGCGCTACGGTCAATCTCGTTTGGCGCCACGCTGAGTTTTGACGTGGGATGAGGCACCTGCATTGTCATGCCGAGCCGCAACTGTCACGTCGCGGCCGCTTGAGCTTCTTTTATCTGCGAGAAACCACCCATGGCTCTCTCTCTCTCTCTCTCTCTCTCTCTCTCTCGCGCTCACGAGATCTGTGTCGTGTAGTCTTCTCTTGGAGAGATCCCTGCTTCGATCTGGCTGGGAAAGAGAAGTTTTTCGGCCGAAATGTATTTTGCATAATGCGCGCGCGATTCTGCGCCTTGTTTTTTCAGCCGGTTTGCAGCTATATATACGCTTGAGCATTAGTATACGGCATAGCTAATGACTCGGCAAAACAAGGTAGTTCTATTATGTACGCTAGGCTGACTGTGTGTTGGACTTGGCACCTTTTTAGTGTCAGAAGCGATTTGGCTCCCACAGCCACCTACTAGGATTTAAATCTCGTTCGATTATAATAACGCGTTTGAAATTCGCGCCCTTTTTACATTCCGAAAAATAAGCAGCTACGGTGTTACACAGACAGCAACGAAATACCGAGAAAACCCAGAAGAAAAGGATTCGCCCGTCGAAGTAGGATGTCCAGGAGCATATCCGAGGCGGAGCTGAGGTATAACTTTTATGCACACGCTGCAGCATCGAGAGTTGAGGTCTTCCTCGAGGGAATCGAGTTTTTCGTTGAGATTCTTTATTTTCCATTCCGACAAGGCGTGCTCACTACTAGGCATAAGAAGAAGCTCGTGGAAACTCAAAGTCAATAGGTGCCCGGCCCATTATGCGCACTTCCAGAGGGTAAACAGAGACGATTTTCGGCGTGAATAGCCGTTGTTGGACCTCACCGCGCGCGCTTGACTGACAAGACACTGGTGGGATCGTTTAAGACGTGACGTTCCCCCGCGCGCACAATAATTGCGGCTGTATTGTGCACTGAAAGCTAGGCACTCCACCTGCGCTCGCGCGGGAGGACGAGTCGTCGGCGAGAGATTATTTTTTCCATTTTAGGGTTTAGGGAGAGATGAGCCGGGAAGGTAAACACGGCGAATTTTGACTTCTTCTGTCTACCCGGAAATCGTTACGCCCGAGGTGTGGGTTTCTGGAGATCGGAGAGTCGGGGAGTCGATTGTTATTCGAATATACTGATTATTCTTTTTTATATACTGATTATTATGTTGCATCACCCTTTCCAATCTGAATGCAACGATAACGCGCTAATCCTTGCCATGAAGGTCAGCAGATAATTCATTTAAAATGAAAATTCAACATTTCAACTAATTCGCTCATTTCAAATCTCACCACAACGAAGCTGCCTTCAACATCAACCCTCAGCATCGCTGCATCGCGTCCATCACCCGCTTCGTACATTCGGAGCATCCGAGCTAATCTCCAGAGCCGTGCAGCAGCTCTCGCTACTCTCTATCCGTCGCACTGCCGATCGATCTTCCTCGCGCACGTTGTTGTCGGATTTTCCCATTTTCCGTAATTCTATCTATTTCGGCAATGGCGTGTCCAGCTCTCTCTCTCTCTCTCTCTCTCTCTCTCTCTCCCCGTTTTTGCTCCCCGCACACATGCACGTACACACGGAAATGTATACGCGTGCACAGCACACATAGGTGCGGGAAGTAGCAGCTAGATATAGCATATACAGCCCTCACAATGGAGTCATCAATCATTTCGTGCGCGCACCGCTCGATTGCTCCGCTTCCAACTACTGCTGCACGCGCGCGCTGGTTGTGTGTGTATAAGTGTATATGTCCTACTCTCTTTTCCGTGATGCAGGCCTCTCTCTCTCTCTCTCTCTCTCTCTCTCTCTCTCTCTCTCTCTCTCTCTCTCTTTCTCTGCAAGTGCATAACGCGCCGGGGTTGGGAGACGACGAAACGGAGAACACGCGGTAATCGAATACATTTGCAAACATATATTTGAGCGCGGGGGTACTGAGAGTTTTTGGCGCGGTTGCGCGATTCGAATTTACCCGTGATCTACGATATTATGAAGCTTGTTGTGGCTATTATTGTCGAGTAAGAGTTGCGCACGAGTAAACATCAGTTCAGCTCCTAGGCTGTAAACAAGGACAGTTGGCACGTGGTCATCCGGTGGACGATGACTCCGCGAAAAGTCGCTCGCGCCCCTTTTCAACCCCCGACGGACTATGCCTACTTCAATGCCCTCTCTTTTTTCAACATCACGATACCTCGCACAACGTGTTATACCTATGTACAGCTAGTAAAAGCAAGCATTCGTCGAGGGGCCGAGATCATATCTCCGTAAATGTCGAATAAGCGTAATTAGCCTTACATTTGTCGCGAGAGAGAGAGAGAGAGAGAGAGAGAGAGCTGCGATAACGCGATAATTACGAAAGCACCACTTAATAATTGAGAACAAGGGCGTTTCCGAAAAAAAAACCCGCCGAGAGTGTAAGGTACAGTATAGCGCCGACGAGGAGAGAAACACGAACTGTTGTTGTTTTTCGGGCGCAGTTCGAGTGCACTCGCGAGAGTTATAAACATTCCTCGCTATATCGCGGAAATAAAGACTCTCGGATTTCACGCCGCGGTTATACATTCAAATCTTTCTTCTTTTTCGCTACACACTCGGCTGCGCGCTTATATGGCAGCTAATCCTGCGCGCAATTATCGCTAGAGCATGAACGATAAGGCTAAGAGTGAGCGCGGCCGGTTGTCGTTTTGGATATACGCGCGCCAGTGGAATGTTTCTATATCGCGATGCCGATCGCTGATATCTGCATCGAGCTCGTTATAATCTCGTGTCGATCTTTGATTTCGCGCATGTGTTTCTACGCGCCGCTTTCCTTTTGCCGATGTATCCTGATACTCGATTTTTAATACGCGTATTCGCGTCGGTCAAACGTTGCAACATATAGGTGTTTTATTTATTTTTCAAGCCTGTAGTTTTCTGCGCGCTGCTGCTGCACCTCCGATGTGATTTGTTTGCCGAGTAGTTTCAGGCGTGTCTTTTTGTTTCGAGTAGCTGATGGAAGTTAATTAATCGTGACGAATAATCAAAGCTTGTTATTGATTGTGACGATGATTCGAATTTTGAAAAAATGCTACGCACGTGAAGTCTTCGTTTACAGCCGTATTTAATTAATTTGTTGTATGTAAACAAATGAATCGGTATCGGTTATTTCTTCGAGTACCTTATACTGATATCGATTTTGATTCACATTCAATACCTGAAATATATTTCTCACTCGAAACGACGAAATGTAGCCAAACTCACGCGATATTTCGGCGATAATATGACGCCGCGTCGAAAAAGGCCGAACGCGAATTAACCGACAACTTTGCGAACTCGGGCGCGCGACCGTGTGTATATATATAGCTGTTGGTGAGTAATGGAGAGTTATACGGGATGGTACCGGCTGCGCGTAGGGCACTCTCGCGTATAATACAACAACCCTCGTGCGCGCGTCCATTTATTAACACTTCATATCTCTCGCGCGACGTGCCGGTAACGAGCCTGTCATAATTAACATGCTAACTTTATTACCACTGATATACAAACGCCCTTTCGCTATACGTACTCCCTTCGCGCATATTGCGCCTCCGCTGCTGCCGCCGACGAGGCAATTTGGGGCGTCGAAAATTTCCACTCTTTTCGTATTATAATATTATACCCGTTTCTCAATTTTGCACACACGCGAGCATACGCGCCAATAAGTCTGCGTACGGCGAGACGGATCGAAAAAAGTAACGAAATTCCCGTCGCAATGACCTCACGATCTACAGCTATATTACGTAAGCACATTTTCACCGCCACCCCTTCGCGCGCATTGAAACTCAAGTCCGTAAGCATTTGGCTAAAGAAGCTAATGTATATAGTGAGAGATGCTTATCGCGGCGGACATCGGTCGTCTGTAATCAGGGGGGGAATTCGTTGGGCAAATACTACACGAGGATTAAATAACGCTCGCGCGCGGGCGAGTATCCCATAAGTTGAATAATATTTCGTAAGCAGAGCAAGAAGACTCGTTATACTCATATTATGTGTCCTATAGACACACGCGAGTGAGAGAAACGGGTTATTCACGCCATATTAACGCCAGAAAATAATCCAGAGTAGCGTATACGGAGAATCCAGTTTCTCGTTTTTAATGAATGAATCTCGTCGTAGCCGCAGAGAGAGAGAGAGAGAGAGAGAGAGAGAGAGAGAGAGAGAGAGAGAGAGAGAGAGCGACATCCGGGGCGCCTATTCTCTCTTGCGTTAATCATTTTCCCCCCGCGCTCATCATTAGCCGGGCGATCTTTTTCTCGGACTTCTCTTTCTCTCTCTCTCTCTCAAGAGAGAAGAAGTCATCCAGCCGGAAGGTGATCCATGTGACACGGAGACGCGCAGGACCTGCCAGCCGTTCCCAGAGCTCGTCTTATATATACACACACACACACACACACACACATATATGTGGCCTTAGATGTGTGCTGTACAGGCTGAGTAGGCGCGCGCGCGAGCGCCTTGTCAGTAGTGCGCCGCCGATAGAGAGAGGACACGTTGACGGGCTAGATAACTCGCGGAGAAGACGATGCCTGCGTATATACTACGTGTCCCCCTTTTTCCAGAGAAGTCTTTTCACTTAGCGAAAGCATTAAAGGATTCTCAGTCGGATGCGCGGTGGAAATCGGCTGTCGGTGCGGCTTTATATTAGTGAAAGCCCGCATGTGTATCTCTGGATGATAGCGATGACGCTGGAAAGCAATTTCTGATTCTCTCGATGATGCGCGCGTCGGGCTTTTGAGTGGTTTATTTTGTTATGCGCCTGTCTCTCTCGCTGGAAAACCAGTAGCCTCGCGTCACCTCGCGTTCGTGTTACTGTTATACTCATGCAAAAGATCGTTATTTCGTGTTTTATCGAATTTTATTTATAGCTAAAGTATAGATACACACTAATAAATTCAGCGCTGGATTAATCTTAATTGGTTACGATATACCGTATAAAAATGACAAAAAAGATAGTAATATTCCGAGAAATCGATTTTCACAAACTACACAACTTTGCTTCTAAGCAAACATCATAATCAATGCTAATAAATGCGCAACGGAAGTGAGTCGAGCAGAGAACAAAAAAGAAGGAAAAAAAAACGAACGAACGCGTATCGCTACAGCTCGTCGACGGAGACAGCGCGATAAGGCAAAAGGTCAAGAGTAGCTATATATAACGATCTCGAGGGATTTCCAGAGCACGCAGCTCCTTCAGTTCGTCTCACTCTCTCTACTCTGTCTGTCTGTCTCTCTCTCTCTCTCTCTCTCTCTCTCTCCTCGGAGCCTGGATTTCCGCGTCATTAAACAGGCACGGCGAGTTTATAATTGAATACAGCGTGTGTTGACAGCCGGGCATATTGGCAGGCGGATGACGGAGGCTGCAGTTAGTTCCCCCGAGAAGAGCGAGAGACATCGACTTCGAGCGCGCGAGTCTCGGATTCAGATACGAGGCCGCGATATCAGTGGCCAAGAGAGAGAAAGAGAGAGAGAGGCTTCGAGCCGTGTACCTGTCATTTTCTCCGGGCCGTGTCATCCCGCTTCTCATCTTCCTTTCGCTCGACGGTCTCCAAGGCTTCGTCGAGAGCCTCCGTGGATAGACAGGGGGCTGTGTGCGCAGCCTGTAGAATCGAGGATATACACGGCGTCCGAAATGCCCGCAGTTACTTCACCAGCTCCTTCTGCTCGGCTTGTCCTTATATACTACACGATGCTGCTCGAGACCAGGTTATTTGCTGGAAGGTGTATGCGAGAGTGAGCGTGTGAAACTTGTGCTGCAGGTGTACGCTTATTATATTAGAATATTACGTTATGCTTGAAAATATAATTTGACGATTGGCATACCTATATTTTGAGCGCAAAAAGTTGGATGTAACCAGATTCGTCATCTGGCGTTGCACGCTTGCATACTTCCAAAACTTCAGCAACAACTGCCCATCTAGGCAAAAATTTAAAAAAATTTTACGCTTATAATTGTATCATCCAATGTGTGCAAACCGCCAGGCGTACCAACCTTCTATATTGTGCTTCTTCTGGATCGCCCGCATATGAGTTTTTCTGATGCCTGTAAACATTTTCGATCGATTAAAGTATTTCCGTGTAATTATAACGAATAACAAAGTCGTCTACGAATGCTCACGTGGTTTTGGGTCGTATTTGACAATTCTGCCGTTGACATCCTCCAAAACTTTAACGTCTCCGTTTGAAACCTCTTCATCCACACGCGGATTGTTCAAAGCCGGCTTATTCTCTAATAGTGCCGTGGAATCGTCATCAACAGCAGCAGGCTGGCTCTCCAATGGTGTTGTGGAACGTTCAACAACAGGCTTGCTCTCCGACTGTGCTGTGGGAGTAACAATAATGGTAAGTAGTCCATTACTTCAAACCGTCACGATACTTACGTATGAATTTTGTATGTTCTAAATTATGATAACCTATAAAATATTCACGCAAGTAATGTATCATTCGAACGGTAAGAATTACGTGCAACGACGTTTTGCATTCGAAAGATGCTTATTATTTTATTGTCAGTACTTACCTGTTTCTTCGGTAGTAGTAGTAGGAACGCTACCTTCATTGGTAGTAGTATCATCGATGCTTTGAGGCTTTTTCAATATCGAACGCAATGCCGTTTTCGACTGCATTTAGGACTCTGTTCGTTGCTGTGCGGCTTCACAAAACAATACTTGAAATGAGCGTGTGCTTTGTAGTAGAAAATCCTTTCGTATCCAACGGTTATTTCGACCGAGAAGCGGGAGAACCGAGAATTCGATGCGCAGCGTGCGAATTGCTAACAACTGACGGTCGACTCGGCTTGGCGCCGGCGGATGTAAACAAACTGAAGCGCCGCCGGCCTTTTGTTTCGCTCACTCCAAATCCTATAGCTGCCATAAGGCGCGAATTACAAATTTCGATTTAAAAGTTTCGATATAAGTATTGAGATTCGAGCCACGAAAAGTTCCGCCTGGGTATTATACACATCGCTTCAGAATGTTCAGTGGGTCAGATCGTTTGCGTGCTCTCGGCAATAATCTGGATTTCCTTCTCGGGTGTAACGCCGCACGCGCCTGTCAATCCTCGATGCTAATTAATTCTTCGCGGAGTCACACACACGAGAAAGTTTGCACCGGATGGGCAGCATAATCCGGTTTCTTTTTTTTTTTTTTTTAATGCATCGTCGGTACAAAAATTCGTCATACCTCTGCTCCCGTGGCGATAGCCTTCGAATGCTAAATAGATGCATATAATTGCTCGCGCATACGCGATTATTCAACGCGCGCGCGCGCGACGTGCCTGACGAGATAACTATCGATTGTCGCGGTAAAAGTGACTACCAGATGAATTATCGTATTTACGATGTAAAATAAAGGCTCGAAATTTCCACGAATTCCGCCAACTTTTCCTTTTTCAAACAAGCCGTATAAACATCAGATAATAGAAGCCAGCAGGGACCTCCCGAGAGGAACCGATTTTTTGCCAATAATACCACCCGATTTCGGTCCCTTCTCTCTCTCTCTCTCCCAGCGTTTTTATCTCGAAAACACAACAAGATCAGCTCCGAAACTCAATGATTAATTATGTGCGGCCAAGACGAGATACCGAAATAGCTGCAACCATCGTCGTGGTCGCCGGTGTGTGAGTTCGATAAGGAAAGAATGCCGCTTTTTTCCCTCAAAAGCTTTCACTGCGACGGCAGCGCGAGCCTCCTTCGCGCAGGTAAGTCAGTCAGAGAGCGCGAGAACGTCCCTGGGGAGTTGCTTATACACGGCCTTACACTTTCTGTGCGCTGCTCCCCGAGGATTCGTACAGTCACGGGCGTTTTCGTGCGTCCTGAGAAAAACACAGCGCGACGGACGCCCGGCGACGGGACGAATGCGTGCGTGTCGGAATGGACTGCGGGCTATGTTGTTGATACGCCCTGAGTTTTTTCGGGTTTGCTTTATACGCTCTCTTGACTTTTACACGATGGGAGTAATTTCGAAGATTTTGAATATTTCAAACTCGCTCCCCACTCGAAAATCCTTCAAAATCATAAAATAATGCACTCGGCCATCATCCTATATCCGCGGCACAACATCGACTGCCAATACTCCCTCGCTATCAATCATCCCCGCGCTCTCTGTATAAAATCAAATTCATACGGTGGTATTTTCCGATCCCGTATGTATAATAAAAATGACTCAGCTCGCGGCGGCGCGCATTGAAAGGGCCGAGCGAAATTTGTACCGGGAATAATCGAAGACACGAAGCTCGGCGCGTTATAAAAGATTATCGAATAAAGTTCGTTCTTCCGGGTATAAAGAGAGTATGCACCAGCATAATACATACGGGCATACGTATACATCGTGGGCTCGGCCGCGAGAGCGTCTATATCCTTGGGGACAGATACGTCAACGCGCGGACAACGGCGCGGGTGCGAGAGGCGTGTATATATAAGCCTCTACAGGGAGATGTAGACGGCGGCTCCGAATATAATTCGCCATTTTCACCAAATCCGACGGATCGCCGCCCTCTCTTCTCGCTCTCCTATTCTTTTCGAGCTGCAGCGCGCGCGTTTTCAGTTTACAGCAGAGGGGAGATCTTTCTCTCTCTGTACCTATACTACCTATATATATATATATATATATACACGGCTTTCTGGCGCTCTTTATTCCTGCGCGCGAGAACCGACTGGTACCCGATCCATCAAAACTGCACGTCAGTAGCCATTAGCACGCTCCCGTCCCTGGCTTGATTCAGCACGGGCTGCTTCCGTTTTTCTCGCTTTTATATACCTTTTTTATACGCCTCTGCTCAGTGCTCTGCGGATCATTTGTTTATTTATTTTTTTTTTCTCGGAAAATCGACGCCATCCTCTTTCTGGCCGAGTTTTTATTATAAATTCAACGACTTCATTACACCGGCGCGTCGACGCGAGAATAGACGTAGAGTGAAAAAAATCCTCGCTCGGAGATCCCTTTCACACGTACAGGCCTTCGAAATTAGAAAAACGAGCGGCAAGAAATACAGACGTCGGAATAATAAGATCTCGAACACGCATCTTGCGCTCGCAAACGGTTTCACGCTCGGTTCTTCGAATCGCGCGTGTGCGCACGACAGGATCCTCGCTTTGCCAGAGTTTGAGAGAGAGAGAGAGAGAGAGAAAACTGTCAGGGCGCGTCCTGGAGGACGGTGTTGGTCTGTCCCGACACGCGCGCGCAACGGTGGCTGCGCGGCCCGCGAGTATACAAGCGCCGGCAGCTATCCATCATAAAGGTGTCAGCCAAGAGTTGCTCTACCTCCTCCCTTATGTGCCGTCCAGAAACAACTAGCTATGACATTCTTCTGCTGCCGTCGCTGACTCTTCCTTTTGCAGCGTTTTTTTTTCCTGCGCGCGATCGGTTGGGACGCACTGGACTAAGCTGCAGTGTGTATAAAGCAGGGGTAGGGCTCGCTTGTATAAGGATGATGGCTACATCCTTCCTGAAATTTTTCTAGTATATCTTATTGATTTATGAAATTGAAAAAAGTGAAATTTCTTTTCGGAAATTAAGGTAGCTCGATCGCGCGTATTAACGCTGTGAGAATTCAATTGAAGAAGTAAGATCAGCGAGCGATCTCGTGTCGGCGAATCTGCACATCTCATTCTCTCTCGCATATCTAATAACGCAGTAGTAGTAGTACATCAACGTGTACGTTTTAATTAAAGCGCCTGAAGCCCCGACCGCGTCGGTAAATACACGTGCTAACAATACCGGAACGGAGTATCAATCATGCTCTCGCGCTGTGCCACTGCCTCGGCTGCAGATCGTTCCTACGTGATAAACTCTTTTATCCTGCGCAGTGTGCTCTGTAGGGCGCCAATATACGTATAAATGCAATTTTAGATAATAAAGAGCTTGCATCATTGTTAATAACTCATTACGTAATTCGTGCAGAATAATATTATTTTTACCATATCGACACTACAAAATACCTTTCTCCTCGAGCTGATTTCTTCATCCGCACGCCGAGCACTGTTGACTTTACTTCTCGTGCCATGATAGGATCACATAATAAAGCGCGCGTTCGGTCGAGACCGGTCGCGCGTTGACAAGGAAAAGCTATTGTCGAGTAGATTTTTGGAAAAGGCGAGCTGGACAGCAGCAGTAGCAGCAGCTCCGACGGGCCGCGTACAATTCTATTTGTTGGACGATTCTGTAGGGCTGCAGAAATCAAGCCTGACGAAGATCGATCGCGGGACTTTCGGGCGTCAACAACGCTCGCTCTCGGGATATCTTTTTTTCCTCCCTCTTATACACTATTGTAGCCTTGAAAGGGAAAGAGGGGGTTCGTGTACTTATATACGTAGTTCTTGCAGATGCTGCCACTTCTAGAAGTTTCTATTAGGCGAACGCCTACTATGGCGATCTCGTATACGGCTTAGAGATTCGCTCTGGTCAATTTTGATGACCTTCGCGTGGGATCGCGTATAAGCCCGATGCTCTTATGTTGATCGATCAATGGATAATTTCGGAAATGATTCTGGACGCGCCCTTCCTTGTATAAGTTAATTGAATTTTCTATAGGGGACGTTTAGTTGCGCTACTAGACACTACGAACTATATGTTCTATTTTAATGTTGCTATAGAAAGAGTTAAGATTGAGCTAAAAATGATATCGAGAGAAAATTGAAATAATTACCAGTATAACAAGGATAATAATGTTGTTATTCTTCAGTAATGCACAATTATTTTTTTTTTATTAGCAAAGAATAATTTACCGTGCGACCGACAAATTTCATTCTGCAGCCCCTAGCGTACCCTGGCGCGTAAAACAGTATGCACACTGCATCTCATCGTTATGCATTGAAGGTAAATTGAAAGCCACCCCTGTTATTCAAAAGAGATAAGGTTGCAGCCCCGTGCGTCGTCAACCGCATAAAACTCTCCCTCCCATTCCAAGTACCGATGCGACAGTAAACTGCTTTACCGTCCGACGATAACTAAGCGACAGTGAGTAAACCTGGTTTCTCGGTCGATATCCAACCATTAGGGGATTCCACGAATTTTGTAGATGCGGGATAGGGGGTGCTGCGATAGGTGGCGAGTGATTTACAGCCCTACAGAACAGCGCGAAACAGCTGTGTGGAGAGACTCGGGGGTGGTATCCACTGTCAGATGCTCCGCCTATAAATCAACCATTCCTCGGGAAGGAGTAGGGAAAGGAAAGGACAGGCCGACGCCATGTTAACACACGTAAACAAACCTTCTCGCGCATCCCTGACTGATAACCGGTTTACATCACAGCCGGCTGCTAGCTTTTCAGTAAATATACTGCTTTTATCTTTTGTCGCTTGGAAAATGGATTGCTCGCTCTCGTGAGCATTTTTTTGTCAAACTATTGGCAAAAGTATTGATAAGATTGTCAAAGCATGGAACGATTTACAAGTAAAATACAGCGATAAACGCGCAACAATGGATCTGCCGTGTCTACAGTTTAATCGTCGAAAAATTAATTCTGCTTTCATTTAGTCCGAATGCTATTTGTCATCGCAAAAATCACGAGACAACTAATGGTGAAAGACTCACGTCTCTGCCGAGAGAGATAGACCCTAAGACTAATTAGCGCGAACATTAATCTTTCCAATGGTTCTGTCTCTCAGCCCAATTTTCGGATCTCGAATATAGGAGAAATAGAGACGTTGATTGGATCCGCTAACGTTTTAATATCTCGCGCGCTATGCTCTTTTTCTCGGAAATATTTTTCCATCGGCTCCTCTTTTTGCGCGCTCGCTTCATCCGAGCCGCAATATAATATCGAAAAATAAAAGCCAACGAATTGTCTACTCGACTCGCTCGCGCGGTATACATCCGCTAAAATCATGGCACAGTTAATCTTACAAATCGCAGGCCGGTTCTCTCCAGACTTCAACATATGAATCTTCCATACAACATTTATACCGCTCGCGAGAATGATAGATCGACCCAAGGCTGTATACCGTTCTACGCGCGGCTCGCATCTCCTCGCCCAGCTTATACACCATTTCCATTCCATATATATATACACATGCGGAGGATCGCGTAGGTTTCCAATTATGTTAAAGCGCGTATTAATTATCTATATTGTTTTACGGATAATGATTAATGTTCAAGGAGCAGTCGTATAGGTGTATACGACTGCGATGCTTAACGGCAGGGTGATCAGCGTAAGAGCGGGCCGCAGGGGGAGACTCATTGACCGTCTGTTCGAGCAGAGCGTGAGCTGCTGCAGTCGATACACGTGTTGTCCGATCTGATGGATAGGACAAAGGAGGCGAGTAGCGTCCGGGAAGTTGACTAATTTGCAGAGCTTTTCTTGTTTTCCTTTTTTTTTTATTGCCTCGTGAATGTGCGGGGGCGGATATGTGGGGTAGAAACGTGGGTTGGAAAACTTGTTGAATTGATTGCCCCGATGCATGCAGGCATCGTATAGCATCCGATCGTTATAGGTAGTAACGGTGCGTACGATAGAATTTGTTGCCGATGTAAAATCAACGCGTGCTAATCTTTTCATTTTCATCAAAAGTCTCCGTTATAGAATCATCGCGCCGACTCACTCCGACATGCGCAGCGAAAGGTGTCTTCGAACAAACGTCGCGGATGAAATCACAAACAGCAGCGGTTAGATTCACACCCACACACAAGCTCGGCCTGGAAACTCGACTGGCGCGCATACAGAGCGGCGGTGGATAACAGTGGGATAAGCTCCCGTTAAAAGGCCCGGCGCAAGCCGTTTATCATCCCGCTCTCGCGCTTCCTCGTCGTTGAGTTTGGGGGTTTAGCTACTCGCTCGTCGCGCGAAGAGTTAAAACCTCAGCATGACTGGTGGCTCTCGTCGGTAGCCGATAGACGTGTCACTTATGCATCGCACGAATCAATGGGCCTCCGAGCGCTTCACTTTGCAGCCTCGGAGCTTTGGCATCATTAGTCATTTTATACATACGCGTTGTTCGTCGCTGCTGCTGCTGCTGCTGCTGCTGCTGCCTCCCGCGCGTTATACAGGGGCTTCGAACTCGCTCTTCTCTCATCGCGGCGGGTTATAATGCCGCCGCAGCGCTGGATGTGTGTTCGGGAACGAGTCGTATATAAGAATGTGTAACGGAGTCGCGAGCTACAAGGTCATCGGCGATCGATGTATCAAAAGCTGGTGTGGGCCGGGCGAGGAAGAGAACAAAAAATTGACGGCTTTTGATAATAACGCCGCTATTGTGAGTCGCGGCTTCAAGGTTATTTAATTATTCGCGCGCTTACTTTGGTATGACGACAAGTTTTGCGATAAAGTCAGCCACACCCATGTGTTTGTGTGTGTGTGTGTGTGTGTATAACAAACTACGCGGGTAATGATGCAGGTTTCGAAGAAATAAAAAGCGACTCGTTGCGCAAGTTCCGTCGGGGCGTTACCGAGACTCAGAGACGGATAGTCGACGGGGGGCGGGAGGTCAGCCAGCGATATTGCTGTACTGCACTCTCTCTCTCTCTCTCTGTATACTATCCACCCGCAGGCGGCTTTTGCTGACTGACACTCTCTCTCTCTCTCTCTCTCTCTCTCTCTCGCGTCCGCGTTCTCACGTGTCCGCCGGTCACTTATCACTCTAACGATTGCAGAAACTCGCCCCGTAGGCGAGTCTTGTATTGCGTATACTTCTTACGTATTTTTTTCTCGGTTAACAATCAATCACCTCGTACTTTTCTACAGTCGATAGAACACATGCTCTATATTTATACGCACACACACAATACCTTGCACCTAGAGCATCCCCCGTATAAGAATCGAAGATTAATTTCTACCGCTTTCAACCCCTCGTAAACGCGCGCTCGGCGGCAATAATACTTGACCCAACGTGGCAGAGCAGACGTACTGTACTCCCTCTCAAGGGGTAGCGCGCGCGTAGAGTAACTCGAAACGAGTATATAAATTCTATTTGCGGCGCGCATCATCTCTCGTCGCGGCAGAGGATTACATTATACACAGACTCGCGCATACATATGGCCGAGGTTAACTCTCGGCGAGCGAGCGAGAGAGACGCTTCCTCCCATCTATCATGCGAACCATGACAAACCGAGAGCTCAAAAGCAGCCGCCGGCGCAGAGACTAGCGGTTCGCTTCTTCTTCTTCTTCTTCCTTCACTCAGTCATACTCTTTCTCTCTCTCTCTCTCTCTCTCTCTCTCTCTCTCTCTCGATCTACCTGTCCGTGAACGCTCGCGCTCGCGCTCTACATTTGTTAACGTTTAAGCGTTAACAACATTTCTCCGTGTGCCAGGGAGGAGGAAGGGCTGCGCTCGAATTATTTTCTAGCTCTCTTTATAATTAGAATCGCCCTCGTACGCGCGGGTGAAATATTGGACTTTTGATGGTATTCATCAGATATTTTGACGAGTGTGTAGTCGGCTGCCTTTTTTTCTCTTCGAGGTGTAGATTTATTCCTATACGCCCGTGTGTATTAATTAATAATCTCGCAACGGTGCAGGCTCGACGCATGAATCAAAATATTTTTTCCTCCGCTCGTCAGAGGCAGCTCTCGTATTGTGCAATGGTCACATAACGAGATCGATCAATTTTCCAAAAGCAGAAATACCGGACGCCGCGTATTTCACGCTCGATTAGGCCCTGTATCAGCGCGTTATCATTGTGCGCGCGCGGAAAACGAGAGTCCCTTATACCTAGCGCTAACCGGGATCTCTTTCACTGAATATCGGCCGGAAAGTGAAGTGGCGTGAATGAGTCGTCCCTCGACGATGGCAAGATTTATGGTCGCCTTTTGCGTCGGCTCTCTCTCTCTCTCTCTCTCTCTCTCTCTTTCTTTACCAACCCTTGACTCGCTCTATCCTTAGTGCCGGACCAAGCAAGGGGTCGTGAGCGCACACCCGTAACCCTTACTTACACTTTTCTCGCGCGTCTCGTCCTTTATCATCGCACGACGAGCCGTTCCCTCAAGACAATAAGCGCTCGATGTACACCGCCGCCTAATCGATGGAAAATTCGTGGATGGAATGGAACCTCGTTATTGGCCCCGAGCGAGGATATGAGGAGAGAGAAAAAAAAAAGTTAATAGCGTCGAAATTAGCCGGTGCGGGGGCAGCGCAGAGCTTCGTATACACATCCACGCTATAATCGGGGATCGCGTTACGTCTATGCGTCCGTGCGCGCGAGGGTGAAGAGCACAGATGCGCTCGAGAGCCGCGGCGACGGCGATATAGGCCGTGTGCGTATACGTATATGTATATATATAGGTGTACACGGGAGAGAGCGAGAGAGACGGCGGCACACAGCTCGCCGCTGACTCACACGCATAGCACGCACTCATCCATCATTGTCACCGAGGAAGCGAACTCTCCACCGGCACACCACCGCCGCCGCGGTACCGACGGACTATACTACTGCCGTCGTGGCCTCTGTTGCTGTTGCTGCGCTTCTTTCTTTTGGCTTTTGTCTTGAGAGAGAGAGAGAGAGAGAGAGAGAGAGAGAGAGAGAGAGAGAGAATTCGAGTCTGCGGTTTGCGGGACGTTTATATGCCTGTGTACCCATACCTGGACACGTGTGTAAGTGGATCCAGCTGCAAAGAAATGCATTATAGATGGAAAAATCGTTGTGCAATAAGAATAGCTCGACTCGTTTATGTTTTGCTTTATCTGGCGTTTAATTGATTCTTCTCTGCCTTCATAAAGGCAAATCGAAATTTAGTACAACATATTGGAGACTATCTAAGTTTATCTATGTAGTTATAGATGTCGTAGCCGCTCCAACCCTCGTTATACGGAACTAGTGCAAAAATTTCTTTTATAATAATCGTCGAATTTGGTTTCATCATCGTCGCAGCGAACGATAAGTTGCGAAAGAGTGAATTACATTGTATTCTTTCGGTTTCGTTATCATGCGCGCACATTATGCTATTCTCTTTCTCTAGCTATGCATTCCCGACAACTGTTTGCGTATGTATGTGTGTGTGTGTGTGTGTCGATGAGTTAACGTATACGCGTGCTTATTCACCTCAAAAACGCAGCTTACGTATATTATTCGCTTAATTTTCATTTATATTTATATAATATTTATATTACGTTATAGCATGTGGGTGTGTCTCGTATTTTGCAAGTATTTACAATGAGGGTTTTCAAACTCGCTCTATAGGAGGGTTAAAGCGCTGTTTTCTTCGTGTTTATGTATACGTGTGTGTGTGTGCGATGTATGAACAACAACAGCTATAGGCGACGTAGATAATTTATACAAAAGAGACGGTTCGAGACGGGCTTTTACGTATATAACTACGGATTTTTATTTTTCTCCACTTCGATATATCATCTATAGATTTATAATACGTATAGACTCACAATAACGCTTTCGACGATCGTACTCACGAACTCTCACACACGCGCGTCGAGTCGAGAAATCGACTCGAATATTCGACATTCGAAAATAAAAAAAGTCGTGCAGGCAACTCTAGAGACTATTTTAGTAGAGATATAATAAACATATACAATATATCGCAAGTATAATCTCCGTTAGGATCTCTATTGCAACAACTATTATACACTTCCCCCTTTATACAGCGCAGGCACTAGAATTACAATATTGCCGTGAATGATATCCCGTAAACTATATATATATATATTATTTATTATGAACAGTTTCGCAATCGAGACTACAGAACATGTTATTGTATCTACAATTAGGGCCCTTTCGCGTAAGAAGGAGTGAGAGGAATGAAACGAAAAATTATTAAATATTTTTTCGGAGCAAAAAGCTCCTCTCATTCCTTCTCACACGTATGTCCCGCACTCCTCGTCCAAGCAACCACACTTGTATTTATACACATCGCATTCTCGTTCCTATATTTTACATCCTGCACAATACTATCAGAAATACTCTATTAAAAGTCTCATAATTAAATCACTATACTCCGCAGCGGCATATCTTGATATTGTCTCTCTAGCTATGTATATTATAGTCTATCGACCGATTGCGCGCGGCCGGTCGCTAAATTCTGCGATTCTCTCGTCGCGCCTATGTATATATATATATATATATATATATATATATATATATATATATGTGTATATAGTGTATTCCCATTAAAAGCTCCTCTCGCAGTGCCGCAACGGGCGCTGAAAGAAAAAGCTCAAGCCAAGCTCATCTGCATCCAAACTGTAAAAATATTCCGGCCGCGATTATCTCCGCGAGCAGCTTGCGATTCCATAAATCGCCGCGGCTGTGTACGGCGTTAAGATGCAAATGCGTTGTCGTAAAGAAAGCCCATAATCACATCGTATCCGTGCGCGCGGCGCTCGTGTGACCTGGAACGAAAATCGCGCTCGGAAAAAAATAAAAGGAAAATCATACAAGTGTCTTTGTTGATTTTGGCGACAGCTGGCCGCATCCGGTCGCGGCGAAATTGCACGTATCACACTGGAGAACAATCACAGGATGCGCGAGGCACCGGACACTGATTCCGAACGAGCACTGGGTCAGTAGAGTTCGTTGAGCAGGTACTGCTCGTCGTTCCAGTCGAGCTGCTGCTGGCAAGTGTTGTGGCTTCCATTGTTGTTGTTGTTGTTGTTGTTGTTGTTGTTGTTGTGGTTGACGGTGGCCGAGGAGGAGGACGACGACGACTGCACGACGTCGTGCTCGTGGACTCAGCTGAGCTGGTAGTACTCGGGCGCGAAGTCGTTCGCCAGGTTGCTCAGGAAGTTAAAGTCCGAGGAGCTGTTGCTGTTGTCGGCCTGGGGCTGCTGCTGCTGCTGCTGCTGCTGCTGCTGCTGGGGATCGGCGCCGTAGTAGCTGCCGAAGCCGGAGTAGGCCTCGTGCGGCTGCTGTCCAGCCGAGTCGCTCTGCCCGGAGACGGGGGGAGCGATGACGGCTGCGGTCGCGGCGGCGATGGCCGTGGCAGTGGTTGCCGGGAAGGGGTCGGGCGAGGAGACGTAGCTCGCGGGGATGCTCGAGGCCTCGCCGCCCTGGTGCACGTGCTGCTGCGGTTGCTGCTCGTAGTAGCCGGCGGCGCACTTGTTGGGATTGCTCGGCTGCCGGGGCTGATTGTAGTCCAGCCCCGCCGAGTGCATCGAGGCCGTCTGATGGTACGCGTCGGCCGCGTGTTGCTGCTGCTGCTGCTGCTGCTGCTGGTGCAGGTCGCCGTAGTAGCCGGTCTGGTGGCTGCTGACCGCCGCGTGGGCGTGATGGGCCTCGCCGGCGGAGGGCGAGGCGTGATAGGAAGCGGCTGCCGCGGGGTAGCCGTAATTGTTCGCCGACATGTAGGCCTCGCTGCTGTTGTGCTCCGGCGTGCCCGGGTACGCCGTCGAGCCGTAGCCCGCGCTGCTGGCGTTCGGCATGCTTCTGGAACGGGAATCGGCTCATTGCACTCGCGATACATCGAATTTTACCATTATCAACGTCAGCGTACTCACCTGGCGTGGTAGGAGGCGTGGTAGCCGCCGGTCTGCGCGTAGCCGTTGTAGTCGCCGGTGCTGGCGTACTGGTTGTGCTGCTGATGGAACTGCTGCTGCTGCACGCTCCCGTGGTGGTTGTACATGGACCTCGCGGCGCTGGCCCTCGTCGAGTGATGGCCCGCGACGGTTCGATGGCCCATCGCCGGCTGCTGCTGGGACGCCTGCTGTCGCGCGTACTGCGGGTGCATCTCCGCGCCGTAGGAGATCCTCTGCTGATGATACGCGGCCGCGGTCTCCCTCGAAGATCCGGCGCAGTAGGCGCCCTGCTGCTGATTGCCGATCGGCACCTGCTGCCTGCCGGCCACCTGAACGCCGTTCCTGTAGTCGATGCCGCCGGCCGACGTCTGCTGGTGGTAGACGCTCTGCTGAAAGTGGCTGCCGCCCATCGCCCGGCTGTGCGGCGAGATCGAGCCGTGCAGGAGGCTGTTGTTGCTGCTGGAGGATGGCGAGCTTCGCGGCCGCTGCATGTAGACTCCGTGTTGCTGTTGCTGCTGCTGCTGCTGCTGCTGCTGCTGGACGTTCAGCGGACTGCCCTGCTGGAGCTGCACCGACGCGGGGGTGCCGGGGGTAGAGGAGGGCGTGAGGCTCCGCGTCGAGGAGCCGGGCTGGTTCGGCAGGCTCGGCGTGCCGACGGTGGAGTCGGGCAGGGCCAGGAGCACGCCGTTGCTGCTGACGGAGCAGAGGTCCTTGCCGACGGCGCCGCTCGACGGCGACTTCTTGCTGATGCTGATCTGCTTGCCGGCGTTCGGGCTCTTGTGCTCGGCCTCGAGCTTCACCCGCACGTCGAGCTTCTTCGAGCTGGACAGGCTGGGCGAGGTGACGTCGCTGCCGTCGTGCGAGCGCGAGTCCTCGTCCACCATCATCTTGTCGAAGGTGCTGGAGACGCTGTTGGTGCTGCCGACGCTGCTGGCTCCGTTGCTGTTGGCGTTGTAGCCGGCGGTGTTGTTGTTGTTGTTGGTGGCGCTGGGGGTGTTGTTGTTGCTGTTGGCGCCGACGGAGCCGCGGACGGAGGCGAGATCGGTAACGTCGCCGGACAACGTGCTGCCGACGTCGCCGACTCCGGAAATATCACAGTTGTGGCAGCTCTTCTTCTCCTCCTCGTCCAGCCCGAGCAGCTTCTCGCTCTTGCCGGACTTCTCCAGGCCGTCGGACGAGCCGCCGTCCTTCTCGTCGCCCTCGTCCTTGCTCAGGGTCTGCCGCTTGTGCTTCATGCGCCGGTTCTGGAACCAGACCTTCACCTGCGAACAGATTAGAAATTTCGTTTTCTTCTTCTATCGTGAACTGGAGCCTCGAGAGGAAAGTATGATAGATTAACTTAGGCGACTGAGCCCATTCTTACCTGCCTCTCGGTGAGATCGAGCGACGCCGCGATCTCTATTCTTCGAGGCCGGCAGAGGTACTTATTGAAATGGAACTCCTTCTCGAGCTCCAATAGCTGGGTGTTTGTGTACGCCGTTCTTAATCTCCTGGGCAGGCCGTTTTCTGTGGAGCAGAATTTTTGGATTAGATCTCTCTCTCTTTCTTCCCGGCTTCTGTCCGGCAATGATTTGATTAACGATCTCTAAAGTAGCGATATTGTGTCACGCGTAACAATGCGATTGTGCAAGTTTATTTTTATACGCGTTATTATTTGCCGCACTCATCTCTCAAGACCGCTAGGGAGAAAGTGTATATAGAGCGAGTATAAGGGCCGCAGCGCCAACATTCTGCGGATACTTGACTCGCCTTATACAGAAAGTTCGGCGGCAAGTTCGGCCGCTGTTATATCTCTCGTCGGCGTCGATGCGGGAGCGCCGCCTAATTGTTATCGGTAAGAAACTTGACAACGCGATAACAAGAGAGAGAGAGAAGAGCTCTCGGGAGTAGCGGCCAAGTTCTCGGCCCACAGAGTGTATTCTCCCGCGAGGGCTTCCCGCGAAGTTATCGACCACTTTCCACTCGGAATTTTTATATATTTTTACGTAGAGTAATTAATTTTCCTCCTAGCTCTTCCGCGCATGTGTGCATGAATATTTTTCGGCATCGCGTATTGTATGCGCGAAAACATGTTTACAGTATACAGCCCCCCCCGCGCACATCAGATTATCCCCGGCGTATCGATTACTTATGCATTCAGCCAACTTAATCCCCAAAGACTCGCTGCTTTACGAGGGTTAAATTCAGTTTTCACGCGACAATGTGTGTGTGGCCCGCTTTTTCACCGAGACCATACTCCAAAAAGCTCGGCTCCCTCGAACGGAGCAGCGGATATGCGTTACTGCTCGCTGGGGGTGTCTCGCTCGTGTAGGAGAAAATAAGGAGGAAACGAGAGGCTGGAGCCCGAAAAGCCCCGGCGGGGAAGCCGGAGACGCTCGCATGACTGACGCGGACCTCATCAGCATTTCACCGCCGGCGATTGGCTGCCTGTCAATCAAGTCGGCTGCCGTGTACCTCGATTTTTTCCGCTACTTCGGCCGATTGCTCGAGGTAAAATCGATTTCCATTTAGAGCTTCGGCTCAGCCGAATTCTGTAAACGTACGACAAATCTCTTTGTGAGCGAGCGAGCAAATTCCGAGAGTCTGCTGGAACATAAGCGTAGCCGACGAAAATATCGGCACGTAAACACACGCGCGCGAGAGAGAGAGAGAGAGAGAGAGAGAGTGTGGCGAGTGTGATGACGGATCGTCGGACACATTCGCGACGGAATGAAGAGTGACAGGAACGTCTGCGCGGGCGTAAAGATAGCTCTTTCTCTCGCTATTGTCGCCAGCTCGATCCGGAGCGTTTTGTTACTTCCAAGCGCGCCTGTGTGTGGATCTACGAGTCTGTTTGAAATTATGATGAATATACGCGCGCTTTAAAGCAGTGCGTTTTGGTGACTCGTATATAACGGGCTCCGCTTGTCGTCGTCGCTTTGATTAATGGCGAGCGATAAGTTTTTACTCGACCGTATAATACAGCAGCGATTTACGAATCGTTCGAAAAATTCGGCTCCAGAGAGCTCTACTGAAAGATTTCGAAAACGATATTTCCAAAAAGCCTCCTCGCGAAATCGTCGAAAAAGCAAGCAGCTGTCACTCGCGGCCCTGAGACATCCATCTTTTTTATCGGAGAAGGAGAAGACTAGTAGGAAGCGAGCCATAATTACGCGAGCCAAAAGACACTGGCGCCGTCAACCCCTTGCGAGGGATCCCTCGCTCGGCTATACGTATTAAACTTTTTTTCCTCTCACTCGCTCTCTTGAAGCTCGGGCAAGCTCGACTGAAAATAAATTTCGCCGTCTCGCGGTATTTTTAGCCCTCGAGGAAGCATCGCGCCACAGCGCCTCCGAAAATGAAAGAAACACAAGAGTGAGGAGACAACAATGTACGCGAGAGCTTTTGACGAACCGGCGCTGATTATATTTCGAGAGGCGCGGCGCTATTTTCCAGCCGAAAGAGGCCCTTCAATCATCGACAGCAGAGGCAGCGGCCGTCGGCCGTCGCTCGATGCGCCGGGTATAGTAGGTGTATTTTCTCGCTGCTGCAGCGCTGGAGATACGACGACAGTAGTTTTGCGTGAGCGGTATATAGATGTACGCCTATTCTTTTCAGGCATGTAAAGTGCTACGGAATTGTACACACGCGGGAGTAGGTATTGGGATCTAATGAAAAATTCTTCGCGTTTCTTCATCGCGCCTGGAATGAAAACTACGAGTTATATATTGCTCAACCTTGTGTGTGTGTGTGTGTGTGTATGTGTGTGTGTGTGTGAGAAAAACGCTTTCCATGCGCAGCGGCGCTTATTACAGTTATTACGAAGATTTGTGTTCGATTTGGAAACTCGAAGAAAAACCGCTTGCATTACCAAACATCCTGCGCGTGTAGAATTTCGGTAGACTCGAAAAAAGCTCAAAGGCGAATCGAAGAGACATCACAGTTGCGAAAACGCAGAGGAGTATATAGTTTGATTATACGCACATACACATGCGAGCAGTCAATCATTAGGCTGCTCGCGATGCCGCAACGCGGGACTTCCGCCGTCGCGAATCAAAATAAAAAAAGCTAACTTAATTACAAGGTGTAATCGCAGTTCGCTGCAATTTGCGGGCCTTATTTGAATTTTTCATGCCTCGATCCCGGGGAGAACACACGACGTTGCGGGAAATTTGTAACGAATATTGTTTTTACGTGCAGTGCGCGTCTTTTTTCTCGTCCTGCGATGAAAATATACCAAGTTTTTGCTCGTTCCGAGCTCGCGCGTAACCATAAGTAGAGTGTGGAAGAATTAAAACGAAATCAGGAGAGCTTCTTCATACATTTATGCATCGAGCGACTCGAGCTCTAACTACACTCGCGCAGAGATCGGAAAACCTTGCAGAACCAAACAGGTGGACGAGGAACGTCGAAGCCTGCAATTATAAGACACAGCAGTCCTTGCGAGAGGGACGGGTGAAAAATGCCCGACTTTTACGCGCTGCAGCATAGTCCCCTGAAGAAAAATGCTTCCAACTTCGCGCACGAGGTGCAGAGTACAAAGTGACCGCTTTCTGGCGCCTCTCGGACGGATCACAGGTGCGGCTAAGGCTCTGCGCGCTTGTAATTTGTCTTTTGTTTCCCCGCGGCGAGGAAAAATTCGACGGCGAGCGGCGCACAAAAGAAGCGGCTATAAAAGGCGCCTCAAGTCTGACTTCTTTCCTCGGATAAACGCTTGCGTGAAAAATGACGGGAGGCGTATAGGGAAGAAACGACGGCGAGCGAAACGCGCGAGGGAAAATCGAGAGGCGATGAGTCGGCGGTCAGAAGGGACGACCTTACGATTATTTTCGTGGTTTGTTCTTAATTCGGTCACATGCGGGATTGCGCGCAGATTGGACGTTTAAAGTCGGATTTGATTTATAGCGGTGTGTCGTACGGGCGTATCCGGTGGATTCTAATTTTTCTAATACGGATGGACGGAGTAGGTTTTTCTTTCTGGACACGAATTGCCCGATTTGGGGCAATTATCCTGACCACGGAGCCGGATCATTCGGTTTAAATTTGTTTCTTTCATTTTTGTAATTGAGAAGGAGGTCGTTATAGGCTGCGTCATTATGGGTAATTTTTGTCCAAGCGAACCTAATTAGCCGTTACCGAGGCATGGCGTCGTTATTTATAAATTCGATCTCGAAAAATCATCGATTCGATTATTCTACACGATATTAAACGAACAAAGAAAACAACAACGATCGCTCATGCATTTCCCAGTCCATGAGCCGTCGAACGAGTATACATACACCACCTTCTCGCAGCGCATAAGAAGGTATAGTGGGAACGTCGAAAAGGCTCGCTCTCATAAAACAATGGAACAACAAGGCATAGTCGCTGCTCCGTTCGGGATAATTAGCGGTTGACGGGGCGCCATAATACACAGTACTGCGAGACTATATACGCGGCATGGGAATAGATACAGCGCTTCGCGTCCCCCTCTCGTAGCCGTAGCGATATGCTATATCTGTATAGAAAACACACGAAACAACCTTATTACGGATTTACGCGAGAGAAGCAGCAGCGGCACAAAACCGAGCTTCTTGGGGGCTTAAAGCCCCGGCGGTGTGTACGCGGGCTATATATCACTTCTCTGCGCGGAAAAGCTGCGGGGGTGGAGGTCGTCCTCGTAATCAATTAACACGGGCCGCTGCAACTCGCAGTCGGCGAGATTATAGCCGAGAGACAAGAGGAAACGCGCGTGTATTACCGGAGAAATTGAGCGAGGGCCGATGAAAGATATATGGCTGGGGGTATGGAGGCAAAACACGATATGCCGATTGGAGTTATTATGGAGTCGCGCGCGTGTGTGTGTGTGTGTGTGTATACCCAAGAGCTTCTTTTTCGGAATCGAATATTGATTGCGTGGAATGATCGCTGCGCTTTGAAGTTGTACCTATTGTGATTTATATCCGCGTGTTATTACGTGCGCTGCAGCTCGCTTGGAAAATTTTAAATACACACACCGGCGTATTGTGCGCTTGAAGCTTTTGTTGTGAGTGAATGCGCGCGGCTTGCTGTGCGGGTAAAAGGGTTCAAGTTTGATGGATTAATCGAAAATAATTATTGCTGCTCTGATTTTTTTATACTACTTTGATAAGGGGCTTGAAGATGGATCGATACGAGGTTGATTCGTGAATAAATTTTGCGAACCTATACTTATCGAATTAAATTTTAAAAGATCGTTGTCTTGGAACTACGGGGGGTTGATTTGAAAATAATTCGGTGCTTTATACATCGATGCTTCGTTGGTGAACTATATACACATAACCGACGATTAAAGCCGACGTTCGAAAAACCGAAAAGCTACTCAGCTTATGCAACGGAATTAGAAAGTAGACGGACAAGACTCCATTATAGAAGAACCCCCCCGCGCAAAATCGAAAAGCACGAGTCGAAAATTACTCCGTGCATGCAGCCTCGGCAAAATAAAACCAGCTGCACACACGTATACAAAAGCTCCAAAAGGGAGAACAAAAAATCGGCGGAGATCGTCGCTATTATCCACCTGCCGCTATTTTTCACGTGCTGCACCTCGGCCCCGAAGAGGCATTAGCATAGCGTTTAAAATCTCTCTCCTCGCCGTAATAACAGCTTCGAGCAGCGCAGCCCTTTCTCATAGGCTGCTGCTGCAGCTCCTCTCAGAAAAAGGACGAGCCTCGCAAGAAGCGGGCTCGGCTTTAAAAATCGAAATAGAGTAAAAAAAGGAGAGACAAATATCGATACCGCACGGTTCTCCCTCGCACACGTATACATATATATATATATATAGCCGTCGGGAGAGAGAAAAAAAGGAATAGAAGGAAGAAAACGAGTCCGTGCGCGAGGCGACGCGGCCATGTTTGGCCGACACGCGATGCGGCGGCGGCGGCAACCTGTGATTATGGTTTCCCCGTCTAGAAAATTGGATATGGGCTTCGTGCATATACACTGACTGATGCATATAAGGAGAAAGAGAAAGAAGGTGTATAGTACGTATAGGTGCGAGTGTATGTGCTCATTCGGAGGCGTGCCGCGCCGCGCGGCCAACAACCTGCAATCATCGGGGTGGGGCGAGGGAACGAAAGAGATAGGGGGACTACACACTCCTCGCGCACCTCTATACCTGTCTGTGTACACGTGTGTACAGGTTCTGCATCTACACCTACTATAGCTGTGCTCGTTGGCATGGAAAACAGCTGGACGTTGAACTTGCATGGCGCGCTCTTTCTGCGCTTTCGCATCGATTCCGGCTTTTTACCAGCTCTCTGTGTGCGCGTGTGCTGATAACGATTGGAAGGTCGACCTGCGTCTGCATGAGTGAATACAAGGAGTAATGCGATAATTCGCGCAGATACGAGATTGGACGTCCGATGGCTGCGGGGCGATGAGGTGTATTTTTAGATGTGCTTGCGCGGAATCGTGTGAAAGCCACGCACGCGAGATTATAAACATTCCCGGGGAAAAGAGCCGGGGAGAAAGTTGAAAATTCGCGCGCGGGGCCGCGGCGCAGATTAAAACGAACTTTACCGCTCGGCGACACTTTTTCTCTTCTCTCTCTTGGAAAAAGCGTAGCCGCGAATGACTCGTAAGTCTCGCGCTGATACAGAACGACACAGCCGCGAGGCTCTCTCTCTCTCTCACTCTCGGATAAAAAGAAAGGCAGCTCCGCAAGTTTCGCGAGTTCCGACAAGCGGGGGTGGAATCCCTCGCGAAACGCAAATTATCAAGAAATTAGTTTTCACCTCTCCCCACCCTCTCGGGCGTTTCTTTCTCCCGAGAATCTTGAAAGAGAAGTTTTAGGTAAACACAGAGAGAGAGAGAGAGAGAGAGAGCGCGGGGAGCTGCGACTCCGACTCTCTTGGGCTTGAAGCGAGATTGATTTTGCGCGGGATAGAGGAGCAGCCGATGCGCGAACGTCGAGTGTACGGGAGGGAATCGAATTCTCCCGCTCTCTGATGCGATTGAAATTGTTCGAGCTTGACCGGCTTCTCTCTCACTAGACTCCTGATAAAGTGATTGCTTTCGTTAATCATTTTAATTGCCGAGTGTAGTTTCCACGCTTTTTGGTCATTTTTATGAGCTCGGAGAGTTGGAACATTCCTAAACACCTCTTCCGACGTGATCCCACTTATCGTCTCACGTCCCTAAATTCCCTCCTTAATTCCCACGACTCTCCGCACACGACCCGTTAAAATATTCTAAACGCATAAACAATCCGATGGCGCGCTTAAACCGAAAATAAATCCAGCCGCTCTCCGCAGCAAAATAAAAGCCGACGACTATACCGGCGGCGGCGCCTGCAGGTGCGCTTTATTATATTTATTCATTACATCGCCTGCAAGCGCTTGGGCGCAAGCGTGCAGGGCCGCAGAGAGAGAGAGAGAGAGAGAGAGAGAGAGAGAGAGAGAGAGAGAGAGAGAGAGAGAGAGCCTATAATTCAACTTGCCGGCGGCCGGCCGTTTCTCGCGCTAAAACTCGCGCCCGGGCCGTATTCATAATTACGAAAGAATAGGACGAAATTGCGAGACACCGGCGGCGGCGGCGGCAGCCCGAGGAAAGAAATTAGATTCAACGCGGCGGCGCAGCAAGAAAGAAAAGGGTTTGTTTCGCGCAATAAAAAGAGCAGATATAGAAGCGCGCTGTGTACGTATACATACTTGGGCCGGAAAAGGGTCGCGAAGGACAGCCGCACACTTATATGCAGCAGCGGCGACGACCCTCTGGACGGGCGCCATGTGTATAATAATGTTAAAGAATGTTAAATGCGCGAGCGGAGGGATACTCGTCGGCCCGGGGCATACATTACTTGTTAACAATGCTATAAAGGACACTCGGTCGGGATACTACTCGCTGTGCGCGGGAGTCGCCTGAGATTTACGAGGCTCCTTTTATATTCAGCCGATTCTTACGTATACGTGCAGCGAGGGGTGGCTCTACAATATACGTAAGGATCAAGGCGACCGCTTATGCGGGGAGCGGCGAACGGGCCACTTTTACGCATCGACATTTTTCAAAACCGAGCGCGAGTTCAGTGCAGCTTAACGAAATTTTAATGAAATCGCGCAACAGTTGGCGCTCGGCGCAAAAATATCAAACTGCAATAATCACCCCGCCTCGTCGTCGATCCCGTGTCCCAAGCGGCCGGTCAAGTGTGCGTGGACCGCAGACCGTTCTAAGCAAGCCCAGGGGCGATAACTTACCACCCTCGTGTCTTTCCCTCTCTCTCTCTCTCTCTCTCTCTCTCTGTGTCCAGTCTCCGCGGAGAGAGACCCTCTCGTGATAATTGTTTAAAGCGACCGCGAGTCGCAGCCCTTTCTCTGCGCGCACTCGAGTTCGTATAATGCCTTCGCCACGTGCCCTCTCTCCGAGTAACTGCTGCCTGATTAGGGTTGAGAAGGACACTGTACGCCGACATCGTGATTTTTCTTACATTTTCGAACTCTGCGCTTGTATTTAAGGCTGGATCGCAAATTAACCCAAAAAGCCGCGGGGTTGAATTTAAAATTCAAAAAGCACACTCCCAGCAGAGGCAACAGAGCGATCCTTTATACTTTTCCGGAGAGAGAGAGAGCGAGAGAGAGAGAGAGAGAGAAAATGATACTTGTAAATCAGGTGGCGAGAGCTGTGTGCCCCGGCGGCGTCGTCGTTTCTCGAGCGTGGAATACGACAATGGATAAGGTTTTTGGATGGCCTCCAGAAAGCGTATACCCCGCAAAACGAAGAATCGCTGCGCTGCGCCGGCGTATATTTAAGAAGAAAGAAGAGAGCGTACGCGCAGACACGCGAGATAGCGAGCAAATAATAGGGAAATGATTTGCTCCTTGTTAGATAAAACGGCGGCGGCGGTGGTGGTACTCGTCGAAAAGAAATATCGCCGCCCCCTTCCTCCCTCCTCAATGAGACCGCGAGAGCTTTTGCGAGTATAGAACAAGTCCGTTCGATTACCAGTTAAGTATAAACGCGTTTTCCGAATCGAGAGGCTGTTAGTTATGCTTCGACGACTGCGGCCGTTATTTTTATCGAGATAAAGGGAAGGAGGACGTTCGAAGATTCTTGAATTTTATTTCGGTGGGTCGTCCTTTTACGGAAAATCAGGCGGAATTCAAGCTATATTATACACAGGGAATCGCATTGATATGGAGGTGACGAGCGGGAATCACGGGGTTCGCCGTGTTTTTTTGCATCGTCACTTATCATCGCTTCTCTGTACACCGCGTACACATCCCTCTCTCTCGCTCGCCCTTCCGCGCAGCTTATTCCAATCGTGTTTCTCGGGCATCGAACCGTCAGAGCCGAGCGCAACTTTAACCAGCCGCCAATCAATATGGCATCAGTTCTCTGAACTTTCAAATTTACTCGAATATTCCACGTTCTTTCAGCCCCTGAACTTGCCGACGTCCTCCCTCCCCCCTCGTCCTCGTGAAAAGTAATTTCAGTTTAACTTTGTTTCGACGTGTACTTTCGGCGTGTGTACATTATATACCGTCGTGCCGTTTTTTTTTTTCAGAGGGAGCTGGCTTCGATATTTCGAATCGTCGATTTTGATCCTAACAATATCAATATCTATTGTATGAATTAAAAGGTCTCGTCGTCGCGCGCAGTTTGAATAATGGATGTTCCCGTGTGCGGCGCTTGTTTAAAAGTATTTACACAAGTGCGATTAGTGCACACGCGCGCGGCATTCTCTTCTTCACAAGCCCGCGGAGTGAGATCTATTAATCATTCCGGATGATGGATTTTCACTTTTCTTTATGAGGACAAGTGGTATAAAGCTCTTTTTTCACGCTTAAAAATAACGCGCGGCTCCTAGCCGCTTAATTGGAACGTGTTACACTTTGTACACGCTGGCGAAAGTGTGTCGAATGCTTCCGTCACAATATTCGAAATTTTGACAAACAGATCTCTTCTCTCGAACAGAAGAAAACAAGCTCGTCCGAGACACCGGCGACGCGTCTACCCATATCGCAAAGAAAAATCCAAGTCCATCGGAAAACAAGCGAATCGCTGCGCGGGAATAAAACCTCCCTCTCCCTCAGTCTTTCTCAAATGCCGCGCGCGCACACACACACACACACACACACACACGCTGACACGGAGAGGGCTGCAGCATCCGCGCGCGCGCGGAGAGGAACGGAGCCGAGAAAAAACATGCGCCCGGTAGTGGCGATCATCAATCAGAAAGGCGCTCGGCCGTCCTGCGTTCGGTCAGCACGTCCAGCCGCGCGAACTTCGCACTCTCTCTCTCTCTTCTCTACCTACATTTGTGTGTGTGTGTGTGTGTATGTGTGTGAGAGAGAGCGGCTGTTTCGGAGATTCGGCGAGTCACGCTCTTCGCGCGCTATGTGGAGCCCGCACAGCGAAAGATCGATCGCGTTGCTCGTGTATAAAAGCTTACACACTCTCTCTCTCTCTCTGTCTCTCTAGTATTCAATGCGTGCCGCGCGTACGTATATATAGTCACGAGTTCGGTCTGTGCATTCACTGTCGGCGGTAGATTTTTAATTTTTCAAGCCGATCGCGAAATTTAATTTTAAAAAAACTTGCACTCCGGCAAAACTCGAACCAGCCGGGCGTATAAAAAAAATCACGCGGCGCTTATCGCGCACCTATAAACACTCGCGCACACAGAGTAGAAAGCAGCTTTTACCCGCGCCGACACAGCACTGCGCAGCCCTCGAGAGAGATCGTGCGACCATATCATTATGATTGCACTCGCTTGCAGTATGCTCGTGCAAGGCTGGCTCGCTCGGTGTAATCGCTTCGCCACGCTATGAACGTGTTTCTCAGCAAACAGCGCGAACTTGTAAGTCAGGCCTCCTCTGATAAATCATCTCTCTGCGGCGCGCGGTGCCGTATAATCTCGCCGCAGCTCTCCGCCTGTGTGAGAACGCGAGAATAAGAAGCCACCGCGTATACAGCCAAGCGAGAGAGAGAGAGAGAGAGAGAGAGAGAGAGAGAGAGAGAGAGAGAGAGAGGAAATTAAAGAGAAGGAGAGAAAGAGAAAGTTTAAAGAGAGAGAGAGAGAGAAGCATTTATTAACGAAATCTCCCTTGAAATGAAGAAAAGAGAGGGAGAGAAAAATTGAACACGCCGACGCCGGCAGAGAGAGAGAGAGAGAGAGAGAGAGAGAGAGAGAGAGGACGATGTGAGAGCGTGACCGTGTAGACCGGTTTTTCTTCGCGCTTTGTAAAATAAATACGCCCGATTTCAATTATTTTTTGCGCGCGCTCCAGGGGTATGCGGAATAACTCTGCGCTAATGCCCCTTCGGGAGAGCTGCACTCGCTGCTGCACGTATAGCGTGTGGTTATTTGTTTTTTGCAAAATAAACGAGGAAAGCAGGAAAAGTCAAAGAGAAAAAAAATCAAAGTTAATTTCGTACATACCGCGGGCGCCCCGCGTTTCATGTCACGTGCGAGAGAGGCGTTTTATCTTGGACGCATTCTTCAATGAGTCGCGTGACGTTTCAGCGAATCTTTCAGCGACTCTCGAGATGTATAATAACGATCCTTGAGCCGCACACTCTCTCGGCTTTCGCGACGGTAATTAGCGTTAATTATCTCTCGTCGCGACTCTGCAGGCTTGTGTGTGTACATCTGATGCCCGAATTCGATGCAGCGACGTACTTTCTTCTGCTGTTTATTAATTTCTTTTTATAGGACACACCTGAGGGTTGACTCGAAAGCTCGGAGGGTCGATAGCCAGGGACGATTCCGGGCGAGAATTCAAGCACAGAAAGCCGGCATTCAATGCAAAGTCCCTCGTCACGCGGCGATCAAAGCACGCCGCGCTTGCTGCTACCGCGTACACACACACATACACGAATATACACGCTCTCGAGCATCTCTTGATCATTTCCGTTCGTTCACCTCGCTCTCGGAGGCCGAGAGCGAATTGTGTGCTAGACGCGCAAAAATTTTCGACCACCGTGTCCACGAGCGCAGCGTTGATGAAAGCCGCGCGCACACGAGCGAATTAGCATTGTACTTCGGAAATTTAAAATCTAGTTAGCGGTAGCAGCGCTGCGTGTGTGAAGTGCCAAAAGAAGCCGAGAGAGACTCTGCTATGTTTGGCAGGTAGGGAAGATTCGATTATTTTGTATAGGAATGTGCGTAAAAGTTCAGATTTTCACGCCGACTCAACGAGTAGAACGAGCCTACTTTCGTCAGCCCAAATCAATCGATCGAACGAAAACTACTAGTAAAATCCGCTACAGGGACAAACCCCACTAAAAATAATATTCCACGTAAACACCTTCACGACTATAACGCGTGAGAAGAGAGAAAGAGACGCTTCGCTGGCTTTACGCGCGCGGGTACGTCTGCGCGGGGTAATTAGCCGGCAGCTGCCGAGACGCTGCAGCACGACGCTGAAAGATTTTCAGCGAGAGAGAGAGAGAGAGAGAGAGAGAGAGAGAGAGAGAGAGAGAGCTCACGAACTTGTTCCTCGGGCAGAAAATGTCAAGAGCTCGTAAAAAGTCCCGCAGCGACGAGCTGATAATGCCCCCATAAGAGAAAGAGAGAAAATATGCCGCTGTTTAATTGTCGTTGTTGACTGGAATGAATCGCTGCAAGATTTTTTTCTTTCGTATTTGGAAAAGAGCTGCGATTGAAATTGGATCAGCAATTACATAGTGCAGTATGCGATCTCGGGGATTAGAAAACTCGGTGATATTCAGTGAAAGCGCGCAAGAAACCGCGTTGCATGACGCAGTTTAATTAAACGCGAGCGAAGAGAGAGAGAGAGGTATGAAAACTCTGCGCTGGTTTATTTCGGCTGTAAAAAATCGCACGCTGAATATTATTATTATTATATAAATTAAAATGCATCAGCGTCTAGTTATTGAGCGATGAAACAAAAGTACACCGATTAAAACACTGTAAAATTCCTTCTAATTAAGAGTAAAACGCTCGCTCTATAAGATCCGAAAAACCTCTCGTTCCTCTTCAACGCCAAATCTAGGTCTCTCTCTCCGCATATTGTCCTCCTTTGTGAATTTTTACACCTACTTCTCTTTTACGACTGACTAAAGCGCCCCTTCGTCGCCACCACAGTCTCGCGGTTCCCGTTTCCGGACCCCCCGTCTCGTTTCTCCTTCTCTCTCTCTAACATTTGCATAAAATTATTATTAACGCGCGCGCGTCGTCGAGCCCCGGTTAGTTACGTTCCTGGCATCGTCGACGATCTTCCGCTTTGGCTCTCCGCGCTTTTTTTTCAACCAATATACACGGAGGTGAGCGAGTTTCCTCGATGGTAGTGTGAGACGTGGATGGGGAGAATAAGATGCAGACGATCCTCTCTGTGCCGATGGATTTTGATTGATGATTTTCGTCCGCGCGCAGCTCTATTTAGAGTGCGCTGGCCGATCGGCCGATGAAACAAAGGGAGGAAACGTATGTAAGACAATTATTTTCTTTCGAAACTGTTCCTTCACTTTCTTAATTCGTTTCGTCAAAAAATTTTTTTTCTATACTCTCGCTATATCCCCGGACGTTATTAATCGCTCCGGACGAGCGTTATTAACTCGGGACTGATGAAACAACGGGATGGTTTTTATTTTGATTTGGAAAAGAAAAAATTTCGATATTTATCGAAGCCACGAACGCTCGCTCGACGGAAGTGATTTTTTAAGAGCTTCTATTATTTTAAATGCGCGCGCATGGTATATAGCGCGGAGGGGGCGACGCGGCTGCTGCGCTCGTTTTTTTTCCTTCGTCCTCTGCTTCTTCTCCGCCATAAGCTAGTGCCGCACCCCTATAGGTCGGAAATCGCGGGAGAAAGAAGGAAGAAGCTGCGCTCGCTTGGGGGGAGAAAAAAGAGAAGACACAGAGAGCGGGCTTCCACCCCCGGGGGCTTTTATAGCGGCCCATTTGGCGCGACAACGAGCGTGGAAAGTTCTTTTAGTGTACATCGCGGGCCGCCGTACAGATTTCGTTCCTCTCGCGAGCTGAGGCCGTTATGGGCTTCCGGATTATCAATTTGTTGGAGCCGTGTTTATTATTTCTCGCCTGTGGATTTCGATGCATATGCGCGTGGATGTTTCTTTTTTTTTTGCTGGGTATAATGTAGTGGCATATAAGCGTATGCCAGATGGGGTTTTCGGGGAAAACTAGACGGTGAGTAATGAGACTTTTTTTTCGGGTTCAGGAGGATTTCAGATGCTTATCGGCGTGGCGTTGCATACGCTGGAAGTGTTTACGAGGTGTTGGCCTAACCGTCGACTGTGAACTAATAAAAGCTGAATGTAATTAGAAAGTGTACTTTCTTGGAGAATAAAATTTCGGTGATTTTTGTCTGGAAAAGCGAAATTATAAAACGAATATTTTTAAAATTAAATTCAGCGAAAATTAAAGATTCCACAGTGAGTCTATTTTTCAGTGCGCAGAGGACGCACGCGCGTTATCCGCGCAGAGCATCGAGCTGTCCGGCATGATTTAGGCGACCGGACACTGGATTTGGGTCCAACCAACCAAGAACACGATAACTCGGTCCTTGCCCTCTCTCCCCTCCTGACCTTTTTTATCATTCAATTTCGGCTATCTCACTCGTCCAGGTTAAATCAAAATCAGCACTTTTTAAGCGCACAACAAACTCGCAGTTTTACGATCCTCCGAAAATCTCACGTAAAACCGCCAAGCCTATGCATCGGAACGAAAAGGCAATTACACTCGCGAGAAGCGCATCGAAGCCTAAAGTTCCTATTACATCCTTTGCAAAGCCTAATAAATCACGTCAAGCCGGCGGCCGATTCGTTCTCAAAACGTCACCGCGCCTCGTCCAATTCTCGAGAATCGCGCGCGCGATAAGTGGTAATGAAGATTTCGCCTCTCCTCCCGGCAAACTACCCTTGTTTAATACGTAACCATCATTACGTCCCAAGATTAATTTCGTCGGAAGCTATATAGCTAGAGCCGCATAGAGCTAGAAAGAGGGAGTGTTATACGCGCGCTGCGGAGGGTGACTCGACCAAAGTCGTCTATATACGCGGGGGTGTTCTTCGAAAGCTCTCGTCCAAGAAAACGTCCAAGTGCATGCAGGCGCCCATCCCCGAGGGGATGCAGGGATTAATTGACACATCGGCGCGCTCCAAGAGCAGAGCGAGTATAGCTGGAAGACTGATGAGACGACGAGGCGTTGTGTATCGACCTGTACATAGATATACGGAAAGCTTCGGAAAAACGAGCTTGCGCCTTTTTGCGCTCGAGCTTGTAGAGCTAGCGGAACGGCTGGTCGCGAGCAAATAACGTATAATCGGGAGCTTGATTAGACGTTAGATTGGGCCTTGCGCGCAGGATATTGCAGGGGCGAGCGAGGCGTCGCGCGTCAACGTTGACGTTACAGATTGGAATTTAATACGAGAGCCAGGCCTGATGCAGACACTCCATTTGGCTTGCGCGGCGGCTTCGTTAACGTCGCTGTGTACGGATATAATTATTTTCGGAATATTTTAACCCAGAGGGACGATCGATCGCTGTTTAGACACATCGGCAGATTTGATCAGGCGGCTGATGGGATTTTCAATCGGCTTTCGCACCCACACCGTAAAACGCTCGGACACCAAATAAAAGCTATCCAGCCCCCAAACGCGCACGCGGAGAGAGAACGATAAGGCTTGACGCGCGCAGGGACACCGGCTGCGGTACCGCCCAACGTACACAGCAAAGTACAGAGGACACAGCGAGGATTCCGCGTGAGTTATGGGCCACGACGGCCGGCCGCTCAATTTACAGATGATTCCGCGTGTTACCGCTCCGGCCATGCCTCGGTTAACCTTCTCTCTCTCTGCTCTGCCAAACACTTAATCTTCCCTCGCTGAGCTTGGCGTAGTCGACGGATTTGCAAGCTCGCGACTACTGCTCGCGGACACAACCCTCGTGCCCCATAAACTTCCCCCTGGAGAGAAAGAGAGAGAGAGAGAGAGAGGCGCGAGAGCGAATGTTATGTATACGTGTGTGTGTGTGTGTGTGTGTGTGTGTATGCGAGAGGGAAGTCCGGCCCGTGGGCTCCAGATTTATGGGAGAGCTCGATGGCTCGACAATAGCCAACAAGTTGCCGGAAAACGATCGGCCGGTTAGTGTGTGCTCTCGTTCACGCCAATACGTCTATGAAGTGCCGATATAGAGTGTGTGTTATGCCGCTGCTGCTGAGCTTGAGACAAAACGTCTCGTTTGGGGGCCGAGGACTAGGGATTTATGGTTGCGAGTAATGGGGCTCTGTCGCACTTTTTCTTCCGCGGCCTGTACGCGTATGTTCATTATTTAGGTATCTCCGCATTGTTGAGGGATTGGGATTTATCGTTAGAAAGAAGAGGTAGTAATAAGTAAATACAGGTTCGAGATCTTGCGACGAGAGCCACATGACAATCGGCCTTGATACCGGTGTTAGACTTTATTGCGGCGCTAATTCGTCATTGCGTTCACCTGATTCATTACTCGTCATTAAAATGCTTATCGGAGTTAGGATCAAAATTTATTTCAAACGAGTCCGCACATTGTGTGCTAATGCACGATAGCGTTATAAGTGATTGACTTGTGAAAAATAAATGTTGTACATTACGCCGACGATTTGCACTAGAAATAATGCTAGATTCCAGATAAGCCATGGTATTTTTAGAGTAGCGCAACGGCTATAGAAACACTCGAATCCACCTCCTAAACACGCGTCAAACTCGCGCGATAATTCAATAAAACCCATGACTATTCCAATGCGACAGCCCTCGACAGAACGCACGGAGGCATCCACTGACCAGTCGGCATTAGTGAAAATTCCGGAAATCGCCGGAGGAAGCCAGCCGTCGCTCCGACTCTCTCGACAATAACTCATCCGACGGCGGCGGCACACTCGCAATCGTCACCCACCGCACTACAGCATGCACACTTCACCCGTTCGTGCACCCAAAGGGCTGCCGAATTTTCCGTACGACCATGTGTTCGCCACGTCTCTCGGGGAGTCGATTTTCACGCTGCCCGTGACCGGGCCGACTTCTTAATTTGCTTTCATGAACTCGGCAAAGTGGCCCCGCATGTTTGCAAATGTCGGCGGAAATGTGCGGTTTTCCGGAGATGCTTCGCAGATGTGTGTATACCTATATGAACTCGAAAGGGGAGAGAGAGAGAGAGAGAGATGGATGCGAGAGAACAAGGAGTGGCAGAGAATTGTCATTAGCCGGGGCCACCCTGCGGAGGAGCACAATGTGCCGGCGCTGGACTATGCGAGAGCGCGGAGAGAGATGGTATATAAATGAAGCCGTCGTAAACGGGAGAGTAGCCCATCGACGGGGACACTCGATGTAACAATTGACTCAATAATGCCGATTTGCTACCGTCTTCGGGACTGCTGACCGATGACACACACGTGCGTGCGGAAACCCTTTTGCGGCTCTTTGGACTCGCAGCCCGCGCGATGACTTGGCCTTTATATTCTCGGTGATTTATATTTGTGTGCACGTGTGGTTTTTCGGGAAATAATTTTGAAAATATAATTTTACTTCAAGTTTGTTGTTAGAGTAGATTTAAAAGTGACCGAGGTGTCCAAACACCGGCTGGTAATCCCATCAAATCGGATCGTGTCAACGATGCACTAATCCGGTAAGTCGAACTGTGGGGGATAAGCTTCTGCTTATAGTGCGGATACCCGGCCAAACAGATCGAGTTACCGCAAAAGCAGAGAACGTAAGAAACCGATATTCATTTGCAATAAGCCTTGAAAATCAGTTTGGGCGAATATAGCGAAAACGCACCTACGCGCGACATTCGCTCAAACATTACCTTGCTGGCTGCTCTTCCTCGTGGTCTTCTTCTCCTTCATCCAGGGGTACTCGGGCACGTTGACGCCCGAGGCGTCCTGCACCCCATGCGGGTCCATCATGCCGTGGTAGCCGCCGGGATGATGGGCGCCGGGACTCAAGGGACCAGCAGCACCAACGACACCGGCAGCAGCACCTGCTCCGGCCTCGGGTCCGGGTATACCCTGGGGCAGGGCCGTCATGAACTCGGCCATGGACGGCTGGCTGCTGATGAAGCCGGTCTCGGCGCTGGCGACCCCGACGTCCATGACGGCCGGGTGGGCCCCGTGCGGGGGCAGAACTGCACCGACCCCGGCCCCCGCAGCCACCGAGGCCAGCCAGAAGCCACCGCCGCCGTCGGTAGCCAGGACGGCTGGCGGCGTCGGCGACCTCGTCTTCTCGTCCTCTCCTACGGCTCGACCCACCGGAACCTCCTCCTCGTAGCTCGTCGGTGGTAGCTGCTGGTGCAGTGCCGGATGCGACGGCTCGCAATGACGGAGCTGGTGCTGCGAGGAGGACTGGTGGTGCTGGCTGCTCGTCACGGCCTCGTACAGGTGAGAGGCGCAGTAGCTGTTGACGCCGACGGCCAGCGGCTCCTCGATGCCGCGGTGAATGCCGCGCATCAAAATTTCTCGAGGATCGCACACCGCTCAAAGACACATGACACTTTCCTCTCTACAGTTTCTGGTCTCTCAGAGGCTGCCGATTTCCCGCATATCGTCTCGGAGTCGCGCAATTTGTCCCGCAACCGATGTCTCACTGATCACTCAAGCCACTCCCATACTCCCATTAATCATTCGTTCCGTCGATGTACGATGCATTTCTTCGATTCGCACTCGTCGAGGACAGCAGCACTCCGACACGCGATACCGATCGCGCACACCGATACCAGAAGCTGGATGAGAAAGGGTCGACTGGTGCGGAGAGCGCAGAGAGTGTGTACCAGCTATACGCGCGCTTGGCTCCGGCCCCGAGCAGACACTACCAGAGTGTACAGTCCGTATGGCGTGTCCCTGTTGTTGGCGGGCGCGCGCGCGCGCCGGCGGATCGTGAGCCAATGGGCGGCCGGTACCGGCCCGGTTCAGCCCTCCCGACGTAGGCGGCGCGCCTCACTCGCGGAGAGGGCACCTCGTATAACTATACAGCTAGACGGAGGCGCGGAGAGAGGGACCAGAGCGCTGTGTAGCCGCAGCGAGGAGAGCGGACTGCAGTCGGCGGCGAGCGTTATAGGTATACGAGGAGCGAGCGAGAGAACCGCGCGGCAGCGCTGCATGCGGCCGACTCGAGATAGAGCGAGCGAGAGAGCGAGCAGTATACGCGCAGTGTGGGCGGGACGACGCGAGCGATGCGCAGACGTGCCTGGTGGGGATGCCTGTCACGTGCGAGGCCACGCGGTTCTCCTGCTGCTGCTGCTGCTGCTGCTGCTGCTGCTGTTCTCGGTGTGTGCCTCTGGTGCAGGTACGTGAGATGCGCTGCGGCTTTCGCGAGAGCTTGAGAAAGCTCATCTCTGAGGCTTTCTTCTCTCCTCTCGAGGAGATGATTGCTTGTTAGAGCTGTTTGCCTAGAGGATCGCGCGAGCGAGAGATTAACGATCTCGAGAAGCTTTTCAATCGACATTTCGGAGTCGCGCGACTATCCGTTGCACTTTCTTAATAACGTCCATTCGCGCAAGCACGTGCATCCTCGACCGGCGGCCAAGGAAAGCTCAAAGTATCCGAAAATAGAAGCGCCGCGACCTTGTCACCTGCGCGCACACGCGAGAGCAACTGGCGCGGCTCGACGCAATTTTTCAACGGAAAGCAATTTTCCACGCGCGTCTAAAAATACATATAGAGAACGGTATTTTTAGGGCTCCGCCCATCGGAGCTAATATTTAAAACAGCGCCAGCAGCCGCGCGGTGCATAGAGGCTAACGGTCTCGGGGCGAATAGGTTTGCGCCGGCTGTCTGTCTGTGTGTGTGTGTGTGTGTGTGTGTGTGTCAGTGTGGAGCGGAGACAGGCCGGTTGATGGGCAGAAGCGCAGCGCGGAACGCTCTCGATGACAGATTACCCTGATCCGCTTTGTGGCGAGGCTCTCATTTGGACAGGCGATTTGATTGAAAAGTTCATCGAGCCACGGCAAAAAACCACGTTTTACTTACCCTCGTTCCTGAAGTGCGCGCAGGCCGATGACGGTTTCTCGCAGGAGGAATAGCGAACCTTTTGAGCAGTTTGCAGTTGTAGCGTATAACCGGCGTTTAAGGAACAGCAGTTTTGTTTTGGAATATGTAGGTGAACTTAGCGCTTTCGGATACTGATTTCAAGTTATACTTTTGAGGATAAGTCAGCTGATCGATAATATATACGTAAAAAAGACTCCCTCGGCTAATCCAATTAAAAGTCGAATAATCCCTCCGCAACGGAATGAAATCCACCACCGCCGAGCCATTATTTAATAAAGCTGCATTTTCATTCCGATTGCGGAGAGAGAGAGAGAGAGAGAGAGAGAAGAGAAGAGAGCAGAATCCTCGCGGAGGGGGAGAACACTCTCCGCTCTCTCTCTCTCTCTCGCGCTCGGAAATTCGGGGATGCTGCGCTGCAATGCGAACGCTCTGCTCTCGCCTGTATATCTGTATACATCTATAGGTATAGGGAGAGAGCGAGTACAGCGAACGGGCGGCGGGTGAAGTGCCACATCTGCCGCCAGAGATTTAACTATACATTACAGACACACGATATGTCAAAGTCCTATACTTCATATCGACTCTACCATTTATTAAAAGTTTCATCGCGCGCCAGCGCTACGGAGCACTTGTTTCTTCGCCTTATTCTTCGCTGCTTTTTCTTATGTATTATATACACCGAGACTTTGAGGAAATTTTACGTAAAACTAGTTGTTCTATTACATTTTCAAATATTTTATTACCGAAATCGATGCGGCGACACTAAGCGCACACTTTGTACACAATTCAACGATAGAGCAAAGAGGGCGCAAATTTCCCTCATACCAAGCCTCTTCTTTTTCTCTCTCCAAGATACCCTTACTCTCCGCTGCTCTGTTTTTATCCGAACAGTCTACAGTAGATATAACCTTCTTACCTATAGCCCCCCCCTCTCTCTCTCTCTCTCTCTCTCTCTCTCGTGCGCATCCGCTGCCGCCGATTGCGAAATGAAGTTTTATATTAAGCTTCGAGCTCCCGCTTCTTTCCTCGGGAATCTCTCTTATCCCCGCCCATTTAGCCGAACCCACCACCCTCCGCTCTCTTCTCGTGTTTCTTCGATCCTCTCTACTACCGCTGCCGCTGCTGCACCCTCTACTTACTGCTTTTTTCTCTCATCGGTTTCTTGCATTCTCCATATCTCTAGCTTCCTCGGTCTTTATCTCGGCCGTGCGCGGTCGAGTCTCTTTTTTTTCGCCAGTCTCACTCCGCCGATTGCAGTTTTCGGGCCGAGTGGAAAACTTTTAAAGTCTATACACGAGCTTTCAATAAAGACACGGCCCTTGTATCTTTATAGATATCACATAAAATAATCCAAAGAAATAAATTTTTATCAACGCTCGGCATCACCCGCGCAGCTCGCAGTATTTTCCATCTTCCCCCCCCCCCCTCGTCACTCGCAGCCCCATTCCTATCCTCTTCTTCTTCTTCTTCTCCCGTATATTTACGTACCGATAGATCGTTATGTCGGCGTTTGCATATATATTGACATCGCGGACGGGCCTCGGAAGACAGACGCTCGTCTCGCAATATACAGCCACTAGAGCGCAACGGAGAGTATATCTCCGCGACAGGTATAATACACGGCGGCTAGAGTGGGCCGGAGGAGCGGCTGCCATTCATGGATTTCGAATTGCCTTTTGAGTATGTCGCGCCCATTATAACGACTACTACCCCGTGTGTGTTTAGTCCTATGCGTATTTCATACACAGACGAGATGTGGCTCACTGTGACTCGAGAAGTGTATATGAGTTATTGCGCGTCGAGATTAAAACTTATTCTTTCCTCCGCATCGAGGTCACGGGGGTTCAAGATGGATTAAACAATTTAAATTTAAATTTAATAATCGGCATATAGTACACCGCGTAACACCGATATTGAGCCAATTCGCTCTGTTGACAGGCCGCGTTAGCGCACTATTGTTTCACTGTTACAGCCGTTCCTCTCTTTCCGGTCATAGCCTAATGACTCCTAATGAACGTTATACCATCAGCATCAGCTGTGACATTGACCCACAGCATAGCTTGTCCCTCTCTCTCTCACTTAAAATTGAACAAATCGAATTTCCATTGCATAAGCCCACTATGGTGATACAGTCGCACACGAGGCGGATAACAAGCAATCTCACCCCAGACAGCTCGTAAAAACACGAGAACTCTCTCGTCCCCAGGCGCTGCTGTACTCTAAATACTCTCTCACTCTCTCCTCTCTCCGTACATCTCAAATCGGCAAGTTTTTAAACGTCTCGCTGTCGCGACGCCCGACATCCGCAGCTGCTTAACCAGGCGACGAAGCAATTAAAAATAAACCATCTTTCATCGCCATTTTGGCATGGCACGTTCACCGTCCCTCTCTCTCTTTCTCTCTCGGCCGACTGTCAATCAACGGGCGTCAGGCCGCGCGCAGCCAAAACGATTCACGTCTGTCTGGCGCAGCCGGTAGTCGGCGGCCTGTCGCAAGTTTTTCCTATGCGAGCGAGAGAGCCATACTGCCGATTCCCTCTCGCTCCTCTCTACGACCGGGTGAAAGCGAACTCGTTAGAGAGAGGTCCGAGTGTCAAATTTTTCCCTTTTCTTCTGCCGCTGCTGCGCTTCTTCTTCTTCTTTCTCCCCTTTCTCTCGCGCATCATGTGTGTATACGCGAAAAAAAGGATCCTTCCGAGACATCGTCGACACATGGAATGCAGCGGCTCGACTCGACGACGAGCTATTGTGTTATTAACGAGCTTTCTCGGCTGTTGGTTTATAGCGCGTTAACTGCAAAAATGATTCTATAGAAAAGCCGAGGCTTCGCAAGAAGTTATACATCGTATATAAGGAGAGCGTTCGTCGAACCGGCGGTGGCGTTTCTTGCGGATACACAGTTGGGGAAGTGCTGCGCGCAGCCGAGTAGAGTCTGAGGTTTTAATTAACCATTCAACTGCGGATGATATCGCGCTACACTGCTCGCCGCAGCTCTCTTTATACTTCATAGCAGCCAGATGCTTATTTCTCGCCTTGGCAGGGCTTGTGTTGCCCTACTCGGCTTATTTCTCTTCTATAATATCGCCGAGGGTTTGCCTGTGTACACGTTTTCTCCTTGAGGAGCGAGCGTTCGCGCTTTAATTATGCATGTGAAATACACAGGCCGTGTCCTGGAATCGTTCGTTTGCGACTGAATTAGTCAGGGGATGGATCGATGATCGAATTAAGGTCTCGCGAGTATAGTCCTTCCGTCAGTGCGTTATACTCTAAAAGCCTGAAAAACGTATTGAAACAGCTCCTTTGGAGCACTCCAAAGTCCGCATTAATTTCGTCGACCAAAAAATAGAGCGATAGTCGTTTATATATACTCCCGCTCTTCCTATACGCGAGACAGGACAGTCCCAGCTCCGAGGCGGCCGTTTTTCCGCTCGACTTTTCCATCATCGGGCGGACAGAACGAATCTGCGAACTCGAGAGTGCACGCGCATAAGTGCAGCGCATTAATCTTTGGTTTTGGTCCGCCGGTACATCCTTCTTTCTTGCGCTCTCGCAAGCCTTTTCCTCGTTGGAAAGCTCGTGTGTGGATGCTCTGCGGATTGGAAGGTATACATGGGAATGTCGTGCGTTGCCCTCAGGAATTCGACTCCCCTGTCATGCTCTTCTTCTTCTTCTTCTTCTTTGTCTGATTAAATAAATTGGGAGCGATTACGTCGGAGACTAGAGGGGATATATATCTGATGACCGAGGGGCTTTATTTAAAAAGTTCTTATTATCTCGGGAGGATTTTTCGACTCTCGCGGATATTGGACGCTTCCAAGTTTTTGCCGGCTGGTTCGAATCCAAATGAATTTTTCGGGAATATAGAGGTGGGCTATTATTTCTGGCTTTCGATGTTCCTTGAAAATAGAGTCAATATCGAGAAAGAGAACTATACACTTCATACCTCCCTGCACACGTTAAGTAAACACAGCCGTAGTAGCAGCAGCAGCAGCGGTGTATAGGCCCGGTGCGCTTCTGGCTTCAATTTTTCATACAGAGCCGAAGCTGTCATTTACTAAGAGCGCTGCTGGCGCAGGTAGATACGCAACAACGGCGCGTTTCCGGGGGCGGCGGCGGCGGCGGCGGCGGCGATCACACAAAGTGCGGTGTGTGCGCGAGTATAGCCCGTCGTTCTGACATTAGGCCAAGAGACGCCGCCGCCGCCGGGCTCTGTAATGACGTCGTATGTCGAGCCAGAAGCCAGCTTCCCGTCACCTTGTGGTTTTACCGCGAGCGAGCCCATCGTATTATTAGCATAACTTTTGCCCGCCGAGAAATCGGCCGGAGTTGTGGCTGTCGGTGGTTTTCGCGATTTTCGCTGATCGTTAGGGATCGTGTAACTGCTCGGAGTTAACGTGTGGGTAATGATAAACTTTTCTAAATTGAGTTCGAAAACCGGCTGGAAGACGCATACTCCTCGCTTTATACACTATATCGATCAATCGGAAGTCCAGTCATCGTACACGGCAACATCCTCGATTCTCGTCCAATACATTACACGAATATATGAAGAAGCGTCCGGCTGGCGTGATAACCGACCAGCACGTCGATGACTCGGCGCTTATTAGCCTATATATACGTGTATCCCCTTACACACGTGGGTGTTTACGTATATCGCTCGCCGGTCGTGATACGCGGGAATTTTCTCGCCGCCGTGCGAGTCGTCCCCTAACACTCGCGCGAGCGAGAGCTGCTCGGATCCATTTATCTGTCTCGAGAGCACGCGGGATTACTCTCCTCGTAACATCACTATTATCGCTTAGATTTATCGATCGGCCCTCTCCGCCTGATGCTCTTACACGACAGACAGTTGCTGAATTGCTTGTCTTCGCGACGTGCGGTCGGCTTAGAGGCTGCGCGATGAAAAACGGAAGCGTCATTCGGCCAGCTGACTGTGAGTTTTGTCGGCTCGCGTATTTCGAAGAAAAATACGTACGATTTTTGTGATGTATATAAAGCTATTTGTGCATTGATTTTTTTATTCTTTAATTTTTTGGCGAAATTACGCAGTGAGATCACAACGTATAAGAAATCTCGAGACCTGCACGTAGCGTTTAATTTCCTTCGGGATAATGAGAGTGGCTTCGTCAAACTCGGCGAAGATGTAAGGAGTGCCGGAAGTCTCCGCCCAGGCTGCGGCTCTTTCCAAGATACGTCTCTGGAGAGACGTTGACGATGAGTTTTTGGGATTAAAAACACTCTTCTAATTGGCCGCCATGCTTTTTTTTTTTTTTTTGCCGCCACTGCCGTCTTGACCCCTGCAACACACAGACACGCAGAGAATAATAACTGTTATCCCGGAATTATGCAAGATCTTACGGACGTAATTTAATTATGACGGATGATCGCGCGAGGACGAATTATAAAGTTATCAAGGATCCTGTTTTTGTTAAATGAAATTGAAAAATTCAACCAAAAATTCCCGGAATACCGTTCAACCTATCCCCTGCGCGCTTGGCGATTAAAAAAATTCTCAAAGTGCCGCAGCTTCTTATCAATCCATTGAAACGCGCGAATCATTATGATTGTTCGTTCGATATATATATAGGCGCGCGCGCGCGAGGGCGGCAGGAGAAGAAAGTTCCAGTTTTCGCATCGTCGGCGCGCGGGACGAGCTTTTACTCTCTTTACCTCTTACTCCTTTTCCCGCGCGCGCGGGTGCGCCTAACAAAAGAGCCGCTAATTACGATTCTTTTATGAATTGATTTAGTCGGCGCTGGCCCGCGCGCCACTAAACATCGTACATTGTCTGCGAATTAACCGACTATTAGGCTACGGATAATGGCGCCGGTCTTTTATGTATGGCCTGGGATGCGCGAAACGCTTTTCCTTCCTTCATTGTAGCCGATCCGTGAGAGGATTCATTTTTTATGATTTGCCCTTGCGACGGCTGCGTGTGTATTATTACGGTTTTTCTTGCGGTTGATTTCGTTCTTTTAGAGTGAATCATTTCAAAAGAGCAGTTATAGAGAGATGAAGAGGCAATCGAGCGATACTCGCTAAAGCTCGGGCTTTAGCTCGGAATTTAGTGCACTACTCGCGCGCGACTTAGAAAATCCGCCCGAGAATAAGCGGCGAGTCGTTATTCCTCTCCGACACACAGGAGGAAAAAAAGTAACGCCCGTCTTATTCCCACCTTGTACAGAAATCATTAAGCCTCCCCGCAGAAAAGAATTTTATCGAGCTAGGCGCCATCTCTCAGAGCGTCGAAAAAAGAGGCTCACGATATCAAGCGGCTCGCCGTGTATAGTATAATTCCCTCTCCTTCTCTCTCCTCCCCGCGTAATTACAAAGTGTGTAATAGAAGATCCTTGTCGCGCGAGGCCGCTTATTAAAAGGGAAGCTAAAATCGCTCTTTCTCTCTTACCGTGAAAATAAAACACCACGTGCGCACACGCGCTAGGTCTTAAAATATTCCTCTTATTCTCTCTCTCTCTCTCTCTCTCTCTCTCTCTCTCTCCTCGTATAGCGCTGAAGGGATCGCCGCGCACGATATAGCCCGAGCGCACGCGAAGCCGCACTTAGCGATCGCGGACTTTATCGCGGTGTGTATACACACGTATAGAGGGAGAGAGTAAGAGCGGGGAATTCAAAGTAGCGTAGCTGGACACGAAGGAGAGAGAACGTACGATTGGCGCGATCGACGGAGCGTGTCGCGGCGTACGCCCACCTCACGTGCTGGCGCACGCGAGAACAGGGCCAAGCGACTGTATGGGCCTATTGGAGAGGAGGTGTACCTGTATGTGTGTGTGTGTGCGGTGGGCGAGTGGAGAGATCTCGTGACCAAGACAATGGGACTGGGGTTCGGGGTGGGTTTGTCTTTTTTTTTTCTATTTTTAGGGGGTGTATGTGAGTTGTAGTACAAGGGGTTGAAAGTTCGGGGATTCGGGAGCGATACCGTGTTATTTCGGCTTTTTCTTGCAGGTGACTTTGTTATTGAGGTAAATTCTCTTCCACAAAAGTCGCTCTCGACGACGAATCGTAAACAGGCACACGTACACACAGAAAACTCGCGGGTGAATCGTCAAATTCATTGTCTCGAGAGGCAGTAAAGATACACCACCTTCGAATCTCCCTTTCACGCACAAATACCTTCTCGGCTCTCTTGGACATCGCGCGCGATGTCTGTCATCTCCGCGCGCGGCGGGAAGAAAAAAACATCGAGCGGAAAAGCCGTCCTCGCAAAGAGGATAAGAGAGCGTCGGCGGGAAAATACAGCCGCGACAAAGCGAAGGAAAAGCGTTTGCTCGCGAAGGAAGACAGAAGGGCGCGCAAGCGAGCGAGTATCGAGGGCGCTAATGTTCCCCGGGCAGGAAACGCCGTCTCCATCCTGCAGAGGCTCTATCTCCTCGGCCTCTCTCTCTCTCTCTCTCTCTCTCTCGCCTATTTTTATTCGTCTTTATCTGGAGACTCGACTCGGTTCCTCTCCATTTCCTCTCGAGGAGAGTTTCTCTCCCTCTCCCCCCCCTCCCACCCCCTCCTCTGCAGCTCTCCGCCTTCGTGCGCGCAGGGTAGAGTTTCGCCGCGGTGACAACAACATGCAAACATTCCGGTATTTGCAATTCGAATGCCGCAAAACGCGCGCGAGTCTATATCTACTGCGCAGCTCTATATACCTATATATAGCCCTCTCGCCCGCGGTACTTCTTATCCTCGCGCTCCTTTTGTTGCCGCCTCTTCCTACCCCCGCGCAAAAGGTGCCGAGGGAAAAGGAGAAGAAGAGGAAGACGCCGCCGTCGTCGTCGTCGTCGTCCTGCTGCGGCTGGTATATACCTATTCTATTAGAGGAGAGTCGCGATAAGCTCCACTTTGGTAAACCGTACATATACGTATAAGGCGGAGAGACGTAGCGCTGCTTCTGATTCTCCCGCGCTGCGAGAGACGGAAAACCAGATTTTCGAGGCCGTTAGCGCGCTAACGTATGCGTGTGCCGGCGGGGAATTTCGCGAGCGAGTGTGTATATTCGAGAGGCGTGGGCGGCTCTCTTGTTTTTGGCCAGCTCGACTCGGGAATCCCTCGGGCGGGCGGCTTTTCCGATCGTTTCTCATCGACGCGGCTCGAAAGTTTATTGTTTTTCTTTCGGGAGTCCAAACTTTCCGCCGACATCTTCGGCCCTGTTGACCAACTGGCTCTCACACTCTCCGCCCAACACATGCCGCATGGCGGCGATAATACGATCTAATAACAGAGCAGCGCGAAGGTGAGAGAGAGAGAGAGAGAGAGAGAGAGAGAGAGAGAGAGAGAGAGAGAGAGAGAGCAGAGTAGGCGGCTGATTGGTCGTCGCCTCCGGGCTGATTGCGCTCCGGCCGATGATTATTGGTGCTATATCGCCGATCGTGCTTTTCGGAGATTTGCCACCATTTTTTTTCCTTCCCCTCCGCGCGGCGGCTCAAGGATAACGCGACAATTATTCCGCAGGATATTCGCACAAAACTGCTCGTCCTCGTCGCTGTGTGTAGATGGAAGTTATATATGCTGCTACTCTCGCAGCAGCGGATAAACACACCCATTACGCTCTGGAAATGCGACTTTGATGATCGGTTGCGCTGCGTATATTCCTCAGCTCGATCTCTATTATGCGCCGGCCGATCTCATCATATAAGCCTCTTCGACAACCGCTCGCTCGTAAGTATCTCTCGTGATTCCGAAACCGGCAATCTTTTCTCTCTCTCTCATCTACATTTTTTTCCGCCTATACTCGCTCGAGGAGCGCTTGTTAGGCGCCGCTTCGAGCTGCAGGAAAAGATGGATTCCGATTTGTACGTAGAAAAAGCTCCTATTTCTCACGGAAATTGAGATCGTTTGAGAGAGAGAGAGAGAGAGAGAGAGAGAGAGAGAGATCCTCGCTTCGTTGTTTCGAGAATAATCTGAGCCGTTAAGTGCGCCTTGGATTATTATACGGCGGATAGGATGCGAGTGCTTTGGAATAATACACTGCGAATTTTAGAATTTGTCTAAAAAGATAAGACACCTCGACCCGAATTTCAAATTTCCCGCGCTCACCGCACAGGCCGGCAATTAATTTCAATTATAAAAATATCACGCGTCTTTGGACCGCGCGCAGGACGAAAGACGACACAGGTGCTGCGAGGACCACCCACGTACAAGCAAAAAACGAGCGGCGTGTGTGCTCGCGGAGCGGAAAAAAGCCTGATTCTTCCGAGGACGTCGACGACGTGACGCCGTTTCTTTCGACGTCGTTATGTAGACGAGCTCGAGAATATGCATGCGAGACGCGGCGCGCAACGTGTCATTATGCAGCCCCGCGCGCGCGCGTGTATAGGTGCGTACACGAGAGAATCGCGTATGTCTACAGTGACATTGACTACTACTCGCGCCGCTGGGAAGCCTGCAATTTGAGTTAACGAGTGTGTATCGCTACTCGCTTATTATCCTCGTGTATGTTTCTCTCTCCGAGATTTTTTTCGCGTTGCTTTTACTTACGCAATGCAGGCATGGAAAAATCATCGTTAAAAAATCCATCGTCCCTATAACGACAGCATAAAGAGAACAACAGGACTATAGTCGCCCTATCTGCTGGCACAGCGATTCGGAAGCTTCTATTTCACGGCAATGTCGCGTCCAGCCCCTACACAGGGGCTATCCGATCGACGCGTGCATCTATTTGTCAGTGCGAGAGAGAGAGAGAGAGAGCCCAGAGGAGCCGGAGAAGCACAGCGAGCTGTATACGGCCAGCTATATTCTTGCCGGACGTTCTTTTCTTCGGGCCGCGCGGCGCTTCCTCCCCGGGGACCACTCGATCTTTCCGCCTCCGGACGAAACGGCCGGCTAACCTACGTTAAAGAGGTAATTTGTGTCAGGGCCAATCCGCGTTTCTGCCAGGAGTCTTTGTGCTGCACTGCGCTGTCTTGGATTTTTCCGCTTCCTCCGCGCGAGCTCCGGATTGCGCAACCTTGAAACATTTTAATTCGTCCGTTCAGCTCTCGCGCCGTTGAGAATTAATAACCGAAGGAAAAAAACAAATCAACTCTCGAAAATCCCTATTATCGTCGCAATTCCACATACGCGCGCGGCCTATTAGCCGCAGAAATAACTTAATAAAAGAGCAGCTCGTGTAATACATTAGATCGTATTAATCCCCGAAAGAAATCTCTCCCCTCCCCCCCCCCCCTCTGCAGCCGCATTCAATTCCCAGCTTTTTTCCTGCCAGCCAAGACGGATTGCCCGATCTCGCGCTCCGTTTCAAAGAGCCGCGCACGCGATTCTCCTTCTCTCGCGGGTTACGCGCGTATACGTATACGAGTATCGCGAGTCGAGAAGTCAGGAGAGCGAGGAGAGAGAGAGAGAGAGAGAGAGAGAGAGAGAGAGAGAGAGAGAGAGAGAGAGAGAAGAGCCGATGTTATTAATGGCGACGCGGTGCGGTTGGCTATGTACTAGCGTATACACAATATTCATTAGCACAAATAGTTGATCGTGTGTCTGCTGCTCGCCGACAAAGCTACACTCGGCGTGACGAATTAATCCTCTGATTGAAGCAATCACGTCGCGCGCGTTTTAAGACTATATGTATACCGAGATTCCTGAGAGAGACGAGGAGATGTCACTTTATGGATGGGTTTGAAACCTGTTTTTCTATATAATATAAAGTCAAGTGGAATAAGTCTACGGCGCGTCGGACGCGTGGTCGTAAATAAACGCCGCGAGATATCCTCAAAGATTTTAATTCACGCGAGAGAGCATAGCTATATAGCGGGCGAACGAAAAGTGCGCTTTAATAGCGCGTACACTCGTGTACACAGCGGCATTCCCGAGGAAATTCGCTGAATTAATGCGCTAAGTGGATACGCTTTGGTTAAGAAGAAAAGGGACTGCCGCGAAAGAGAGAGAGAGAGAGAGAGAGGAGGGTTGGGTTCAAAGGGCTCCGGAGCAGTATTTCTTGTACGCGGCGGGCCACTGGTCAAGCGCTGTGTCGCCTTCGGTATTTATCGGGCAAGTTCTCACCTCAGGCTCATTTGTCTTCTCGCCGCTGCTGCTGCTGCTGCTGCTTCGTCGAGTCGAGGCTCTTGCGAAAGCTACACCGCCCGCGCACGAAGCGAGGGAGAGAAGACTGCTGGGGCTTTAACTGACCGCCCGGGCAGCTTTCGGCCTCGACGACTGATTTTACCGCTCCATAAACTTCAGCTGCGAGAGCCCCGATGATTTGTTCTCTTTTCATTGTTATTGCAGCGCGCTGCTGGATTGGTCCTCCGTTTTTATCGCCGTCGATGATTGAATTAATTCTTCGAGCGAACTCAAATTGTATATACGGCTCTCGTAATTGGCTCTTCTATAGGTGAATGGACGAGATACTAGGGAGAGCGTAAATTTCGATAAGACCTCGCTCTCGGCGGCGTATAAAGCGACGATTGGAGAGAGACAGTTCATTTTTCTATTTACGTCACACACAGAGTCTGCTGTCGCTCATATATATCGATTCCCGAGTCAAAAGGGGGTTGAGGCACGACTACGACGACGGCGACGGCACAGGAAAAGACGTTCTCTCTCAGCGCGAAAAGCCGTCGAAAGCTTGGATGGCTTGAAACTTGACGGCAGCGAGACCCTCGATTCAGAGCCAATCCCGATCCTTTCAGCAGCCCCCACGAGAGAGAGAGAGAGAGAGAGAAGCTTCGCTCGTCTCCGATAGCGTCTTGTATCATATCGAAGCGGCGCGCATTTCTCTATTCCACTCCTCCTTTTTTTCCTGCGCCGCTCGCTGTCCCGCTTCGATCCTTCCGTCTCTCTGCCTTTTCTTCGCTGCCGTCGCTGTGCCCTTATGCGAGATTATGCTGATGCTTTACTAGCATACAGGAACGAAAGACTCCCCGAGTTTACGATGTTTTAGTCATGACGGACTGGAGAGTCTCGAGATATAAGTTTTTATCTGCATACGCGCTTCTCCATGCTCTTCGAGCTTGGTTTCTCAAATTCTTTAAGTTGAATAAAAATAAAAAAAACACTACATCATAATCCCTCATAAAAGCCAAGCTCTCGCGAATCGCCGCACGGGGTCACAGTGTCAATGCCGCGACATAATGCATCACTTACGATCGTTGACCCAGAAATAAAGTTGTGCAGTTCGCGCGCCTACCTTGCCCCTATTAGCCAACACACGTATACACGTACACAACATCCGATCAATCACAATTTTTCAGCATCGTCAGACGTCATCCATCAACATTTCCGAATCCGGCGCTGCGCGATACTCGTCGCGCGTCGGGCCAGCTCTTTATTATAGACAATAGCCCTTCCCCGTACCGTTTCTTCTTCTTCCTCTTCTCTCCTTCCTCGAGCTGATCGCTCGAGTATTCGATACGCGTCTATACCTACACACGTCAGGTCTCATCTCTCGCGCATATGTTCCTCTCGCGTATGTAGGTATAAAAGAAACCAATCTCGGCCGTCGAATATTCGGCCGATGTATATATACTCGGGGCACATGTGCAATATCGCGAGGAGCCCTGCAGAGATTTTATATTAATAAAAGAAGCGCCACTACCGCCGCTGGCATTTCATCTCGGGAGCGAAATTATTGCCGATGTGCGCTAGCTGCACCGACGAAAAACTTCGCTGTGTGCTCTCGGCGCATCATTTTTCACGACTCTCCGCGAGTATTCTATATAAATATATACGGAGCAAGAAGCGGAGGCCCGCCTCGGCGACGTCCAAAGTCACACGGCGTCTCCTGTAATGCCTCTTTCTTTTCTTCGCTATACCCCTCCCGCGCGTCTTGCTAGCCTGCTTTTCATGCATTTCTCATGCAAATATCGCGATATCGTGAGAGAGAGAGAGAGAGAGAGAGAGAGAGAGGGGGAAGGGCTGGCGCAGCTATTACCGCGCGGCTTTAATCAGTCAGAAATCCAGCGGAGCGATGTTCGCTTTTAGGGAATATAAGTAGCTGTGTATAATGCATCTGAGAGGATTCTTGGCTGCGCGAATCTTTCCAAAAATGATGAATACGCTTTCATCCTCGCGAGTCTCGCGCCTGATACTTGGAAATCGGATACAAAAGCTCATTTCCAACAGCACCGACTCCCATTGTCCAGCCTATATTGATCAGAGAGAGAGAGCGAGCGAGTTGCGCTGCTTAGGAAACATAGCGTGCGCGTCGTTGCCCGGACAATGACGTGCGCCGCTATCATTTTTCATTTTCATGGGTCACTCGCCGCAGTTTCGAGCTTTTTATCCGAGTCGGCGATCTCCGGCTTGTATATACTTACTTACGGCCGGATAAAGAGAATCATCGCGCGCAGGAGAGTTTGGGAGGCTGATAAACACGCGATTCCGTCACGCGAAAACCGCAGCCCCTTACACGCGTTCTTTCCTTCTTGCATTATATAGGCATACACCCGCGGATCGTTATCTCCGTGTAGGTTGCGCCTCGAGATGGATACAGTAGCGCATTGAATAATGAGCTTAGATTAACAGATCACTCTACAGATACTGATGTGGTTACTGCGCTGTGTTTATAAGAGGGCACTCGAGAGGCGATGAAAAATCATTCGCCGACAAATAACAAGCCCCCAAGAGAGAGTATATACGTATAGTCCATAAAAATCATGATACACGCGCGGCGTTTTACGAAAAACGCGCCCGAGGGACAGATATTTTTTCCCTCCTGTATGTTAGCATTGAATAGCCGAGGGTTCGCTAGAGAGAGAGAGAGAGAGAGAGAGAGAGAGAGAGAGAGAGAGAGAGAGAGAGAGAGAGAGAGAGAAAAAAGGAGGAGAAGACAGCAGAGAAAACGAGGGCTTGGTACGTGAGGCACGTCCGTGGAACCGGCGCCAATGTATGCCACCCGCATAAACTAACAGGCGCATCGGATTTTACATAAAATTCCAGAGCCGAGGCGTGATTTCGCCCCCCGACCGCAGAGATGGACGTCGAGGAGAGACGTGGCGGACCGCGAGTGTCGGATATCACGTATACCTATATATACATATACCGTGGAAGAACGGGGTATGGGGAGGATTTTTTTCTTTGCTGGCTTTTTTTATTTAGCTTGCTTGCAGCGTTTGATTAAAAAAAGCTCGATTCGATCTGATCGATAATACGATAGTGTGCGGTGGTGGTAGAAAATAGGCCAGTCCGTATATCTGCAAAAACGCCAAGAATCCAAGAACCAGACTTCGAAATCTAACGATTCAATCACGACCACTAATAAAAGCCATACCGCACGCACGTCCTCAGCGCCAAAAAAAGCTCTCGACTCCAATACACCACACACGGGCTTTCGTAAAGTCAGCGCATACAACGCATTCAGATTCAATTTCGCCGGTCGTTACACATGTACGCCGACGACTTTTCTCTCTTTTTCTCGTCACACCGCGCGCCTGCACACATATTGCGAAATTTAATTCGCCTTCGTCGTCGCCTTCTCTTTTGTATCGGACACGCGGTTATGGATGCGAATGCGATGGTTTAATTGGGGGGGAAAAGCGGAAAACGTGCAGAGCCCATCCATCAAGCGACGTGAGAAGAGAGCAGTGTAGGCGGCGTTTCTGTGTCTACTTATTGTATATCTATACGTATAAGGTCGCTCTTCGGAAATTCATCGCCGAGCTTGCGACTTGATTGCCTCTTATTGGACGGTTATATGACGGACAAACTCGAAGTCGCCAACTGGTATCGCGTCACCGATTAGAGAATGATTTCCCGTTAAAGAAAATCCGGCTTACGCTTCTCACCTCCGTGTAATATACAACAAAAAGTCCTTCAGAAACGAAACGGCCGTCGGAAAGAAAGCACGTAAGGCTCTGCAGCAGCAGCGGCTTGACTAATGAGGCGGCGCGTCCTCGGCGTTATTAGATCGGGGCTGCGAAGGTATAGTTTTTGAGAGGGAGAGAGCTGCAGCGCAGCCGAGGCCGAATGTCCGCTTGCGGTGCAAGCGACGAGCGAGGGATGGGTAATGATACGGCTCGGCCGTTCTTATATTTGTCAAACGTCACGAGCTCGCTGCGCAGCCTCTCTTTCTCGTCATCTGCCGCAGCGGTGGCGCTCGAATAATAAACCGGCGGGATATGCTCGCGCAAGTAGTGCGCCGCGGTCATTATGTAATTAGAAACACGAGCGCTGCGGAATCGCGAAAAATTGCGCAGGCCCTCGAGCGAAGCGAAACGTGTGTGTAAGCGACGATCTTTTCTCTTATTTTGATATTACTTCCTTTTTTCCTGGCGATCTCCGCTGTAATCCTAAGTAAATTATCGTGCGCACTGATAATGAAAAGAAGGGGCGAAAAAAAACGTATAAGAGATTCGAAATTGGTTTGGCCGGGGAAGAGCATCAAGCAATCAATGCGCGCGCCGGACAGCGGAGAAAGAGAGAGAGAGAGAGAGAGAGAGAGAGAGAGCGCTTGCTTATTAGCGTTTGACGTTCGATTAGTCAAGTGCGGATCCCGCTCCTCCCCCGTGTACCTGCGCGAACATCGCTCAAACAGAGAGCTCAGGATCAAAGTCAAGGCTCTCTGCGCACGTACGCGCGATCGGTGCAGCAACAGGCGCCGCCGCGGCCCCATCATCGCTCTTCGCTGGACCGATCGCCGCCAAGAGAGAGGAATATGTAAGTAAAGGCCCTGCCTGCTCTCTCTCCGGTTGTAATTACGGCGAGATGTTAAATTCATTAAATGCCCTGCGGATTCGTTGGAATAGAGCGTCGTCGATTATTGGCTGTTTTGCCGCAAGAAATTTATTGCGAAGATTAATTTCGTGACTTATAGTCCGAGACGAGCTTTTTGTCCTCTGCGCGCGGCGCTCGTTAATCTTGCCATCGGGCCAGGAGGAGGAAGTGATAAAACATTGTTTCATTGCGTGTCGAACATAATAGCGGACAATTTTATCGGGTGGAAAGCTCGAAAAACCTCTCCCGACGATCAATCAAGCTGCGTATACCTAGTCGCGCAAATTTCATAATTATCTCGCTGAGATGCGCGTATTATTAAACAAACAAAATCGCCCGATGATACACACACACACACACACACACACACACACACACACACGAAACACGCGGAGAGAAGAAAACGATTACGCGTCCGCGTTTGGGCTCGTCGAATCATTTATCAAGTTTCACGGTCCTTTCGAGAGCTGGAGCGTCACCGCGGTTCTTTTCTTCCCCCCCCCCTGGCGGCGCGCCGCGGTAGGTAAGAAGAAGACAGGTAGGACGTGTGTACACACAGACACACACACACATAGCCTCGGCGAAAGCTCCGAGACTTGGCGCGCGCGCGCTTTCAACTCGGGGATTATAATACAGGTGCGTGGGTGTGGAGGTCGAGAGGATGAATGCGCGGTATAATGAAACGTAATGTAGAGTGATACGCGCGGCGGGCGATGCGACCGCTTCTGTTTCTTTCATCTTTCGTATATGTATACTCTTTTTGGAAGAGGCGAGCGAAGGTTGACGATTTTGTGAGGCGAGATTCGATACGCCCTCGGTGAATGACAGTGTTTGGACGGCTTATTTTTTTCGCTCGCTTTTCCAACTCAATCACGCGAAGCTGTAGTATGCGGGGACGTATGGGAAGAAAAGAGAATTCGAGAGGGTACATAAGAGCGAAATGACGCGGCAGAAGCTGTGCGCGCGCATTGTTACATGTGTGTATGCTTTTTGTCGGGTTTGGATATAACGCGAGAATCCGCGCGATGGCACACGCGAACATGCTCTAATGATGCGGTGACCAGCACGATTTCAGAGCCTCGACACCTGCACTCGTTTCCTTCCTCTACTCGAGAGATATCACGTACACGAGCGATTAATAGCGAGCTATGCCATTAGCTCGTACAACAAATTCTTATTTCGCGAGCAATATATACACCGCGAAGCTTGCGAAGACACTGGCAGGGCGGAGAGCGCGCTCTCGGTATTGAATTTGTCGAGGGAAGACAAGTCGAGCGAAGCCGATAATCCGCGGCAGCGCGCAGTAGCGTGCTCCACTTTCCTATCAACGGCGCAGTAAATTTAATGTGATACGCCGCGATAGGGCGAAGTAACGGCCCCCGCGGTAACACCGCTCTCTCACTCGGTAATGCAGCCCCGGCCCCCCTTCGCGCGTACTAGTACTAACATTGTCAATTGATCTATCGGCAAGACGGCGACGGAGAGACTTTGCGCCAGGAGGAAGAAAGAACGAAGAGGAGCAGAGAGAGAAAGAGAGAGGAGGAAGTGCGCGAGAGGATTCAGACGCGAGCTTTAACGAAATCTGGTAATGGGAGAGATAGCGAGCTGTGAATGAGTAGCGCGTCCGAGAGAAAGAATTGGAGGGATGAATAATCTACCGAATTCGGTTACTTGCAATCTTTGCTTCATGTAAAATTTCAAAAGAATATCACACAAGGCAAAGGTCATGCCTTAAAGTTCGCGCGAAACGAGCTTAGCAAAAAGCCCCCGCAAAAATAAATCGGCCCGATAGAGGTCGTCGTCGTCGTTGGCGACGTCGGCGGTAAAGAAGAAATCTGCAATGGGCTCTTAGTGCTCTCCTTGCGGAGCGGCAAGCGGGAGTCTCGCTGATAACGCGAGCCGTGAGTAATGAGCAATGCCCCGAGTGATATCGCACTCTCTCTCTCTCGCTAGGAAGAAGCCGCAGTATGGAAAAGAGTGCGCGCGCGGAGAGAGAGAGAGAGAGAGAGAGAGAGCTTCCTACGGCGAAAAAAGAGAGAAAATAAATGAGGAAGACGTATAGCTGCAGAAGAGAGTCGAAGAGCAACTTTTACCGCGCTGAAAGTAAAAAATGCCTGCAGCGCGGAGATACGTTTGTTAAATTTCTCTCTCTCTCTCTCTCTCTCTCCTTCTTCGAATATATATTTTCTTACACACGGGGCCAACTCGTTTAGATTATATTTTCCGAGCATTTAAAATCGGTCTCGGCGTGTGCGGCAGTCAGCGTCGTGCGAGCTAAAAAGCCGACGTGTTTTATACATACACTCCCCCCTGCTCGGCAGGCTCTGTAAATCCATTTGGTGTCGTTTCCACGTCCTGTTTCACTGTTTTCCAACAAATAATTTCAGCTTCATTCTTCATTTAGCCCTGGCACGAACTGCCGCGAACAAGCCGCGCTGCAGCGCACTATATACATCAGGCCTCTCTCTCTCTCTCTCTCTCTCTCTCTTTCGCGTCGAGTCGTGCAGCACGCGCATTTATATTAAAACACTAAGAAAAACTCGGCCGCAGCCGCCTCCTCTTTTCCTTGCGGAATCGTTAATTTTCTGCTTCCATTCGCTCGCCGTAAATTCCGCTCTGCCACGCGCGCTCGCGCAGCCCGAAAAATAATACGAGGAGGAAACGTTGACCATTATTTTAGCTCGCTCTCGCTCTCTTTCTCTTGCGCGAATTATACGGCGGTGTGTATACGCGTCGAATGAAATAATGACGTCGAACGAGCTCTCCCTTTTTACTGTCTATTTTCTTGAGAGGACGAGGCGAGCTGTATTTACATACGAAGAGGAAAACGCAGGGGGGGAGTGGAGTCACTTTTTTCGCGCACTGAATCACGCGCTTGATTTAGGCTTTTTATGCCGTTAGTGGGTGGCGAGCGAGCTCCGGAAAAGGGCTATACCGCCACGATTAATAAATCTCCTGGATATGCAGCAGCGCCCGCCGGGATGTTCGCTTTTTTTTCTTCTCTACGAGCGACGCTTCCAACCGACCGAGTGTCTTCTTCTTCTTTTAAATAAATATTTTACTAGGCCTGGATAAAAAATATCGCAAGCTGGAAAGTAGTGAGCATCGAATGCATCGTCCGCGCGACGTTTTGTATACCCCGACGCTTTTTCGCACAAAGTCGCTCGAGATACGAGCAGCATACAGCCGCGCAAGCATTCAGTGTAGCTCTCGCGTGACGTTTCTTATCGGTGTATAAGCAAGCGAAACGTCGTTGCTCCATACCGTACACAAGCGACCTGCCATCTTTACTGCCGCCCGACGATGATGATGAGCGTACAGACCGGGAATGAAGTTCAAATTTATTGGCTCCTCAAACTTTCATAAACTATGTACAAGATAGAATTATTCGAACCAAATGTTAAAATACTTTCAAGCTTACTACGTCAACGAGCGTTTTCAGCTGATTCAGGAACACGCCGCGCGACTTACGACAGCGAACACCATCTACATCCGCGTAGCGTTATCAGCAACTCTCTCTCTCTCTCTCTCTCTCTCTCTCTCTCTCTCTCTCTCTCTCTCTTCTCTCTTCGCGCTCGCGCGCAGCGTCACACAGGAAAAGAGCGCTGATGCACATACCCCTCCGTTGAACAGTTCATTTATTATGCGGTTAGTTATCGCGTCTTTTCGTCTGATTTCCCTGGCAACAATGCCGCCGCCGAGAGAGAGAGAGAGAGAGACGCGCCGGTCTTAGCCCTGTCGTCACGTTTAGGAGCCGCAGTGACGCGCCGAACCATACGTCAAGCTGCAAAACAGCCGCACCCCTCCTGCGCCGTTTTCTTCTCTCGTAAGATTGGCATTTTTTTCGGCTACGCGGATTTCTTTCCGTCGCGCGCGATTGTCCGACTGTTGCGTTTCGAGATTTTCCCGCGTGATTTATCGTTCGCGATTGTATACACTGGCGGCTGAGGATTGATGCGCGCGCGTGTGTTTCTTCGAGTTGCGTATAATCGTCCTGGAATTTCGAGAGACACTGGATTTCCACGCATATAAGAAAGAGAAGTGAACTTGAATTCGATCAGCGCACAGAACGTAATCCCGACTGATGAAACGTCTTCCCAGAACTCTCAAAGACGCGTCATCTAAACATTCATCCTTCGCGAGCTTTTACCGGTTCCTCTCTCACGCGAGCCAAAAGCAGCAGCAGCAGCAGAAGTGTATACCAGCTCACGGCCCATAGAGCAGCGAAGCTCGTTGATGGATGAACGACGACGGCGACGACTCGCTCGAGATTTCCTTCTGACATGTTTATGCGCCCGAGCGAGAGCTGTCTGCATAAAGGAGAGCGAGAACTCGTCATTGTGTGCAGCCGCGGATAATAAGGCCCAGCAGCAGCAGCAGCAGCAGCGGTGGCAGCGTTTATTCGACAATGCCCGAGCGCGAATGAAATGCGCAACTCTTGAACTGGAAATAATACAGTCGCGAGATGATTAATCGACGCGTATGGGGCACACCGTGTATGTCGAGCGCTGCAGCCTACTGCGCGGAGGAGAGCTGACGCCCACCTACGTCGCGAACGCGCGCGTATGTTTAATTGCTTTGGTTCCTTTTGTCGAGCGCTAAATGGCCCTCTGTTGCGGCAAGTGGGCTTGTGCGAGATATTTACGTTTTAGTGCTGGTGTAATGAATCTTTTTTTCTGTTCTCAGTGGTTTGACTGATTGATTTTTATTGTTTTTTACAATTTTTATTTATAGTATTGTTGACTTATATACGTATAAGTATGATGCTCGAAGAGGACATATGTCACCGATGGCATTAGTCGCTGTTTGCACTCGTTGAGAGCTTTCGAGTATACAGTCGAGTGCGCGAGCTACTTTGTGAAATGGGGATAAGGTCACGATAGTCATAATGTTCCATAGATTATGTACAGTGAAAACATGCAGCGAAGCGAGGGCTCGAATTAGTCCCAATTAAAAGAAAACTCCGATCGTAACGGGCCATAATATCACGAGCACATAGCCCGCGATGTAAAGATCTCGCAAAGGGTTGGACGTAACGACTAGAGATAGAGCGCTTAAAAGTCACGCGTTATTTTTATTGCTCTGCTCTGCGCGGGCGTTTTAAACTGGCCATTCCGAGAACCTTAATCGTCGCTCGACTAATATACGACTCTAATGGAAGGTAAATTTAGAGCTACGATCGCGGCGAATGTCCCTGCACGCGCTTCAAAAGAGCCCATGAATTTTAATTCAGCTGTCTCGTAAATTTTATCGAACACGGCGCACACCGTCCTATCGACAGCTCGTCAAGTTTATACTCTTCGATTTTAGCGGCGCGTCAATATCGTTGGAAAAAACTTCGAATTTAACAATCAGCCGCATATAGTCGTACGTTTACGCGCCCGCGCTGCATCGAAGCGCGGAGGGTTGGAGAGCAAGTCGGAGAGCTATATATAATCGCGCGCGCGAAAGAGTTTCGAAACTGCGCGAGACCCTATATATATTATAAATATCGCTCCGCTTGAAAGATAGCGCAGACAGAAGCAGGAGGTAGGTGGTGGTGGTGGTGGCAGCGCCGAGTATACAGAGTGGGAGGAGCGGCCGGGAAGGTTAAAGGAGTGGAACAGAACTGCGGAATTAGCATAATCAGAATAATTTCCACCAGCTGACAGCGCCCTCATTCTTTTTCCCGCGGTAGAGAACGACGATTCTCTCTCCCTCTCTCGCTTTGTTTTCCAAGTCGCTGCTGAGTGAGAGAGAGAGAGAGAGAGAGAGAGAGAGAGAGAGAGAAAGCCGGCGTTGTTTTCCGCCAGCGGCACACACAACTGCACGCCCCTGCGCCGAAGGCGCGAGAAGTCGGGCCTGCGATCCGCGGGAACTTGCCGCTTCTTGCGCATGAAGAGCTTCGCGAAAAAAGCGTAAATAAGCGGAGAAGCGAGAGAGAGAGAGAGAGAGAGAGAGAGAGAGAGAGAGAGAGAGAGAGAGAGAGAGAGAGATATTGTTGAATATTCAGCGAGTGCGCGCGAAAAGTCAAAGCGAGAGAGAGAGAAATCGGCTCATTTACAATCGAACGAACGTGCTCCAGGCTGTGCCGCCACATACGCGCGCAGTAGTAGGTGTTAGTGGAAAGTTGCAGGTCACGTATAGTTCGGATACTTGCCGCAGTATGGCGCCTGTCGGGGAGGGCAGGGAGCCCCTTCTCGAATATATCAAAGTTCATGCGTTTCTACCTAATATCACTGGCGTGCAGCAGCAGCTCGCGCTTTCGTCCTTCTTTCGCCTGTATAACGCCAGCTGACTTTCTTCTTCTCACGTGTCGACCCTCCGCACGGCTTATACGGCAAGAGCGTGTGCTGTGTGTTTCTCCGCTCTCTGTATGTGTACGTCTGCTGATCTTTATTCATTCTTTGCCCTTTCCCATTTCAATTTTTCTGCGCTTTAACCAGAAAGAGAAGGCTCGCTCCACCCGCTGCGGCTCTCGACCGCGCGCTAAGAATCTCAACGCGAGCGCGTGTCTCTTTCTCTCTTTTGGCGGCAAAAAACTCCCGGAGTTCTTCGCGTTTTCTTGCTCCGTCCGCTGGAAATTCTGAAAATACAGCTTAAGCTGGAAAATGCTCGGCGAATAATATGACAACAAAACGCGATCAAGCGAAAGCTCGGAAGTAGATAGAGCGCAAAACTAAGTGGAGAAATTCGAACAATATCTACATACAGGCGTCACACAGGAAGACTTGCTACGTCACCGGCACTCGGATCCACGTCTATCTGTCAGTTTCCAGTCTCAAACAAGATGGATGGCCGGCGAATGGAAATCATGGCTGAAACTTACCCCACTCCTCGATTCTCTCTCTCTCTCTCTCTCTCTCTCTCTCTCGCTTCAGCTTGCGCGCCCCGCTCGATCCGACCACCCCTCGCGTTCTCGCGAATTCAATGCCTCTTTCTCATAGCGCTCCCTTCTCGCCGCCGCCGCCGCCGCCGCCGCTCCGAGCGCGATGCCAGCGCACTTTTCTTTCATATCATCCTTCTCCCTTCACTCCGCCCTGACAAATATATCCGAAAACTGGGCTGTGCAGCATATTAGAAGCTTATTTGCAGCGAGGAGGACTTTTTTACTTTTCAACGCGACCCGAACTTTCTTTCTTAATCTAGGTTCGACTATATTGTACGCGTTCATTCGCCAGTTCTCTAACGTCGATTCTCAGAAGAAAACGAGAAAGTCCCCGAGAAAAATCGGCGTAACTGTAAAGGTCTGTAATGGAGCTACACTGAGAGAATGGACATACTAATGGGGCACAAGCTCGACCTATGCAGAAAATTTAGTATGTTTGTGTGAAAATTTACTATACATTTATCAAAAATTGCTATACCAGTATAGTAAAAATTGCACGTCGTAATTTAATCCGACGATAGAAATTTGCCTGTTCACTTACTGCCGCTATGGGGTATCTCGTAAACTCCACTCGCAAGTGACGAAAAACTGTTCGGTTAGTATATAACGAACTTCCAGATCGGAACATTATATATAAATATAAACTACGAGATTGAATGTGACAAATAAATAATGAAAGTTCTCCCCTTCAACACGCTGCAAATATAAATAAGAGAAGAAACATTAACAGACGACAAAATGAAAGGGGCAAAAATATATTTTTAAAAAGATTTAGTATCCATAAAATTTGATATGCGGTATAGTAAAAATTGCTATGTAGTATAGTAAAATTTGATGATTTGAAATTTTACTATACCGTATGCTAAAATTTACTACAAGTCGAGTTTGTGACCTCTTTACTATATTTGTATAGTAATTTTTGATGAAAATTGTAGGAATATTTAGTGATACATTTCTCTCCGTGTAGCGTGTGGCGAAACTTCAGCGTACCGCGCCGAGCGTAAAATCGAATCTCCGCATGACTCATAACTGTGAATCCCGTGTGCGATCGGTCAGTCGGACGGTTCCGTTAATTCGCATTCTCACGCTGCACATGTGTATGACGCGCCGCCGCGCATTTATCCCCGCAGCCTGTATCACTGCTCACGAGCCGCAACAAACTGTTACACTGCACTGCTATGTATAAACGACTGCCGGGATATAATGTGCGCGCTTTTTGACTGGAAAAAGCGTAATTTGTCCAGTCGAGATGGGCAAAAAAAAAATCAATTTAGAGTCTCGATCATTATTGAAATCGTGACGGATCGGGTAAACTGGTAACCCAGATTTCTGACGATTTTTTTGTGTGAATTTATAAGACACGAGTAGATGTTAATTTTATTGTCATTTATTCATTTTTTCATTGTCTGTCGATCATAAACTATATCTATCTATGTACAAAAAATAAAAATCTGCTATAACTAATTCATTTTGGCACTTACATCGTCTACGTAATCTCGAAACTGTAAAATTCCTAAATTATAAAGTTGAATACGATGGTTTACACTTTATAAAAGAGTAAATTCTAAAACTTGCTAGCGTCGGTTTACTCTTATACTTACACTAATATTGTCTAAATTTTATATATATATATATATATATATATAATATATATATATATATATATATATATATATATATATATATATATATATATATATATATATATATATATATATATATATATATAAAATTTCAGCTGAACATCACAAAGGCATAGCGCCGACTCAACACGATCAAACACAAACATTGGTATTTATAAACTCTAAATAATATTCTTAAAATACAAAAGAAAAACGAATGTATGTAAAAATTCTGTACAATGTATACAATTCACCAAACACTTCTGATCTACGTCATATTCGCGAACGTATAAATTTTACAAATTCGTCAGATCAATCTGACTTTCCGGAAGGTCCCCGACGATAACGCGCGGTTCGTCGTTGAACACGTTGCGATACATTGTGGAAGCCGTTTCGATCGAAGAACTGTAGGGTCCCGGGTTGAGCCAAGGCAGGAGTTCCGGAAGGACGGAGTTCAATCCAAACGAATCCTGCTGAGTATTCGTGGAAGACTGGATAGAGTAGGTCGGCTGCGAGGACGTCTGCTCGACGAGGCTGTACTGGTTGTTGCAGTTCTGCACCGAGTACTGGGGACAGGGCTGGCACTGCTGGGGCTGCCAGTACTGTTGCTGCTGTTGCGAAAAGAGCTCATCCTCTTGTTTGATCGTGTGTGGGGCGTAGCTCGTTTGCTGGGCGCATGGAAAGAAAGTATCATCGGCTTCTGGGTAGTTGGTTCTGTAAATCGAGTGAAAGCGGTGATTAGCGATGTTTTATTTTCTCATATTTATTTAAAAAAGTTCAAAAAGTGATATCAAACGCATATTTACCTCGTTTCTTGCAATTGGACCTGGCTCGGCATAGAGCTACTCTGAGGCAAGAAGTAGCTTCCATAAGATCTCGACACTGCTTCGCTGTTGGCCTGGTGGCTCAGAGGATACTCAGGAACAGATGCAACTCTCGGCTGCATCGTCCAGTTCATAATAGGCTGCTGTTGCTGCTGCTGCTGTGCAAGCTGCTGCGTTGGCGAAGCGTTGCTGGCCTGAAGAAGATCGCAAGCATCGGCTCCTTCCAGAGGCGAGTTAAGGTGTTCAGGCGTTCTAGATGCGGTATTATTATTGTTGTTGTTGTTGCTGTTGTTGTTGTTGTTGATATTATTATTGCTATTGCTGTTGTTATTATTGTTGTTAGATGCACCGTTTCCACGTCCACTTTGCTCCTTCTTGAACTTCATGCGACGGTTCTGGAACCAGATCTTGATCTGGCGCTCGGAGAGCTTGAGGTTCTCGGCCATCTGTATGCGCTGGGGACGGCAGAGGTAACGGTTGTGGTTGAACTGCTTTTCCAGCTCGACCAATTGCACCGACGAGTAGGCGGTGCGGGATCGCTTGCCGCTGCTTTTCCTCTGGCTCACTGCAAAGAGAGGAATTTATTTAGCCAGTCTTATTGAAAATGAAAAAACGAGAATATTTTTTCCGACAGAGACGTCAGAGCACAGATGGTTCAAGGAAGGTGAGAGAATCCGAGAGAGGTATATACACTAATGTCGCGGTGGTGGCGGCACGAAACTTGCGGAGGATTTCACAGCGGGAGACTTGCTATCCCAGGAGGAGGCTTCTGTTCCCGCTGCGAGGCTCAAAGCCCCGAGTGCCGCGCTACTGATACGCCGGATTAAACGATTCGCCCTGAATTTACAAGCAAAACGATTACTTAAACGTAATCTCTCTCGCGCGGGGGAGTGGAAAGCCGCGAAATTGGAAAAAGGCCGGATTTATTTTCCGGATTTTTTCCGAGATCGAAATTTTATAAAAAATATGTTTGGAAGGCGAGTAGAGTAAAGAGATAAGAGAGCGAACTTTTCGGGGAATTCAGGAATGTCGAAATCTTTTGTCCTGCAAGACTGGCCAGTATAGTGATGCGGGCTGTTGTGACACTGCTCGTGATATCACTCTCCCCGCTCTCCGGGAATTCGAACTCCGTGTGGCCTCTAATGTACGTTTGCCTCAGGGCATCTTTTGACGCACAAGTCTGTGTATTTCTATTATTCTCAGATTCTATAAGCTTGACACGAATGCAGCCGTTTTATCTGTTCTCGAGAATATTGAAAATAGTGAAAAAAAATTTATAAAAATCTTACCTTGAGCAGTGGGCAGAGGCGAAGTATCGGTGCGTACAGCAATAACGCGTTGCTTCTTCAGCGGTGGTTCCTCGTCGGAATCCCTCACGTAAGTCCTTTGCGGTATAGTAACGGGAGCCTGCTGCTGCTGATGCTCGTAAGTCATCCTTTTAATTTCCTCCTCGACTTTCCAGTACTGCTGCTGATGTTGCTGTTGCATCAGCTGCTGCTGCTGCTGCTGCTGTTGTTGTCTCTGCTGCTGCAGCATTAGCGTAGCAGTTCCAAGATCGTTATACCCGGGCCAGCTCGACACCGAGTTGGCCGAGTCTACGCTCGACGGCGACATCGGGTAGACGTTGTCCTCGAAGGCGGCCTTCCTAATCTGCTCCTGGTGAACGGCAACCGCGTGTTGGCTTAGCTTTCCAAGAGTCATCTTCTTCTCTTCTTGGGAATCCGTCTCACAACTGCTGCTTTGCCCAGGCGCTGGATCGAGTTCAGTTGACGCACTACTGCTGTTTTCGTTGGCACGTGACGAACTTGTGGTTACCACGAGTGGCTGTGCTAGACTGCTCGTTTGCTCCTCAACTGACATTTCGCAGTGCAAGCGCAGCAAATTTGTAGGGCCAGTCGGCCAATAGGGATCGGCCGATCGGCTGATAACCGGCAAAGGGACCGCCTTTGGGCCCGAATCCGCAAACGAGCCAAACTCTGGGATTTACCTGTAGGTAAGCCGGCGTCGAGATGTCTGTGTCTCCCCCCTCCCTGGAAAGCGGCGTGTGCGGCGACTGTCCGACGCAACGACGATGGGGATCGGTATACGACAGCAGGTGGATGGCGCCGGCCGGGGATGGCTCGTGTGCGCTCGCTGGGAGTGAGCAGGATGACCGAGTCTAGACTGGATTGGACACTCGGATTCGCCTGAAAATTGTCCCGCAGAGGATTTACGATTATGCGGATAGATGCGGCCTACTCGGCTAGGGGCATGTTTGTATGATGCTGTTTCTTGTCTTTTCCCGTAGACGGGGAGAGTTGGTGGTGTGAACATTTTTATGGGACACTGTAAATCTTGCGCGTCATTAGTTTCAGAGAGAGGAATCGGCTGCTATTGGCGCCGGGCCTAATGAGTGTAAGCGAGCCGACGCGTGCTGTAGAGGTATAGGCGTTTGTTTACGTTCTGCAGCTGATCCAATGATATAAATAATTTCGATTGTACGGGCGTTTGTTTACTTTCTGTTGCTTGTTCGAAGATGAATAATTTTATGAATGATGCTTGATTTCTCGGACAAATTGGGACAGCTGCGATACCGATTTTATGAATAACTCGAGTCTTAGCGTAAAATTAAAAAACTCGCACATTACTCACCTCTCTCACTCGCGGCACAAACAGCTCCGACAACTTCCCGAGCCACGTGCCCTCAGCTCCGAAACTAAAACTCCTCCAACTTATCCTCGCTCACAACTCTGCTTACAAACACATCGCGCGACTGCTCCAAGTTCGAAAATTCGACGACAACTAAGCCCGCGGAGTCGTTTCCGAAAACCGCAGCTCTCCGCATTCCGCTTTCACCTATGCATCGGCTTATACAGACAAAGCCGCGCGGTGGCATCTATTCCACCTCCCGAAACGTTCGATTGTCTCAAGACCCCCCCCCCCCTCACAATCTTCCGTATCGTGACGTGTCGCCCGAGGGCTTATTCCATCGTTTCGATATACACATTGACAGCGTGTCACAGTCCACAGCCGTACGTTTGAGGAAAGATCGACTTCGCAACGCGCGCCGATAAGCCGCGTCGAACTATTTTGAAAGAAGACGAGTAAAAAAGAGGAAGCGTTGGATTTTCCTTGGCGTGTGTGTATGAGAGAGGAGCATATAGCCGAGGGCCGATTGCGAAAGGGAAAAAAGAGTAGGGTACAGTGTCCGCGGGGCAAAAAGCCAGAGGACGATGCGCGACTGTCAATCCAATCGCTGCCCGCGGGGGTGACGAGACGTGGCGAGAAGAGAAGAGAAGAGAAGAAGAAGAAAGAAAGAAGAGGGAGGAGGAGGATAAGAGGGAAAAAGCGACGGTTAGATGAGTTCTCGCGCGCGGGATCCGCGCGCTTGGGAGATTGATCGGCGTCATCCTGTCAGGACGTTTCTTGGCCGTAGCTCTCGCACTTATATATATATATATATATATATATATATATATATATATATATGTTCGCTTACATATAGCTCGTATATTTTCTCGTTCTTATAGCGACGTGCCTATTTTTCTTTCGCCTGCAGTTTTATGTCTGTTTTTCCGTCCCCGGGACTTTTTCTCGCGCTCTTATTGCATTTTCTCTATTTGTCACTCTTTTTTCCGAGACGCGCCGCTCGAGTCTGCGTATACGCTCATACGGAGTTTTTCTTGACGAGCTGCGAGTTTTACGGTTGATGGTGATTTTTATCGTGTACTATGGATAAATTATTGCATTACAGTTCATCTCTCGATCGACTGCTCGATACACTCATGCGAACAAGAAAAAAAAATTCCGAGAAGATCGGCGAGCCAAGATACACTCGGTTGCGAGCGCAAGTGTGTGTTTCGCATTTCTTCCGCTAATTCTTTTCCAGTAATCAACTTTTTGTTCGTGATCCCGTTTCCGCTCTCGGCTTGGATCTACTACTATATAGAGCGAACGTCGAGAGGGGGTTCGAGGCTGTATATGTACGTGGAAGCGCGAACGCGAGAAAAATAGCGCCGGGGCATGATGCTGTATGATTAAGCTTGATATATACACTGTGCCGGTTGCTTTGACAAAAAATCGAGCTGGTTCTCGGAAGGGTAACGGATTTCTCTGGATTATATGGGCAACGGAACTGATTGATATACGGCGTATGCGTATAATTCTTTTTTGGAGTTTAACCGCGCAGTGCGCGGAAACCACTTAAAATTGTTAAGCAACAACGATTATTCAAAAGCATTCCAGCGCGGTGACACCGCCGACTTTCCTCGCGAAGAAGAAGTAAAAGAAGAAGACAAAAAAAAAATAAACTCGAGAGAGCGCGGGCCCGTCTACTAATTTATCTTGCGCGCGGCTGCCGACCGAGCAAATAACGCGCAGTTACCGAACTGAATTATACAAGCCATTGCAATTAATTAGTCTTAATAAAAATTATAGGAAGAATCGCAATTATAAGCGGGAGCGAGAGAAAAGTCGAAGGGGCTGCGTTGAATCTCGACCGGAGAGATATAGAGCTAGAACCGAAGGAGTAGGGTCTCCGGAAAAAGTCCAAGCGAGCGGGGCGTAGAGGCCGATGGAAGCTCGAGAGAGAAAGAGAGGAAAAAGCCGACGAAGAAAGCCGCAAAAAGAAGAAGAAACGGAGAAAGAGAGAGAAGGAGAGCTTGCGGCCCGAGAGGATGAGTCCGCTCGCCGTTGGCGCGGAAGAAAAGAGAGTCACGAGGCTCGCTCGCTTCGAGAAAAAACGAAGCGCGAGCTCTGCCTGTCTTATGTATATACATAGATATACAGCCGCGTAGCTATATACGCGTGCGCTTGCAAGCTCCGCGAAGAGAGAGAGAGAGAGAGAGAGAGAGAGAGAGAGGAAGCGAGATAAAGAGCGAGACAGATAGATGGAACGCAATCCCGGGGGCCGCTTTAAATGAGTCAGCGTTTTTATGCCCCGCGAGCGAGCGAGCGCGATGTTGTCAAAGTGCAAACAGCCTCCGATAATATATCATCCGTTGCGCAAGCAGCCACCGACTACGACGAGGACGACCCCCGGTTAGCTTGGGTTGAGCTATACGCACCGCCGACAGCCCCGCGACAAGACAGCGCTGCGGCGCGCGAGGTTAGAGGGCCAATGTGAGAGAGAGAGAGAGAGAGAGAGAGAGAGAGAGAGAGAGAGAGAGAAGGGGTGAGGGATAAACGCAGATAACGATGACAACGCGCGGGGGATGCGACACCCCCGACCTTGAAATCTTTGTGCTGTTTCGATAAGGTGCGGGATCTGGAGTGGGCGCGCAGGGCTCGATGATTTGCGGAACAGGGGTCGGTCGCGAGGATTGAGTGCGGTTTGATTTTCGGAGGCGGTGACGTTTTATTCTCTCGATGACCGCCGCGCGTTGAATGGGGCTACGAACTATATACGGAGAGGGTGACTGCCACGTAATGGATTGACCGCGCACAGGTGGATCGACGATGTGCGCGATTATGTGTCGGCATTTTATTGCACCGCGATGAATCCCGAAGGGTGTCTCGATTATCGCTTCGATCGGAATTGGAATCGATAGCTATTGTTAAACAACAAACGAAAAGGCGGAAAATATAAAGAAGATCGCGTTATCTGGAAAGCTATTACGGCCATCGTCGTTTTACCTCGTATATATAGCTTCATAGCTTCTGAGGATGTCATTAGAAAAACGCATATACGCACGTCGATTGTCTCTACGCGCACAGCTCAGGAGAGCTCGAGAGTGAGCCAGCGTTAAAGTATACACGCGCACAGTCATACGCAGAGTCGCTTGGCTTTCATTTAACGAGTGTACGTTTTTATGCGTAACAGCAGCTAATGAGCAGGCTAATTTCGAAGTTAAGTGGCCGGCGAGAGTTTTCGGCTCCATGTACGCTTGGAACCCCATAAAAATCGCAAACTCGTTTTGATACGATATATCAGACATTAGTGCGTCGTTCGACTCGACGACGGCGACGACGACTAATATGTGTATGTATCGCCGCGGCATCGCTGCTATGACGAATCGGCAATGCGCGCGTGCTTGTAAATGAGCCCTTCGATTTTCACTCGAGATTATGTATACATTATTGGGATCGTTACGCAAATTTCTCGGACGGTACGCGTTGGCATTATCCCGTCGATCGAGCGTGTGTGTTATGTGTTTTTGACGAAACGCTAATAGTACGCCTCGATAGTCATCGATGAGCCCGATATAGCGTGTTTTTTTCGTCTGTCCTAATGCGTTTTTTTTCACTGATAAGTGCTCGGAACCATTTTTAGAATTGTGCGTTTTTTATCGTGTTTTTATTAATTTTAAAAAATTTCAAATAATCTTCTCATCATTGGTAACACGCACCAAGCGAATGCGATTCATAAATCACACGCTCGGTGCCAGTCACCGTATAAAAGAAAACTCCAATCCACTCGTCGGCGGCAATAAAAAAATCGGCGATTGCTCGGCCCTCAACCGAAGCCAGGTCCTCGGCACATCGGCCATCCCCGATCGCCGACGCAGGGGACAGTCGCCATCTCTCAAGTTGTATCGCGGATTACATCTTCATCCGATCCTGCACTGCGACAGCTTAGAGTAGGTAAGGCCGTATAAGTTTGGCGACGTCTCGACGTGCAGTCTCCGATGGTCGGTCCGAATTTCCCCGGGAATACCCGGCCTTCTACCTATATACCTTCCCTTATCGAGAGATCCCGCGTATACCACCCACTGTAAATTAAGAGAAGATCTCTCGTCGTGTGCAGTGAAGTGCAGCGTCGCGACGTCATCAGGTGCAGCGCCGTGACATTGTAAATCAGATGTTATTTCGGCTGTCGCGTCTTTTCGCACGATTTGCGGAGGGTTCGGATGCTGCGATGCTATTGCTTCTTGATGGGATTGAGGCACTTGCAAGGCTTCGTTAGCAAAGTGAGTATTTTTTTTTAACGATAGCGCAGTGCGTTTAATCGAAGAAAAGTAAATGAGCTGTTACGTATTTATGCAAAATTATGTGCCGAACGGTTGCTTGTTATATTACAATTATACAACTGGGCGTATCGTAATATGGCACTCTTCGAAGGTGTCGCTCAATTAACAGACCAGCACTCAATTAACCAGCCAGTATACTATAATGTGTATACTATTTAAATATCGTTTGATGTGTTAATGAATTCGTTCGCAAGGAGGTGCGACGTTCATTTGACACTGTTAATGGTGCACGTAGTTAACTCGTTGTAATTGTACAAGCGCGCGTAGATTCGCACATATTTTAAAAATCATTTGTAATAACGCGCGCAGGTTTTATGATCGAGAGAAACTTTATATTCCAATAAGCTCCCCAGAAAATATCCTCCTGAAAACTTTCACATATTTGTACACGCAGCGATACTCCATGCAGCTCACTTGAAAATCACGTATGCCAAGCAAACAGCTCTATATACACTACCTCCTGCAATGACGGCTGTTATTCTGTAACCGATACTCTCGCTTTAAGCTAATACGCTAATTACGTGCACAGACAGCCGCAAAATTTATGACGCGGCGTTTGCTCTCTCTCTCTCTCTCCAGACGGTAGCCGGTCTCGGGGGCAAAACTGCACTATCTCCCCTACGCGAAACAAAAGGACGACGCATCATCGCGAGGCATTCTCGTAATGCCAATCGTCATTATGTCATTACGGAAGCAACAGTCACGCGTCCTCCCGTGTGTACCCATACCCGCACGGTGAAAGCGAAGCACTGCCCCTTTTCCTATTTACGAACGTTCCGTTACACGGTATATATACAAGTTGCGCGAGGGTCTTCGCTGATTTTGTATTCAGCGAACTTCTATTATAAGATTGCGAACTTTTTTGCCGCCGTAGAGAGGAGGAGAGCAGATAGAGAGCCGAGTATAAGGGGATGACGCGCAAACGTCAAGCCTCGAGGGGTGGAGGGGCTCGCGTGACGCGACTCCTGGCATTTCAGTCGCGGCGAAAGTCAAAATAACTTCCGAAACTTTAAACTCCCGCGAGTATAAAAGTGCGCGCGCTCTCCGTGGCTTTGCGCTTGCTCTCTTTCTCTGCGTTTTCTATCGGCTCGTGCAAATCTTTCAGACTCTCGGCATTCGATAAATGTCCTCCGCGCGGGCTTTACTCCCCGAGGCTTTACTTGTTAATCGTGCTCTTATTGGTTTAAATATATTATTCTCTGGGAAATTTCGGCTTTTATATACAGCTGTGTAAAAATATCACACACTGCATGTGTAAAGGAAGACTCGTCGTGATTTATATTTTGATAAAGACTTTATTGATCCGATCAAAATACATCAGCTCCCGATCAAACGCGTCCAGGGCTTCGTCCCCAACGCCGAAAAACAAAGAAACTCTCGTTACTACCAAATCGTCAATACAGAGCTTGATCCGAACATTCTTTGAAATTAAGATCAAAGTCGTTCTTCGCGCTCGAGACGGCAGACCACGAAATAACATGTTTATTCCGCGCCGGAGCACCGCGGCCCAACAGGAGGTTATGCGCTACGGTTTTATTGTTATTGTCGCGACAACTCTCGAGCCAGTTCCGCCAAATATCGACAAGAATCCTGTATTCTTTCGATCTCATCGGCCCCAGAGACACTGACCACGCTGTTAGAAATTGTCTAAAAATTCAGACAGAATTTGTATCTGAAAATTCAGTTTTTATCTGGTATCTGAAAGAGAAATTCAGATAGTTGTAACTGAAAAACTCTGGCGATGAGAAATTCAGATAGGGGTATCTGAAAAAACTCGGAAAACGTAAACGCTCATTACATATTATTTGTGTAGTATATTACATAGGCAAAACTATTTATTGGTATGTTTATCCTAGAATGTTTCTAGTGACATTTTTGGTTTTACGCACATTGATAAAGGAGTGAAAGGGTGTGCAATTAGAGCACTATGAGAGTATAGTGGGCATAGACGTCGGTGTGGCAAGCGATACTAGAGTGAGTGAGTGAGAAAGAGAGAGAGAGCGTGTGTACTGCGTATTTTTCCCTGCAGAAGAATCCCGCGGGCGAGCATGCGCACAGAGCGGAAGAAATGGGAAGCTCTCCCGCAGACAGGGCCCGCCACGAGCCTAACGGTCAGTTGGTGGAAAGCCTCCCGAACTACGCAGCGTCTTGAGTGATTATATACTTGTATTGTATGCGCTGAATCTAGCCTATCTTCAGTAAAGTATACACGCCGATCAAACAAGAAACAGGTTTGCAGATATCAGGCATGGCATCACGCATCGCGCGTGTGCACATGGGCTGCCACGATTGTTGTAGAACTGTGAAGCCGTTAAAGAGACAACATCATTCTTTCGTGCCAGGGCATCGTGAATTGTCGCATGAACTCAATATTAGAATCAAAATAGACCTTGCATACGAAGCTGTTACAAAACATGTAGTACTTCTTATAACTTCTACAGTACGTATAATTACGTGGACAATAAGCCGAGTCGTTCGCGGCTCGACAAATTTATAGCGCCGCATATTCACGCGCACCTACCATTAAAATCGTATTAAAAGCTTCGAATCTACATCGAAGCCTTTCACCCTCGAAATCGATCGAGCGTAATTCCCATAGCCACGCAGCGAAAATCAAAACAAGCTTGCTGCGTACGCGGTGACTAAACAAACTCGCTTTGTCGCAGGTATATAGCCCCCGTTACACAGGCGCGGGCAAACTCGCGTCGACGTCGGCGTGTAACATATGCTTTTATCTAAATTAAACAGTGCCGCGGCGCGATTTTCATTTCCTGACTGCGGAGGCCGCTCCGCGATCTTATCTCCGGGATAGCGCGTCGCGCGAGCGGGCGAGGAGCTTTCGAGTCATCGGTGCAGGGGTTGGCTCGGCGCTCTCTCTTCCCCTAGTGCCTGCAGCGGCGACCCCCCGAATTTGCCACCCACTTTTGGTTAACCCTCCCCCGGACGCTCGCCGGGACCTTTCCTTTGCTTTGTATGCATGTGCGGAGAAAGAGACAGAGAAATTGGAATAAGGCGAGATAAATGCCTGTTAAAATGGTCGTTTCGCGTGAAATTAAAAATTTCGGCTTTTATAAATATAAGCACGGAAAATGCTTGACTCGTTGAAAGAGTGCGGCATTGAAAAGTTCAAGCTCCTCGGAAGAGCATAATGTCTGTTTCTCTCCATCTAAATATCGGCGTCAGCGCGAGACTCTCCCGCCGAGAGGCATCACCCTCGCAAATCGCAGACTCGTCGTCCCTGCGCCGCTTAGTGCCTACTATCTCCCCGTATTCCGGCGCACCAATCCTCTTGTCCCCCCACGACCCCCTCCTCTCTCTCTCTCTCTCTCTCTCTCTCTCGCCTGTCGTCGTCTCCTTCAGCCTCTCTCTCTCTCTCTCTCTCTCTCTCTCTCTCTCTCTCTCTCTCTCTCGACGCTGTCAAACTTCCAGATTATATTATACAAAAGCGGGTCGCCACTGATCTATACGTATATAGCAAAGAGAGCAGCCGCGCCACTCGCGTCGAGCTCCATTTTGAAAAGCCCGCGCTCCGCGTACACAAGAATGCCGCTTCATTATATTCGGAATCCGCTCTTTATAAAGCGCTCGGTGCTATCGAACGCTTATAACAAATCGACTCTAAATTTTATTAGAGAGAGAGAGAGAGAGGGACCAGACTGATTCAAAATGAAGACAGCGCCGTCATACCCGCCCGCGAGTGCGCGCATATTAAATGCGACAGTTGCAGAGAGGCGAGAGATGGGAGGGGGGAGGGGAAAGGGCTGCGCGCGCGAGGGGTGCGAAGCAATACGTGTATAAGCGCGATGCGGTTATTGATTGCGGGCCTCTGTCATTGACAGGCCGTCATATGGAAACGCTACTGCCAGCGCCGTGCGCGAGAGCGAGACTCTCTTTTTCGGCCTCGACTCGCTCTCTATGTGTGCGAACTGCGCGAACTGCGCTCTGTCTTTGTCAATCGACTGGAAGTAATGTGTGTGTGTGTGCGCGCAGGGTATATCTCTGCGGGCCTTTTTATTTTTCTATTATTCGCGAGCCGCCCGACAGCTTTTTGTTGTTATCAATGGATTTTCTTTTTCGGGGAGGATGTATATTTTCTATATTTTTAATTTACTCCGTGTTTTTTTTCACCGCGTTCTCTAACGATTCGAAAGTGTTACAATTTAAAGAAAGATAGACTCGTCGATAGCTCGGCTAATGTGTACAATATAACACAGCATTAAAGAGTTATATCTACAGAGGCAGACCGCCCCAAAAGCATTAAGTCTCCAGTTTTTCCGATGCACGACACGACTGTATAAGTCAGCCGCCTCGTCGTCCTCGCCAATTGCCAATTACCCACCCCATCTAGCGTAGCATAGACATACAGTCATTAAAACACACGATAAGCGAAGACTCGCCGTGCGAACCTGCCGAACGTCGCCGAGGAATGATTTGCTATCTTCTGCAGCTCTTTCGTCCTCGACGTCTGACTTTCCAATGTATAGCGATCCCGATCTGCGCGCCAGCGTTTATAATAGACTTCGGCGACGACAACGACACACATATACAACGTTTACACGGGATGTGCGCGTGTCTCGGATTTTTCTCTCTACGCATGTTTCGGGGGCAAAATGACGTATACCGCAATTAGCGCTGATTATACCGATAGCGACGTTGCACTCTTTGCTCCGTAGAGTAGCCTATGTGAAGCTAATTACGGCAAATGATACGTTCGCAGACTCAGCGTTATCTTTATCTGTCCCTGATGGCGTCTCGCGTGTTGTGCGGTTTTTTTTCTGCGATATGGGTGTAATTTTTCTATCGTCGCGAAATCTGATTTTTTTCTCGAGGAGTCGAGAGAGCGTTTGTCATGAAGCTATAAGGCAACGATTACGGACGCCGACAGACTGTGTGTGTGTGTGTGTGTAGTCACGAGGCTCGTGGGTGATTGATACATTTAACGGCAGCGGCTTGTTTTCCTTTGGTCTTAACGAGTTAAAAGCTTCGGCAGCTTCGATCATCTCGTACATTCGTTCGTTTTATAGAAACATAGCAATCGTCAGCGCCGTCTGCGGCGCTCTGGAAAATTAGCATAATTCAATAAAAGCCGCGAGCTTCATCAGGCGCAAAAACTTTGCGCGTAAACGATTAAAATAGTCCGAAACACATGTCAAAGTGTATGAATAATGCAATGATCCCGTCTTTCTCTCTCTACATTGCAATAAAATCCAGCGCGGCAGCTCTCTGCCCCTCTTTTCCCCGCAGAGCGGTGAAACTTTGGCATTACGGAATTAGAATCCCGTGTCTCGGCGGCGCGTGAAAGCGCCGGCGTAAAAGTAATTTCGCAAGTTCGAGCGGCCGCGTAGGTATATAGACAGCCCCTCTATATACGGTACACAGAGAAAGAGAGAGAGAGAGAGAGAGAGAGGGGGGAGAGGACGACGGCGGCGACGGCATCAGGCGCTGAAGAGACAGAGCAGACAGGCCAAAGTAGCGCGACGTCGTCTCGACGTCGGCGGCGGCGGCGACGCCGGTAAGTACAGTCTGAGCGATGGCCGCAGTAGTCGAGTCGACCTCCTAACCAACGCCATACATCATTCAAAGATGGCTGGAAACGTGCGGCGCGCTCTCTTTTCCCTCTACCGCTTCAATGAGGGCTAATATACTCGGGGGTGGGGGGTACATAATATAAGGAAGGTGTCGCTCGGCCGGACGCTCATATACTTGCATTTCGCTTGCATCTACGCATTAGAATTTCCTTAGCGAGTTCTGTACACAGTGTATAAGATATAAAATGGAAAAAGCATCAGTTTCCTCAACGCGCGGCGAAAAAGCGAAGAACGCGCGGCCGGGATAAAAACAGGAAACGCAGATAGGGTGACAGCCGGCTAAGGCCGCGCGCGGCTCTCTTTTCCTGATGTCAGCCACGTGACTATCCGAGATCCGTCTACGTCCTCGTGTGTATCCGTATACTCACACGTACGTACACCTACGCTCGTGATCGACGACGTATCAATCTCGAGCAATGTGTCACTACCTTGTACAGCGTCTCTACCGCCAAGACTGCAGGGCCTAGCTATATACCCTGGTAAAAAGCGTCGCGTCTCCAAATCCTATTTGTTCGCGCAGAAGGACGGGGAAAAAGAGGGAGGAACCGATAAGCAGTATAGCGGTGAAAAAGGTGCGCGCTAGGAAAAGTGAACTCGAATTCTGTGGCTTTGTCCGGATCGATTTGTATGTATATCACGGAGAGAAATGTATCACTAAATATTCCTACAATTTTCATCAAAAATTACTATACCAATATAGAAAAGAGTCACAAACTCGACTTGTAGTAAATTTTAGCATACTACATAGCAATTTTTACTATGCCGCATACCCAATTTTGTGGATACTAAATCTTTTTAAAAATATATTTTTGTCCCTTTCATTTTGTCGTCTGTTAATGTTTCTTCTTTTATATATGTTTGTAGCGTGTTGGAGGGGAGAAATTTCATTATTTATTTGTCACATTCAATCTCGCAGTTTAAGAACGAAAGTCGCATCGCATAGAACTTCTTATATGATAACACATTTCACATGTCGCAACCTAACAACACATCGCTAGATTAATCGCATTTATATTTATATATAATGTTCCGATCTGGAAGTTCCTTATATACTAACCGAACAGTTTTTCATCACTTGCTAGTGGAGTTTACGAGACACCCCCTAGCGGCAGTAAGTGAACAGGCGAATTTCTGTTGCTGAATTGCAATTTTTACTATACTAGTATAGCAATTTTTGATAAATGTATAGTAAATTTTCACACAAACATACTAAATTTTCTGCATAGGTCCGAGTTCGTTCCCCGTTTAGTATACAGTATAGTGATTTTTCGTGATACATTTCTCTCCGTGTACTTATACGAGTCGGTCGAAAAAAGTTAGTTACGGTTTTCAAAAGCAACGATGAAAATTCTGACAGTCGATTGATTTGTCGCTCGAACGACACGTGCTGAATAAGGTGCGACGGTGTATCGACCCGTCAAGGGCATAAATATTTATAAGGATATCGAAAGCTCATTATTCCGCAATCGCTAAATAATCCTCGCGCGCGCGCGCGCGCGTATAGCTGAATAAAATATATGGGCGCTTTGGGGGTAGGGTTATACATTTCGCTGATGAAATTATTCGCGAGGGCGTTATTGAATACGTCGCTCTTCAAGTAAGAAGTTTCGTTTGCATATCGCTGTTAATAAATAAAATAGTAAACACTGCCGCACATCGCTTCGTATACGCACAGGCATTAATGCAGAATTATTACGTCAGGAAGTGCTTTCGTACAAAGCCGCGCGGTAGTAGTAGACAACAGCCCAGGTCTGCTTTCACGGAAACAAGCAGGGAATAAAATAAGCGCTGGATGAAAGCTCGAATACGTACACCCACATTCAAGCTCTCCCCGTACACACACATACGCACGCGTCGCTCTACGTACGCTCCGAGGCGGAATATATTTTTTGCACGTCACTCACTTCAGCACGTGGCGCACAGATCGATCGGAAAAGCCCCGGCCGCGCGTATCATATCCCTCGCGCGCGGCTCTTCCTCGACGACGAGATGCATAAATAAGTGGCCCCGAGGCGGCTGGTCCTCTGTAAGCCCAAGCGTTCGCGCGCGCCAGTTGAAAAACTTGGATTCCGGAGCGGAAGAATCGATGTATCTTTCGGGTTTTCCCATCGTATCCTGTACAGTATTGTGCCTATCGAGTAAATATAGTTGTTGTACAGAAGCAGGAAAATTCCGTTTGGTCTTGGAGTAGTGGGACGCGAAGCGCGGAATATTATTGTGTATGTGCAGTGTGTAGGTAATTAGGTTTAGTAAAGTTACGTCAGGCCGGAAATCGACGGTGTGTAGTTATACGCCCGATGCAGAGGGAGTTAAATTGTATATGATCTCGGTGCTTTGTTTCCGTTTGCGTGTGGATATAGGCTTGCTTTTTCAGCGATTCAACACTATGCATTTGTGGACGGAAGCGATGCGCGGAGTATATAGAAACAGTTGTTGGCTGTTTGCGGAGATATGATTATTTAAATAATTGTCGATTGATGTGTCTGTACGCTATTCAAGGTAATTATATGTACATACTGTATAGTAGTCGGGTCGTATGATGAAACTGACTTTTCGATGTAGTAGACGTGTAAGTATAGTTGAGCGTGTCATGGTTCGTGAAAAACAAGTCTTCCATAAATATTTCGAAATTTGTAACTTTATCAACAATCAACCCCTCGTATCAATATAATGCACATCGCACCGAAACCTCCGAAACGAATTTCACAGCGCTCTCTGTCGCCCGACAGTCCGAACTAAGCCGAGCGCGCACCGCCTCAGGTAAAACGGATTTTCCGAGCGAGCAGCCTACCTTACCGACTTCTAGTTTTCCGCCCGAATCGATGAGAAAATTTACCAACCGAAAATATTCGCACTCCTCTATTAACACCGTTTCCAACGACATTTTTCACCGTATAATTTTCATAACAAGCGCCGATCCTCGTCAAAAAAATCCCGTCCAAATTCGAAGAAGAAGAAGTTTAAATAATTGCCGGATGATTAATAATCGAGGGCAGGTGAAATTGGCTCGCCGCGGAGATCTGACGCGGGAACGACAAGAACGAGCGACTGGCGCGCGCGATATAAAATTCTCGGAAATTTAATTAAACGGTGCGGCGCGAGGGCTCTCCAGCTCTGCTTCTATGAAGAGCGAGAGAAAGATAGGAAGGAAAGTATGGCATTATTAATATAATTCTGGCCGCAGAGAGAGAGAGAGAGAGAGAGAGAGAAGCTTCCATATTTTCATTCCTGTCCTTCCCGCGCGCTCTGAATTTCTCATCCAACTTTCTCATTCGCTACTGCTGTCGGGTGTGTTTTGACGCTGCTGCTTTGAAAAGCGCGACTTTCACGAGCGCCGTACGTTCGTTTTATCGCTCGAAGAAGTTGGCGTTTTTTATTTCGGTACACACATCGTGAAATGAAATCCGAGCCCGAAGGGCATTATCTCGGGCGAGAATATATTAAATAATAATTCAATAAATCACGGGACATCAAGCAAGAGCCAGGTATAGTTCAATATACACCCACATTTGTATAGCCGGCGCTCTCTCTCTCTCTCTCTCTCTCTCGAGTGTATAGCCTCTCGAGTCAAAGCGGCGAATACGTCAAAATTGAAAAATCGCCTTCCGTCAAGCCAGCCTCACTCTCTTCTGCTTCTTTTCTCACAATAAGGAGCAGCTCTCGCACTCTCGGCCTCGCATTTAATATGGGGGTTCTCTCAAAACAAATGGTTATGTTTTTATAAAGACAATAACGTTCGTCTATCTATCACACGTCCTGCTCTGCTTCTCTCTCTTCTCTCCGCGCAATATCGCCATCGGACGTAATATTGAAATTTTATTTTTTTCTCCTTCCCTGTCTCTCTCTCTCTCTCTCTCTCTCTCTCTCTCGCCGCTCTTCTTTCGTAATACGAAAGTTATTTATGAAACGTGAATATATAGCGGGCCAGAGGAGGGTAATATAGGGTGATGTGTATGGACGAACGCCGTCACCGTCGCTGCTTCTCTTGGATATGGAGCTAGCTTTGATGGGCGGAGCAGAGAAACGCGATGCATCGCTGCAGTTTCTTTTTTTTCTGCAGATTTTAACAATCGTATATATTTACTAGCTACAACGCACACGAATCACGGATTCAAGCTTCGTTGCAGGAATAAAGGTATAATGCGATTAGGAGGAAGTGATCCGACAATTTATAGGTCGGAAAATCCCGCAGCGAATCATAATCTCGCCGATTCATTTCACGGCCTTGGCCAGCTTTACACATATGCACGGAGCTGGCATCTCCTCTCAAAAATCGTCTGGTTTTTTGTGAGCCACACGCTCGCACATAAGCCAGCGAGCTCATGCGTATACATAGGTACATAGCGCAACGGAGAGCGACAGCTGTTCTCCGGTTGGGCACAGTATTCGATTGTCTCGCTTCTTGATGATTGATGATAGTTTGGGGTAGCTACCGCTGCTGCTGCCGCTGCTGCTCCCCTCCTTTTTTCCCTCCTTGCCTCCTTCCTGCTTCCGACAATTTCGTCGATTTCCCAGCAGCAGCGGCGGCGGCGAGAAAGGAGAGGCGGGTACAGCAGTCGCGCAAAAATAGAAAAGTAAGGAGAGAGCTTTTTATCGGCGGGACTTTTCAAGAAAAGTTGAATTTTTCACGAGCTCGCGAGAATTGCTTCTCGGCGCACGTTTGACTGATTTAGAGCGAATTTTTGGCCCCGACTCGCGTAAAAGTTATTTGCTTTATTGCCCGTAAACTTGCCTGCGCGTTTTACGAGCTCTTATTAACTTTTCAAATCCGATTTTTACAAAAAAAAAGCCGTTCTCGAAATCGAGTCGTCATCAGCAGTCTTGGATCTCTCGCGGTTATGCTGAAAAAGGAGCAACGCGAGATATAGGCTCACTCGGGTACATACACCTTCCGGTTCGCCTCTCGCGCGCGTATCTTCTCGCGCCAGTCGTTTTCCTCTCGCGCGCGTCGCGAGATAACATTGTGCGCGAGCTCTTACGTGTCCGCGGGCGATATTTTTCTCCGTGTGTATACACACATTTTTGCGCTCTTTTTTCAGCGCTTTCTCGAGAGCCGAGAGTCGTGTCATTAGAGAGAACCGCGAGATTTCGTATATTAAACTATCCCTCTCGGGAATTTTCATTATCGCGCGCGCGTTATGAGGCGTAAAAAACTCGACAAGCGTTATTGCAGTGCTTGTTGGTAATTCAATACACACACGCAGCGATAATTTACCTTCGTCAGAAAAACGTTATCCTCAAGCCTCATCCTTTTTCTCACGGCGGTCGCAGCCTCCCATCGCCTCCTCCGGTGTCGTCCTCCTCGTCGCTGAGTGCTGGTAGCAGCATCGCGATCCTCGGCAGGTCGATCTCGGAACTCGACTAACCGGGCCAGCAGCGCCGGTATAAACTTTCGATACTCCCGCGGGCATAAGGTAACTGGCACGTCGTCGGACAACAACGGGGCCAGACCAGCAGCCAGAGAAAGAGAGAAAGAGAGAGAGAGAGAGAGAGAGAGAGGGCGAGAACAGTAGAGGAGAGGTGAATGGGGCGCCCTATACCTGGAGCCCGGGCTCATAAATCATTTCCCCGCGTGCGATGCAGCAGCAGCAGCAGCAGCGGCTACACAGCATCCCCTCATTCTCTCTCTCTCTCTCTCTCTCTCTCTCTCTCTCTCTCTCTACGCTGTGTCTTTCTGGCTGGATCGGGGAGCGGCCGGAGCTCACCATAGTATCCCAGTCCGTCGAGCAGCCAACATCATCCACCTGGAGCATACGTCGCGGACCCCTCGCCCTCGTAATGAACTTGGAGAAGGAGAGGACAGATGCGGAGAAGGGAATCGCTGCTGCTCTGTGTAAGTCGTGCGCGTAGTTCTGTCTCGACTATCAGTGTTGTTAGTTTGTAGCTATATTTCGAAGCTTTCAAAATCTCGCATATACCAGATTGTATAAATCCTCGGCGCGGTCTAATAAAACGCCGCTTACGGCAATCAATGGCTGCATTCCGCAGGCGCGCGTAACTCACTCCCGCGCGCATAAATTCGCGATAAATCGGGCCCGCTTACCGGCGGGAATCGCGCGATGTTTATCACGCGAGCGCGAGCCGCGCGGGAAAGTTCGCGGATCCGGCGCCGGAAAATCGACGCGCAAGCGCGCTAGGGCTTCTCGAGCGCGAGCAAAACGCGAAATTAATGGCCGGCCGTTTATTCGCTATGTGTGTGTGTGTGTGTGTGTGTGTATATACTGTTGCTTCCACCTACTGGCCCGGTAAAGGGAAGGGCTGTGTATAAGTGTCCGAAGGGGCGAACGCAAGGCGGGATCATAAATTTCGGTGCGCACACGGATTCAAAATGATCATCCCCCTTTATTGCCGGTTGGAGGGAAAACTGCGCGCCGTTTTAGTTGCGTCTGGGACTCGTACGGCTGCGGATTTCTCCGAGATTTCGGCTGGATTGCGGAAGTTTATCGTTGCGCTGGTGTGATTCAAGGATGGTTTGGTTTCTGACGGTTGTTTTACGTGTGATCGATGGAAAATATATAGCTGCTGGAAGGAAAGGATCGATGCGTTTATACCGAGCTGTGTGACCTTTTTACGACGCGATGCATATTTCTCTGCATCTGATTTGTTCGAAATATTCGATGGGTGTATCCGTGCTGTAAACAATAGCGCGTGTGCGGGCCACAAAAGTTTTATGGCGGAGGTATACATGGTGCCATCTGTTAGAATCCTCAAGGATCAGCGTAGTATATCGCCGGCATGAGAGGTGGCGCCATGCAAACCATCTCCTCTGCGCTCCGAATATTCTTCGGATGCGAATAAGCAATATTTATCGAATTTCGAAAGTTATTAACACGAGTTTCTATTTTTTTTTTTTAATAACTATAACGCTTTGTTCTGTTTCAGCTCTCGTTCGAAAGCATGTGACGAATATACCGGTTATTCCAGTCATTAAATTTGAAATTGTAAAAAAAATGCCTCCCTCATATAACTGAGTGTGAAACGCCATTTCGCTCATATTTTCATGAATTTTTAACAGCTTATTCGGAATTTTTCAACCGAATTTATTTACTCCTCTCGACGCGATACACCTGATCGATTCTATAGCAAAGTTCAACTCAAAATTTAAATAACACAAATTTAGCCTCCGCACAACTGCGCTCAAAAAATCCTCTCGCAGCTTCCCTTTAAGACCCATAAACCGCGCGTCGCGTCCGCGTCGCCGGAATATATCCCTCCTCTCGAGCTTTTCAGTACCTAATAAACACCTACGTCTATTCTTGTATACACGTATACATAGAGCTCGCTCGCTCGAGAGACAAGCGGTCAAAATAGAGAACCGCGCACTCACACACAGCCATTTTGTATAGATTGCAACGTATTGATCGTCGCGCTCAGCTCCCGTCGCTCTGTGTGTGTGTGTGCGCGCGCGCTGCCGCGGCAGCTCCGACAGACATATTCTGCCATAGCCCAGTATCAGAATGACAGACAGGCAGGCAAGCCAGATGGAATCGCAACTCGCTGGCAGGCATCACCCTTCGTAGATACTGTATATATATATATATATATATACAGTACGGTATATAGGTATACCGTATGTATAAACGACGAGGGGGTAGAGCGCAAAACTACCCTCTGCCGCGCGCGCTGCGCTGCTGCCCCTCTTTTCAGCGCCACCCCCCGTAGTCTTCAATTCGTGTATAACCCCTCCTATATGTACACCCCGGCGAACTTCCCCTCCACCTTTTATCCATATTCCGCGGGAGAGAGAGAGAGGGCCGCCTCTACTCGTCTGGCCGCCTGTGGGATGTCTCTGTCTTGCCTGCGGCTGTTCCTCTTTAATTAAAAGGCGGCGGGTAGCTTTTTCTGAATATCAGCCTGAAACGCCGTCGGTGAGCATCAGCCGAGGCTGGATTTTTCGACGTCTACGTGAATTATAAAAATTTCATCGACTTTTTTTATTGATTACAATCAGAAGCGAGAAATTTCAAAGCATCCGGAAATCTGGGCCGCTAGCTTCCACCTGTGCGATTAGCCACTCCGGAATTGCGAGCACACACGGTGAAATTCGCCGCGCTCAGCGCTTCCTCGAGCTATATAGGCGCCTCTTCCACTTGGCAAGCGTGAATCAACTCCGGAGACGTATGAGCGCTCGCTCGCGCGTGCCTCGGCTATTAGCACCGCGCGCACGTCTGCTGTCCATAGTCGGATACACAGGCTCTCTCTCTCTCTCTCTCTTTAGCGACGACGACTTCCTGTTGCACAACGTATATACTGTGTGTGTATATGTCTCTCTTGCTGCAGACACAATGTCCGCAAGTGGAAAATTCGCAGCGATGACCGCATTCTTCGCGAGAGGGATTATATTCGTTTATGACACGCGCGTTTATGCTTCCTGGGAGGCGGTCGCACATTCGTTTAAGCGCGGGAAATTGCGTTTTTTAAAGCGGTGCGAGGAGCGTATGTAAATTTCCTGCTCTTTGTTTTTTTCTCTCATGCGAAGGAGGTCCTCTCGGCGGTTATAGTCCGGGATTTGTGTTGATAAATATTGAAGAAAAAGTGCCGCTCGAGAAAAGATGAGCTCGGTGAGACGAGAGCCGAGGGTATGTGTAATAAGGCACTTTCTATGGTGAAATATGCCAAATTGATTTTCGGCTGTGCGGCTTTATCTGCTCTTCTATCCTCTCGATCGGAACTTATGATTAGATTTTCCTCTCTCTCTCTCTCTCTCTCTCTCTCTCTCTCTCTCGACTCGGAGTACCTATCTCCATATACCTTCGGCTTATCGCGCGTTTCAAAAGCTTCGCTGATATTATTATGTGCAATAAAAAAAAAACGAATCCGCGCGAATAAACATCGGCTTATCTTCGGCGATGAATCTTGTATCATACAAAAAGAAAATCCTATATAAATTTCGAAAAGCAGAGAGAGAGAGCGACGATCCTCTTACACTTGGGCACGTATAAGAGCACGACAATCACGCGCGCAGAAGCCGGAGCGAAAAATTATAGAAACAAGCATTTTCCATCCGCGGCGCAGCGTTCTTTCTTCGGCGGTGAGAAAAATGCCCTCTCATTCCGTCCCATCCCCTTTACACGGCAGCTCGAGCTTTCCACGTCCTTTCCCACTCTCTACACACACGCGCGGGCGAAAGTTCGCTTCTTACGCTGACCGTTTCGTATCTGATGAAGGGATAAAAAGAGCTCGAGGGACGAACTGCGCCTGGGAAGGAAAAAAGCGCCCGCGCGTCCAGCTGTGTGTATAGGTATATCGAAAGGAGGCAGACGTATAGGATTCGAGCGTAAGACGCGCGCCATCGAGCGTCAGATATGCGACGTGCGGAGAGAGAGAGAGAGAGAGAGAGAGAGAGAGAGAGAGAGAGAGAGAGAGAGAGAGAGAGAGAGAGAGAGAGAGAGAGAAAGAAAAAGAAACAGAGAGAAGACGACGACGACTGGTGGAGCATAGAGGGTTGGTCGGACCCCCCGTTTTCGCGAAAATTCCCCGCGGGAGCTACGTCAACGTCCGGGAAATGTTCTGCTCCTCTCGCCCGGCTATACTTTTTTTGCTCTATAGCTCGCCGCGCGCGACGTCGCTCGATCCGAGAGAGAGAGAGAGCGTCTTTCGCGTTTTCTCTTCTGAGACTCGACGCTGCTGAAGGTATGTATAGTTATGGGGTTATCGGCACCGCTGTGCTTTCGACGACACTTGTTCCAACGGAATTGAAATCTCGAGGTATCGTGAATAACTATAGGAATCGCTCCAATCTACTCGAAAAAAATAAGAGGACGGAGGTTCGCGTCGATCTTTCTCTCGGCCATTCGAGCTGCACTTGCGGGGCGACGCTTTTCCCGACGTCGACAAGGAACCGCGTCTACGAGACGTCAGTCAGCCATAGTATCTTCTCTCTCTCTCTCTCTCTCTCTTTTCGGTTCAGCTAGACTCTCTCTCTCTCTCTCTCTGCTGTGGCACTTCGCTCAGCGAATCCCCGGGCTCTCCTTTCTTCTCTCCGCGCTCGGCGCGCGCGTGATTTATGACTGCATTAATGCGACCTGACAGCCGTCGCGAGAATTGCTCTTGGCGAGAGAGGAGTTACCCGCGTATGTACAAGCCAGCGTATGCGCGACTAAAGTTCTCTGTGTACACAGGCTAAAGTGCCGCTGAATTTTCTGAATCCGGAATAAGTGCCGCCGCCGACGATCGTTCTTGTCGCGCCCGAAGGATTTCGAATTTTGAATCTGAAAAACCCACAAGCGCGCGGGCATGAGCTTCAATTTGCAAGCGATGAATATGCACTATAGCCCGCGCATGATAAGTGGATAATAATCAACGCGTATTATGCAAATCCAGCACCGGCGAACATTAATTTACGTGCTAATGCCGCGGCGGCAGCGCTGCTGTTGCTGTTGCGGCCCTTCCGAACGAATGAATTATAATAATACTTGCGATAATTATCCCGTCGGCGCATTTTTTTTTCTTTTCGCTTCGAATATTCCCTAAAAGCCGGGCTTTCTTCTCGCCGCGGCGAGCTTTTAACGAATAACGAGCCTGAGAGCTTCTTCGGTGAATAAGTGATGAAGGCGCGGCTGCTATAGGTGTCGTAGTATATCTTTTTCAGTACCATGCTATATACGCACAGCTTTTTCCAAAGCGAAAAAGCTCGCAAATGGCTGCGAGCGCTCGGCTTTTAGATATATTATGCGCGACATCGATGCGGTCGTTGCTGTTGTCCTCGTACTCGGATAAACTCCGCTGGGAATTGCGGCCCGGAGAAAAATCTTTGCATAGATAAGTGGAATTAGGCGGTGAAATACACGCGCCCTAATAGTTTACCTTATACCACTGCACACGCCGGGATGTCGATGCGAAATAAGCTTCCGGAGAATTAAAGTAACGCGGATCGACGAACGAAATTTCTCCCATCCGAGTTAACAGCCGCAGAGGCGCATATAGGTATAGAGAAGAAAACAGCGCCATTTTCATTATCGTTTAATTAATATTCATTACCCTGCGCACCGCAGCGGTACTGTACTCTCCGCTAGAGACGATTGAAGCCAAACTCATACTTGCCTAAGCTTACGCACGCGTATAAGGAGGCGGAAAAAAAGAGCCGCTAGAAATGCAACCGCCTCAGTCCGTTCGGGATTTTATTAGCTCGCCGTTAGCATAATCGCGCTAGAGGTTGTCGCGCGGGCGACCGGCACGATTCAATTTAGCTGCGCGAAAAGCTGGAGAGAGAGAGAGAGAGAGAAGAGGACAGCTAAATTCCGAGCGAGGGCGGAATCGCAAACCCTTGTTGGAAAATCTGCTCCGCCTCTCTCTCTCTCTCTCTCTCTGCGTGGCCGATGCGCGCTCATCTCAATAACATTAGCTCTCCGGCCTTTATTACCTGGATCCTACTGCGGCCTGTGTTTTGCATCGAGTCTTGATACTCGCCGCGGCTATGGTCCCTTAATTGTTTCGCCTGATTAAATTTGTCGGGTGTATAGCTACGCTTTAATTAGAAAATTATCGTATATAGTTTAGAGAGAAATTACTGTTTTATACGACGCAGCCGCGGAGAAAATAAAAATATGTTATTCCGTAGGAGTATATAGCGGTTGGCACAGCGCGAAGGAAATCGATCGCTATGCCGATCACGACGCCCGGATGGACGCTCATCGCTTCCTCTGCCGAGCGCGCATTCCACGTACGATCGGCACACTCTACGTATACGCCTCGGCTCAGTCGCAGCTCGCCTTTCCTTCCTTCCAGTCGCAGTAGCCGTCGTCTCGTGCACGAGTTCAGCGCATCGTCAGGTATGGATTTCGATTTTGAGTTATTATTTTTTTTTTTTTTAACAAAGTTATAGTAACCGTTACACTCTTTTTGAACTTTCAGATAAACCGGTGAGTCTCTTCCGAAACCGCGAGATTTAATTATACAGCTCGGAGCGCGAGTCGAGCGGCATAAATCAGGGCATTTATCGGGATTCAAAACATTCGGTTCGGGAGAGTTCATTTAATTATCGTAAAGCATATCGGGTGGCGGTGTGCGCGTTTCCCGCCCCGCGAATGAAAATTCGCGGCGCGCAGTAGCGGACGCTGCGCGAGTGGCTTCCGGCGTTATAATCAATAAATGGGCACTCGCGGCTTTAACCAAGCTCTCTCTCTCTCTCTCTCTCTCTCTCTCTCTCTCTCTCTCTCTCTCTCTCACGCTGTGTGCATGTACAGGCGTACACGAGCTTCGCGAGGTCATAAACGACGTCTGGGAACGCAGACGGTTTGTGCAACTTTTGTTCGGAGCAGATCCGCTTTAAATCGTAAAAAGTCGCAGGCGAGCGTTTCGGCAGCCGGTTCAAATTTCAGTGCTAATAAGGTTTATATTCCTCTGCCTGCGTGCGCTTTAATACTTCTCTCTCTAGTTGGCCTCGATGAAGCGTAAAGTTTATCGCTCGTGTGGCCGTTCGCTCTGTCGCGATCCATATTCCGCGTGTCTTATAATAACGTTTTACGCACTTGTACAATATAGTACAAACACGACGAACTGAATTCAGCCGGCAATTTTCACTTGGCACTGTACAGCGCGGCATCGATATCTTTCTCCTCCAGCAGTACACTTGGCACGACTCACTCTCCGTTACATGCATTCCCTCGCGCACTCGCGCGATTGTATATGAATCACGCGCGCGGTTCCCGGAGATAAGGACTCGTACCCAGTGGGGTAATAAAAATTCCGAGTAACGAGCCCGCGAAGCCGAAAAAAAGGAGGACACTCGTGGTATACGCGACACAACTCTTCGTTATCGACGTTCTTCCACCAATCGCGAACTAGAGAGAAGAGAAATAAAACGAAAATATGGCTTCGCGGCTTTTATTGCTCGCCGCGGCTGATAAGGTGCGCGGAATAAAAATTACGTCGCGGGCGGTGGCGGGATATCGGAACTCGTCATCGCATATCTAAGGAAGACGTATTGGAGCTGCGGAAGCGGCCGCGAGAGGAGAGAGGAAAGAGGGATGACGTTATGACGAGTCAAGTGCGAGAGAGAGAGAGAGAGAGTGAGAGAGAGAGAGAGCTTGGATTTATCGCTGCTGGAAGAGAGAGGCATTCTGTTTTTCTCGTTTATCATTTTCACTCCTTATCCTCGTATTATTTTCCTTTGTCATCTTCCGCGCGCGGCGGCTTTTTCATCTCCGGCGCGAGCGCGGATTTTTCTTCGTCTTTGCCACGTGCATCGCTTCATCCGTCGTCGAATAAATCACGAGGTTGTTGTTGCATAAAAAAAAGGACGCGAGGTATACTACGAAGAAAATCAATTTCGCCGTCCGCCATAGTCCGATCGCGAGAGACAGGGCATAATCCCCAGCTCGTACAATCGCGTCAACGCGGCCGTTAACGCTCATCGACGCCAGCCACTAAATCTCATTACAGCCATAAATAAACACTCGTCCGATCCGCCGTCGCCGTCGCGTAAACTCTCCCATAAAATCGGCGTTGTCATCGCTCGCTCGCTCGCTTGCGCGCGGCGAGTGTCCGATCGAAATTATTTCGCTGCCATTACTCACGCCATTCTCCTTTTCAATTCTTTTTTTTTTCTGCGAGAGATTGGCCTTTCGCCTTCATACATGCATACATATATACACGTATATACACCCAGACGATACGCGCGTCGGTCGATCGCAGAGCCATCCATCCCCTCTTCGTCGTCGTAGTCTCTGGTGTGCTCCAGTGGCACAGCCTCCGCGTGTATACTCCGCCGCCGCCGCCGCCGCAGACTCCGATCAATAAGCCGGCAAACTGTGCAAGTAACGAAAGTAGAGGGGGAGTTTCGCTAAGCGAGTGTATAGTGTAGCCGCGCGCGGCTGAATTTCTCGAGCTGCCCGATTTTCCCTGTTCTGGACTCGCTATCTCCGTGTGTATTTGTGTAAGTAAAGGCGAAAAGATGATGAGACGCGAGAGAGAGGTGTACAAGGGTAGATTCGCGCGTGTGAGTGTGTAGCCAGTTCGAGGAGATGTAGTCGAAGGGGGTTGACAGTAGAGAGAGAGAGAGAGAGAGAGAGAGAGAGAGAGAGAGAGAGAGAGAGAGAGAGAGAGAGAGAGAGAGAGAGAGAGAGAGAGAGGTGAGCGGAACGGCACGAGCTCGGCCGAACGAGGACGAGGTTGCAGGATCGGAGGTAGGAGCAGATGGTGCCCGGATTTCGAGACTCGCCTTTTTCTTTGTTCGACGTTGATAAGCGATTTACCAGTGATAATATGCCGCGTTTGGTCAGACAATTTTCGAAAAGTAATACGATTCTGTCAAACTAAAATAACACTTATGCATAACAAACAACAGCTCGTTTTCGCGAAAATTTCCACCCCCACAGCCTCCGCGCCGCGTACATGTTAAATCCCCAAAAAGAATCCCAAAAACTATATACCAAACTTTCCGCAAGCTCAACAGTTGCCCTCGAACCACCAGCCATCAGCACCTCGAAAAAACCCTCTCTCGCGCACACACGCAACTACGTCCCTGAGTCTCTCGAGTCATCCCCCACGTGCAGCTGCGTACAGTGGTGGTGGCGGCGATGGTCCAATCGTCGCAGAATCCGGAGGAACCGACCCCCAACACGCAGACCTCTCTCTCTCTCTCGCACTCGCTCTTCTATCCCGGGCAGACGCGCGCGCAGAAACGAGACGCCGCCGCCGCCGCCGCCGCCCCGCGACTTGCCGAGAGCGACTCTCCGGGATTCCGTCTCTTCTCTCGCGCGTCTCTCGCCGCCAGCGACGTGTCGGCGCCGATGGCCGTCCTTTTCCGAAGGACAAGAAGTGACTGCTGCCGATATTACGTTCTGCCTTGCTTGTCGCGAGTTTTCAACTTGGACCCCTCAGCTAAGAACGTCTAGTTTACCAACGTGTCTTTGTCCTCGACGACTCGACTCTGCTGACATCCTGACTGGTGTGTTGTATCAGTTTTTCATACTTTTCTTCTCTCTGTCTCCTCCGCGTCGCGCTTACTTATACGCACTTGTCGAGTGACGCTTGCGCTCGGGAATTTCCGAGCGCGATCGGCTCTCTCTTTATGGACGCGTTTATGTATTTTATATGAATATGTATGATATGGACGCCATCTTCAACGCGCGCGATGACACACTTATATTACCCGCTCGCTCCTTTCGCTTGTTGCGCGTACGAAGCTCGCGCGCGTCGAGTTTTAAAGTTCGGGCTTCGCTGTTTGTGTCATATATAGAGGATGATTCTGGTCTCCCTGGCCCTCTAACGAAAAAAAGGCAGCTGCGAATCGGAACTAGCCGCTAAATCCGGAATACGCAGTCGGATCAGGTAGGGAAGGTCACGATTCGTGACTTCCTTCGAGGAGCATCGCGCGGATGTTCATGCCAGGTCACGTCCTGGCTTTCATCGACCTCGTCGTCGTTGTCACGTTCTCTCCCCCCCTGGACACGTGTGCCCGGCTACACTGGCATTGTTATAGACGTTATTACTGTATATACGCGCGGATCGACTCCGGCTCCGTATTATCCAGCCTTTTATGTACATACTCGACGCTGACGCCAAGTGTCGCTTCGGCTGTGGTGGGCTTTTTCATAGGTCCAAGAGATCGGCGAAAGTCAAGGTGGATATTCGCGAGTGTGATCGAGTTGAGATATGAAATTGTTGAATGATGAATGAGATTGTGTACTGTAAATATAAAATTAAGCTGTTACGCTGTTTACACGCAAGTTGTCCCAACCATATACGCAAACATTTGCTCGACGACTCTTGTACTATTTTTCCGCGTGTACAGAGCCAAGGCGATATCGTTATTGATGGGAATTCTAACTGTTGCAAATTTCAGGTTGCATGGTGGCGCTGATGCTGATAACGGCCACGAGAACGACACAGCGACAACGGAGGCGTCGCTGATGCTGATGGTGCGAGGGGTGCGAGAGACGACGGTGTTTGCGAAAGATAGGCACATTCGTGATCTACCCTGTAGATCCGGGCTTTTGTAGAATTGTAGATATCAGAAGCTCGTCTCTACAGGTATCTTACGGATGACATGCCACGCGACTCTTTATCGCAGATGCTGATCCCTCCCGTCGCCCCCTTAATGAGTTCGGCTTATCGCCGAGATACGTCTGCGACTGTAATTGATGATGTAGCTGTTGTGCTTGGAGAATAAAACGATGTAAATGTCCTGTGTATTCTATGTTGGAGAGAATAAAGAACGAAAATATACATTTATTCTATATAATTTATTTATAAAATAATCCTGATCCGAATCCTGTAAGTTTGTCCCACAAATTTAGAACGTTTCCAAATGATATGCTCAAAGTTATTTACTATACTTTTAATCGTCAAAAGAATATCTGATCAAAACGCTTATTAACACGCAAAAACAGTCTGAATTTAAAATGCAAATTAGAAAATATTAACGAATTCATTAAAAGTTCCAAAGTTCGAGCAATGTTTCGTACTTTTCTGTCCTCGCGTTAATTCGCAATACAAAACTTTTCGCTATATTGCTATCTAGGGAGCAGACGCAATAAATTCTAAACTTTGAGGCAAAGTTCGGAAGTGTTTAAAGATCAATATAGCAAACATTTCGCCTCCAGTTGCTAGCGCCTCTGCCGGGTTTTACTCGAAAGTGAGAAGCTCGAACAGTAATGCAGGAAGAAAATCGTTGAACTGAAGAACTCTGCTTTATCTCGTCACTTGTCCACTTCTTTAGCATGAGATTTATTTACTGGAAGCATTGATAAATATAGTAAAAACTATAACATCCGAACAAAAGTATTTTACCATTGATTTTTTATGTGATTTGTTACATAGTGAGAAAACAAGTTTTAGTAAGTTAGGTTTTCAATAGATGGCTTCAGTATGAGGTCAAGAAATGTCTTCGAGGTGATAGGAGAATTACCGATCGAGTCGACTACTGCGCATGACGCATGGCCGAAATATTTAGCGCCAATTTTGAAATCATTATACCACTAATGCGCACTAAATTTTAACTTAAAACCCTTTAAAATTCTATTACATGCATCAATTCTGTCTAATTCTATTCTTTTATTCATGCATTCATGCAAAACTGAATAAATTTTGTACATTTCAGGATACTTACAGTCACATTTTCAACAATAAAAAATATCGCACAAGCACATCGCTGTAACGAGCAAATCTAATGAAAATTTCAACACGTTTACTCGGCGCAAAATGAATGTGTGTAACGAGCAAGTAAAATATTTGATCAGGAGTCGCGAAAGATGGCGCCAGATATTGATCGTCGTCCCCGCAGTTCTGTCCCCATCAGCTGTCATGGTCTTGTCTCCTTATCGTTCTCCTGGTACTACCGGCTTCCTCGTAATATCGCCCTTGACGCTTACTTATATTAGCTTACCTTACTTTTCGCGGCGGCTGATTACGTGTCATGATACGACTGTTTGCCAGTAATGTACCCTCCGTCGATGTAGAAGTGGATAATCGAGTAATTATCGCGATGTAACGAAATAGCTTTTTAAACGCGTATTTTTATTCATGGGTTCTCGCGTAAAATATCAAGCTGATGATTAAGGAAGTCTGACCATCATTTTTTTCCGCCTCTCACAATGCCATAATACACCCGAGCGTTATAAGCCTTCTACGATTCCAATCCTCATAAAACTTGTATAAAAATAAACCCCACAGCTCCGTGAGAAGAGTTAGTTCGAAAATAAACCACGAGGATCTCTATATTTAAAGAGATTCGGGTGAGAAATATTTTAGCAAATCCTCTTTTTGCGATACCGACAGCCGGAATGTTTACAGCTGGCCAGCGCGCAACTATGCAATTAGCGCAACGCGACAAGGTCGCATATCACATACACATGTCCGGAAGCGTACATCTGGATTCTGGAGCATTTCCAATCCCCGCTACACTACTGCAGCACACAGACTCGCGAGTCCGCCCATCTCCGAGGGTCTTCCGCTCTGTCCACCATTTTCTAGGTAATATCCTGCTCCTCGGCTAGAGCTCTTCTCACGAGGGTTGCGCAAACTTCTCCGCATAACGCACGGAATCCGCTTCTCGTTTCGTTTCCTTCGTTCCGTCGGTTACATTCTCTCTCTCTCTCTCTCTCTCTCTCTCTCTCTCTCTCTCTCTCTCTCTCTCTCTCTCTCTTGCGTTTTCCTGCCCGATGTGCCGTGCACGCTTATACCGCACTAATGCCACGGCAGGATTAATGTTGTATCGCTCGGCTCAGTTCTGCTATTAATTTTATCGGGAGAACAATATCTTACGCGCCGGAAACATCCACCTGTCGTTCGCTTTTCGCGTCTGCGTTTTGACGTCGAGACGTCATAAGTAGTATATAAGTACTTCTTATTTTCGTGCAAGGATGAGTGAATCTTCGCCGGATGTATTATTGTTGATTTCCAACGCATACCTTATATTTTCTTAAAATAAATAAATACAACGCGTTGCATCGTAGATTTCCCAAATAGGCTACGACAATAAATTATACCGAGGAATATCAAACACACAGCGGCGAGTATACGTTTCGCTCGTGATGCAAAATAGATTCTCGCAATTAATCAGTTTTTCCATTTAAGCCCAACGAGCTGTTTACATAGACAACAAACCGCGGCGAGACGCAACTCTCGTGTAATAATAAATGAACTATTCAAATAGCACACACCTCGAACGAGCGCACACGCGTGTCAATCAGTCCCCTCTCCCATCCACAATCCAAAAGCGGAATAACAGAAACCACTTGTCCGAGCAAAAATAAATCATTCGTCGGTTACACACACGATCGGATTCACTTTCCTCTTGCACACCGATGAAAACGCGTATAATCCATCCCGAAAAGCTAATTACACTCCGGCGTTTCTTTCGCCGCAATGTAACGCAGCAGTAGCTTTTCGCGTTTGACTGACGACCTATCAACCTTCTCGCTGCGGGTGTACATACGTATACAGCCGCTGATATCCATCTCCGCAGCTCGAGGGATAATTAGGCTCGCGCTTCTCTTTATATATACGATTTCGCGCACGCTATATCTGCACCTCCAGCGCGGTATGGATGATCCTCGCCGCTGCGCGTCTCTGTAATTTATCCGTCGATGATTTGTTGCTGCCGCGTAGGGTTTCTCTCGTTTCGCGCGGAAAAATTACGCGACGGCGTGTAATCTTCGACTCTCTGTTTCTACGTTTCTCTTACTGCGAGCGTGGATGATAGTCGAGAGGAGAAATTAATTAATAGGTATAGGCTAGTTGATGACTTTGACGAAAGATGCGCGAGGATGAGCGATCGAGAGGGATAAGCGATTTTTGGGTAGGATACTGTATTATAAAAATATTAATTACTTTTGTTCGTAACAACAAGCAACGAGCAATTTCTTTGGCGATAACTCCGCCGAGATAAGCCGCTCGCGCACATTGTAGCTTTCCCCGGAGGCAGCTCCCATAGAGCGCTGCACGCCAACGTGGTCATAAAAATTTATGAGCTACCTGTATGCTAAAACCTAATGACTGACTTATTTATGATTTCCAGTAGCCAGCGCAATCTCCTCGCTCAGGTATGCGCGGCAAAGGGAGACCGTTGAGTTGAGCTACTGCCCCCGACGCATCGACCGTCTTACACAGCTACTGCGAATATTCTTCGTACCTACTGAAGGACAATGCTTTTTCATTACGCGATTATCCGTTCGATCCTGTAATTACGCAAACAATATGCACCGGAGGATCTAACGATTCATCTACGCAATCGAGATAAGCTAATCGCGATTCCACACAACAAAGCTCGTGTGCGCGCGCATATCCGCGTCAATGAAAACTTTCCAGTCACGCTGCAGCGCTGAAAAATCGAGTATCATTGTTGTGCCTACTACCAAGTTTGTAATGCCATATACTTATTGAACATGAGAATCATATATAGGAGCAGCTCTCGCGTGGAATTATCATCCTCTTCTTGGGGGGTATAATACACACAGTCGTACACATGCACGCGCGCGATATCGGGACAGGCTCTGCGGCTCTCGTTCCTCGTTTTTTCGCCTTCGCGCATCCGACTGCAGTGGCATATCGCGCGCTGCAGCAGCGCGAACGGGAGCGCATCTCCGCGGCCGAGTTGTATAAAGAAACAGAGCGAGGGAGAGTAAGAGGGGAGGGGAAGAGAGAGAGAGAGAGAGAGAAGATGCACAGTCTGTATACCCTCGGTATAAGGTACCCCTGGCGGTGCGGTGCTAGCACCGTGACATGAAGGTGATTAATGATTTTCTCCGAGAGAGCCATGCAGCGCTCGTATATAGCTCCCTCTCTCTCTCTCTCTCTCTCGCTTCTCGTTCCACGATCCACTCTCTACTCTTATTCGCTTCGATTCTCTCTCTCTCTCGCTCTCGCTCTTTCTTTTCCTATACGTATAGCAGCACCCTTTTCCATCTCCTTTTTAACGCACTTTCTTTTCTCCCTTTTTCCGCGTGTCTCGCTCGCTCGCCCAACTTCGATCCTCCTGTCTCTCTCTTTCTTTCTCTCTTCCTCTCTCTCTCTCTCTCTCTCTCTCTCTCTCTCTCTCTCTCTCTCTCTCTCTCTCTCTCTCTCTCTCTCCATTTCACGCAACCCCCGGACTGTAAGTAGAACCCGGCCGCCGCCGGCACAACTGTCGACGATCTCGCCGCCGGCGAACGGAGAAAGCTTTCATCTTGCTGCTCTTTCTTCGCGCTCGCGCAGCGGCTATTGTGCGCCAGTAAACGCCGCGGATTATTATTAAACGCGCGAAGGAGTCGAGCCGAACAAATGAATTTTTAGTTGCTGTTCTCGTGGCCGAGAGCTTATGGAATTCGTTCCCGAGGTGCGTGCGATGCTTGCTGAATGAAAAAATGAAAAAAGTGCGGATAGAGAGCTTTATGTGCCACTGCTCGCGGTTACGATGATCGATATCTGACGCGTTGGCTCGAACGTTTGTAATGATGCGGTTCGATGCCGAGTCACGTTGCGATAGGTCGCGTTTCTCTTGCTAGAGCTTGAATAATTAATCTGCTGCCAGGTGACATAAGTTGTGCACGTCGATGAATTTTTTCGACGCGAAGATTTTTCACGTACGAAAATGAGGAGCGTATGCCGGCAATGGGATAATAATAAAGAAACAAATACGTATATAAGCTATCTGCGTGACTCGTAAACGCGTGTAATACCCGCCCATGATGTGCCCACTCAATCGAGGCGCGTCAAAAAGTCAATTAAAACGTTCTCCATAACGCTCAAGAAGCCCCGGCGTTTATAAGTCTCCTCGATACATCAGATATTCTTGAGACATTGGCCCATCAACGTGTACAAATCGCCGGCCGACAGCTACCGGAAACTCCGTCTATCCATTCGATCTCCCGCGCGGCAAACGAATAGTTCGACAATGAGTCGAAGAAAATCGCTTCGCAAGAAACGCATCACTCTATTTTATCATCGTCCCGCGATGCAAGTGTATTGCACACAAATTATAACTATACATAATAAAAATGATTATTTTCCTCTGCTCGATTTTCCCGCAGACGCGATAAATACCCGCGACATCTTCGAGACTATCGCGCAAGAAGAAGCATCAGCCGGGGAAAAAAGGGAAGCGAGCGATAGAGGACCGGGACGTCCCTGGCGACGGCGGGACGCTGACAAGCATCACGGACCCGCCCTACATTCGCGTATAGTCTTCTTATACGAGAGCGCTCGGATTAAAAGCTCTGCGCGGCGCTCGTCTCTCTGGCCCCCCTGCGACCGCCGCCGGTTCACCCACTCTCTCTCTCTCTCTCTCTCTCTCTCTCTCTCTCTCTCGCTCGAGTTATTGATTTTGCCCTCCCGCACGAGTACCGCGCTCTGGTGGTAGTGCTTTTCTGTGTACGAGCTCTCTGCAGTGTGTGTGTCGGTATAAACGCGTCCTTGCCGGCGAACAAAGACGGACTTTTCGCTTGATCATGGAAAATACGCTTCCTCCTTCATACTTGGCTATAGATATACTATATATGTGCGCTTCGGGGAAGGAGAAGCGAAAAAGTTGTTTTGCAGAGTCTGCGGTATAAAGGAGAACGAAGATATTTTCGTATTTTATCCTCAAAGTAAATAAACGATTCCGCTTACTTTCCGATTCTACATGATCATCACCTTAATCTCAGCAGTTTACACGAGGAACGATTTCATCAAACTCGCATTAGCCGTGCCGGATACCGTCGTCGCAATGATTTCCTCCTAAATGTCTCTCGCGGCGGCGGTGGCGTCGTTCCTCGTTTCCAGCATTGAATAAATTAATTAAGCGCTGCTTAGAGAGAACAACGGAGCCCAGACAACGCGCGGGGGCCTCGGATGCGGGAATTCGAAGAAAATCAGCGTCCAATGACTCGGCGATTCCTTCGCGTTCGTATACACAGCTAAGAACGACTGACTGACTGAGTGTGAATTCAATTAAGCGACTTTGGCTTCGAAGCGCGCATCTATCAAGCCTCGTTTTTGAGGATAACGAGGAGAGGGAGAGAGGAATTTTCAATCGAGGAAATTCTGCTTTTTTTTCGGAAAATTCGTTCTCCCAGCCATGGCGGCCATGCGAGGCTTCGCTGCTAGGAATTGTGGAGAAAGGCAGGGCTCTGGGAACGAATTCGGCTCTGCGCCTCCTACAGCGTAGAAAGGAGAGAGAGCAAGAGCGTAAGGGATACAAAGAGAGAAAGAGAGGGGTCTCTCGATGCTCCAATGGGGTATAACTTGTGTGCGGGCTGCTGATGCCCGCTGCTTTCTCCCTTTGTTCCGTTGTCATATGTTGTTGCTCGACGAATCTTTTTTGCAAAAGTCTGATCTACTGTCACGAGGGTGAATTTTTCGAGAAAACTTGAATTATATCGTTAATTCTGATGATAATAGCGAGAAAAAAGTGAAGAGGAATTACGCGATGACACAAGGCTTTGTTAAATCGCTCAAAGCGTGGATAATCATGGCTCGTGCCTGCAGGATCTTTACAGGCATTGAACAAATAGCGGCGCAAAAAAGCCGCTCTGAAAAAGCGACGCCTCCTGCTCGAGGAGAAAAAGGAGAGAAAGACCTTGAAATGGCGATTCCCTGCACTTCAACTCGCGCTCGCGTCGTTACATTTTGCCGGTCTGGCTGAAAACAGGCACTTTTTCAATAATTATTAATAGCGAGAACAGTATTTTTCATTGTCTTATACGCAGGAATAAAATATCATGTACGGATCAATGTCACTTCATCGCTCGCACGAGGGCCGGCTTATTCGGGAAGCGGATGCTGAAGAAGCTCATAAGTGAGGTTCTCTCACGTACACGCGGCTCTCTGGCACGCAACTAGAGTGGACAACGCCGGGATTATGGGATTAATCACGAGTAGGGTACGCTGATGCTCGATTCCGACGGCCTCGAGAGAGAGAGAGAGAGAGAGAGAGAGAGGGATCTTATTATTGCCGAGGCGTGGACGCGGAGCTTAATATCAGCAGTCATAATATTCCTGCCGTGGCTACTATTGAATAAATCGCGCTTTTTAACGTTCAACGGCGCGTGTAATCGCAAATTTGTATAAACTAAATCGAGTTTGCAAATTACTTGTATCGGTCAGCGGCATATGGAGATCACTGAACTCTGCTTTTTTTTTATAACGGTGCATATGTGTAAACTCGTACATCAAAAGTAAAAATTTCGAAAATCAATCTAGATAGCGCAGCAATAAATCAAAACGCGGAGCGCGCGCATTTTCACCGGCTACCGCAGCTAATGAAAACCGCGGCGCCTTCACCCGCGGGTATACACACGAGCTTGTAATTTCTCGCGGCTGATACGTATAATAATATATGCTTCTCCGCGTAAATTACACCGCGAGAGTCTGCCAGCTCTGAAAAAAAAACAACTCTGTATAATATTATAACCCAGTGAGTTAAAGCGAGTATTAGACTCGAGGTGCACACACAGTATACCTGTCTCGAGTATTATAGCTGCCGTGTGCAACTCGCGCCGCGCGCACTTATACACATACAGTCTGAGAATAAAAAGAGAGTCTACTGGGCGGCTCGCGCGAGCGAGAAAGAGCAAAGGTTCGTATATACACCGCTGGCGTTCATTAATCTTGATCGGATCAGTCGAGATAGCGGCGAGCTGTTTCGGAAACCCTCCCGCCGTCGTTGCTGCTGCTGCCCCTCTTCTCATCAACTCGCTTCTGCCGCTGCTTCTTTTCTCGCGGCGGTGCGCTCGTTTCGCCTTCTATTTTCCCGGCCAACTGTCCGCGGAGTCCTATTGCCTTTTCCTTCGCTCGTTCTTTCTGCGGCAGCGAGCTTTCTTCGCTGTTGTGTGTCTTATGGCGGTTACTCTATGGAGTCCGCGATCTTTTTGGGTACTGGGTAGTTTTTTCGAAGAAGAGAGATTTCAAAAAAGATCGAAAAAGGCAATGAGAGACATGAGAAGAATACGTCCGTTATAATCGATCGCAATAGAAATTGCGCGCATCGGCAATCGAGTCTCATTGCTATTCAGAGGGGGGAGCTGCGCGGAGAGAAAGAGACGCGGTATGTTATAGCTTCGAGAGAGAAAGAGAGAGAGAGACGGTCGCAGCAGGGTCTCGGCCAAATTGAAAGTAGAATCCATCACGTTTCCAGGGGGCAAAAAAGAATTTTAATGAATTATAAGGAGGCGAGATTGGCAGGCAATCCCAATGGAATTAAACCGATGGGATTCCGCAGCGACTCTATACATTCAATTTCTCTATATTATACCCGCACACAGTCTATATCTTCTCCAATATTATATTACCATCGCCGCGTACGAGGAACGCGAGAACAACTCCTGCAGCCGCTCTTGATCCAGCAGTTCCGATTAAGATCTCCCTCGTTAAATTAGCGGCAATTGTCTTTCAACCGCTCGTCCCTCTCTCTCTCTCTCTCTCTCTCTCTCTCTCTCTCTCTCGAGCTTGCGCGACGCAACGCAATTAAGCGCATTTTCAGCAACTCCTCGTCAATTAGCCGAAAACGTTACAATGCCGCAAAAAGCTCGATCCTTGCTCCCTTGCGGATTCCGCAAGTTCGAGCGGCACCGAAAATAAGTACACAAAGCTCTATAGCTGCGCGTCGAGCTCCCGGCGGCGCTTAATGATGTGTGCGACATCTTCGGACCGCCCACGTCATGTGCGCGTCGACGCGCGATCTCGTATCATTAGTACAGAGTGTATATGCGGCTCAGCTCGCTAGAAATTTTAATGATTTCTCGCTGCACTATTTCCGTACCGACTGCAGCGGCGGTAACGAAACGCGTACGAATTAACCATTTGTTTGAGGTTCGAGGAGAGGGCAGGCGAGAGAGGTCCAATTTCCTCTGGGTCGACGACAGGAAACATCCCGTTATCTTTAGCAGCCGTGGTATAGTGAAGCTCGCGCGCGCGCGCGCGACGACGACGACGCGAAACTCGTCCCTCGGGGGGACGTCAGTCAGCGCTTGGGCGCCAAACGCCAGAGGTGTGCAAGAGAGCGAGGGATAGATACTACATCGTATATACGGGAGTATAGAGTGTAGTTTCGCGCGAACGATGGGGGATGCTTCGTAATTACAGGCTCTGATAAATGGAGCCACGACTCGTTAATCCCCCACCCAATTACACCTAATGGGGAAGCCCCGTTCGCGCCGAGTTAGCGCCTACTCTCCGTCGTCGTCTTCTACTGTCTTGTATCTATTACGGACGCGGGGGCGGATTTCAATTTTTGATTCGGTTGACTTTCAGGGGATGCTGAATGGTGAGATGACAGTTTCTTTTTCACCAAACACGACTATCGTTCACGCGATAATTGCAACTAAAAAGCGTGACTCCTCAACCGCGAGTTTCCGCCCGATAGCCATCGCGCGGACCATGCAGAAAATCAGTGGCATAATAATAACGATCCCAAATTACCTGCACACGCCGAGCGATCTTATCTCCGAGTCCGCGGATTGTGTGGTCGAATTCGACTGCACGGTGACAGTTTTTCATCTCCGCCTTATAATACCATACGCAAGGAATATATATATATATATATATATATATATATATATATATATATAACGAGGGCGACAGCGGGACACGACCACCCGTTTGCCTCGGATGGCAAGAGATGTAAGTATAGCCGCTACCGCGCGCGTATGTAGATCTTCGGGCCGGATATATCGCGCGAGAACTGACCAACGAGCCGCAGCGTCATTTGTCTTGAAAGAAGTTGTCGGCGATAATGAAGCGCCGCTGCTGCTGCAGAAAATAAGGTCCCGCGAAAGCTACGCGATGCAGCTGTGTGTGAGTTTACGTGGGTGTGTGTGTGCGAGATTTCGACGAGGCGAAAATGCATTATGTAAATGCGAATGAGAAACCGCAACGATTGGATTTAAACGATAATTCTTTCGAAGAGACAATGCAGATAAAAATACAGACCGTAGCCACAAATACACTAAAAATCCATCATAATCTCGCAGAAGCCTCGTCGATAAATCCCCTCCAAGTAAGGAAAAAGCGCATTGCCAGATCCGCACTCGGGGCTTGAGAACCTGAAAAATTGAAAGACTGAACGACTGAACTCGAATCCTCTCTCCGCAGTTTTTGCGGCTCTGCAACCGCATTCTCTCTTTCTTTCCTCGCACACTGGCGATATTCTCCATTTTCAGCAGAGAAGCGAGAGAAGCCGCAATGTATAACCGCTCGATCGCGCGCGCAACCTTACTCTCGCTGGTTTTCTAGTTCTATGGGCGGTGGCAAAGCCGGAGCCGGGCGTCTCCCATTCGCTTCTCGGTAGCCACCCCTCTCGAGAGAAAGCTCGCTTCGGGCGCATACTCGCTATGCGCCGCTCTCTCGTGGGGGGATCGAACACACCTCGACTCTCTCTCTCTCTGCCGATGTACATGTATATGTGTGTGTGTGTGTGTGTATCGAGGAGCGCAGGCGTGTAGCTGCGCGGATGATCGCGTGAGTATATATAGGTATACACGAGGTGGATGATAGCGGTATCTTGAGGGAGGTGTGCGGCACGCGAACGCGCAGTTGTGTGAGGTAGATTGTATACACGGCTAATGTACGCGCAGTGTAGGTTTGTACTGTGGAGGAGATTCACGGGATGATGTTGGTTTTTTTTTGCGTTTGTTGCAACCGAAAATCGTGAAATCTATACGAATTATATGAGGAAGCGCTAAACAGCGAACAAAAAAAGAATAGTATAGGCTAAAAGCCAGCAACGAATATAAGCGACCTTTTTGTTGCTCAGTCATCCCCTTTTCCCTTTCATGCTCCCGTTGGTTTTTTTCTTTCTCTCTCTCGCGCGCGCGCGAGCAAGCCTCGATAAGCGATCCCCCTTTGTACGCAAGAATATTGATCTCGACTCGCCGGGACTCACCGTTAGCCAAGCCGCGATGCAACGAATATCGCGTTTGTCGCGTGAGCAACGGCCAAAGCAAACGCTGAAAAATTCATTATTTATTCAATGCTATATATGACATAAAGAAAGGTATAAAAATATATAAGCGTCCGAAATGAAGCACAGAAGAATTGATTATTCATTGTTTGTATTTTTCTCTCTTTATTTATTTCATAATGTGTTTATCGGTTTCATCGATATAAACATAAGCATTATCGCGTAGGTCGGTAATAATTATAGATCATCGTCGGTACTATACAGGGTATTATATACACAGAGATAAGGAGTATACACAATGTCACACTTATACGACGACTTGCTTACTCGTACACCTTTTTTTGTTCTTTTAATTCAATCGCCTAAAATTAGCGTCGGCCAACGGAGACTAAAGCGACGCTCGCCTTTTTAGTCGAGTTCTGTATTCGTTGCAAATTCAAATAAGTCTCATACACGAGCGTCGCCTTCGTCTTTGCTTGACTGTTTTATACAAGAACTTTTAGAATTACGTGCCTTTATTAGTATTTTTGTTCGCTTAAATGCTACTTTCGTACAGTATAATTAATATTGTTTTAGTATATCGTCACAGCGACTCTGTGCATGAATCGTTTGATTTCTACTCTCTTATACAAATGGTATATCTCGGTATGTGCTTTTTTACCTCGTATCGCGCTTCTATCTAATATTTTCCCACGCGCGCGTCGAGTCGTATTGGTCTTTCGTGTTTTGTCATTCCACTTGTTCTTTTTTTGCTTGCGTTAAAAATATAGACACGTCTACATCTCGTAAAGTATATAGTATAATGTATGTACACAGGGGTTTTATGCGTTAGATGAAATTTCGAGGCGACGAACCTTTTCAATAATGCAATGTAAATGGTACAATTATACTACGAAAAGGTTTCATTCAGTTAAAGTACAGACGTCGAAGATGGCAATATATATTTCGAATAAATATAATGAAAGTGAAACGGGATATACATACAGAGCGTTATCGAAAGATACAGTGTATAGAATTAAAACTTCACCTCGATTATCAAATTGAAACATACGTGTGCTATGTATATGAATTTTCCTATTGCTACATACTTATGATATACATATTTCTGAACACAACAACGTAACAGAGCTCAAGGTCGTTCGCCGGCTACAGTGGTGCTCAATCAGGGTTTTTATTAGAAAATTCCTTTTTTAAGATATTATGCAGTGTTATCTAATGTCAAAACCTTACAATTCATAGTATCAAACATTAGAATGGCGATATAAATTGTTTAGACAAAATACTCTCAAAACTTGTAAGGGAGAGGAACACTGCGCACCTATATAGATATACTGATAGCATGGGATGAAAACTTTGAATTGTTGTATCTTAAAAAAAAGCCTCGCTTGCCCGATCCAACTTTTTCTCCATGATTTGTATTGCTATTTTACATCATAAGCTAGTTTTTAAAAAATATTCTAAGAAAACTCGCTTCGCAATTCAACTAAACGTCCTCAAAATTCGGACTCGGTATAGGCTTCCCATGTTAAAATACAAAATTTCAAGTTCAATATCTCAGAAAATAATGTCGCTTGGGGGGGGGGGGGGGTAAAAAAAAATACCACGTTGTAGAGGACACTTAATTGAACATGTAAACAAAGTTTGAGCGATATCCTAAGAAAATAAATATTCCGGTGAACTACCTTAAGTCGACTTCAATTTCAATGATAGAATACTCCACTTAATATTCTACGTACGCGATTTACACTTATTGCTATTTCAATATGGTTTTTTATATATGTATAATAGAAGCGGCAGCGCTAAATGTGAAATCTTCTTTTTTTATTACAACCTGTCGCAACTATACCTTCAGCCGTGTCAGATTTTTCGCTCGTGACACCGGCTTACGTAAGAAAGAGAGAATCGTGTTTTGTGTTATCGATGCCTCTCTCTTTCTTGTTGCCTTACACTTTTAGACACTTAAGATAGACGATGAGTGAACGAGTGCACTTTTTTCATCATTTCACCGCGCGTTAACGATCTCTTTACAATTATATACACACACCATTGTTTTAACATAATTATTATATGTACATCACTTAATAGGATAATCATCGCAAAACTTAGTCTTTATAGAGAGCGTATTTTTCTGAAATAATAATAATAAAAAAAAAACATCTGAAAATCTACACGATAGAGATAATAATGATAATGAAACATCGTAACTGTATTGTATTACATAATGTAAAGTTCCTCCCTTAGCCGCCTCGCTACGAACGAAATGCAAATCAAAATGCGCGCACTTTCCTCTTTTACATCAGCGATATAGACGAATGGCACATATTAACGATTATTGACTGGCAAATTCCGCATAACCAGTTACGTCACTGGGTTACTCCGTCATCATTAAAAAAAGAAACAAGGAAACGAGAGAACGCGCGTTGTAGTCAGAAATGGACAGTTCGTTGTCTCGAAGTGAGCGTTTTCCTTATTTAGTCGTGTACCAGACAATTTTTTTTAATTCCTTAATTGATTGTACTCAAAGCCAATGAGCACCCAATTTCCCAACGCAATTAATTAAAACCGCTAAAGAAGCTTGGTTAACGACTCTCGATCTTGCCGGCGAGCATGAAAAAAAGTATCTTCGGCGAATTTAGACCAAGTTGCGAGATATTTTTTGATTAATCGTTCCGAGGCAGCTGATGCTAATGCAAGAGCCGCGCAAGAAACATTTCACTGATAAGCCGCCGCTGCAGCTCTACGGCATTATTAATGCACTTATTCCGCGACGCGCGCGCACCGCATCTGGAAAAAATCTGCATTTTCCGCGGCCATTAGAACTGTCCATCTCTCAGTCGACGCTACTACCGCACCATTCGGAGGAAGAAAAAGTAAAAAAATAACAACGATTTAAAAAAAATAAAGAACGGGAGAAGAGAAAACATTTCCTACTTCTCACGGCCACGACGATCCGTAGGCTCCTCGCTCCGCTCCAGGATCTCCTCGACGACGTAGTCGTCCTCGTTCCAAGGATGCTTCCGTCGTTACAGCGCGATGAGGCCGTAGTCGGACTTTATCGCCGCCGGAGGTATGTTGGACGACACCCCCGGTGGACTCGTGCTCGCCGGCGCCAGAGGACTGATGCTACCCGAGCCCATGTGCATACCGCCGGGTCCGCCGGCCGTCGGGTCCATCATGCCGTTGAGGTGGCAGTGGCTCAGCTGCGCCTGGAGGTGCGCCAGCGGGTGCTGTCCGCCGGCGGCCGGGTGACCCTGGAAGCCGTTCGGCGGCATGTGCGAGCCCAGACCACCGAACGCGTCGGTCGCCGGCGGTTTCACGTCGTGCACGTCCCCGAGAGCCGGCATGCCTCCGCTGACGCTTCCGTCGAGACTGCTCTCCATGCAGCTCTGGGGCGAGTTGTTGTTGTTCTTGCGCTGGCTGCTGTTGTTGTTGCTCTTGGCCGAGGACCTGGCCGAGGACTTGCTGGACTTGGCCGGTTGCGCCTGGCCGTTCGCGTTTTTCCGGCGCACGTTCTTCGTGTTGGGCAGCTTGTTGTCCTTCTTCCACTTCATGCGACGGTTCTGGAACCAGATCTTGATCTGGCGCTCGGTCAGGACGAGCGTGTGCGCGATCTCGATGCGACGACGACGGGACAGGTAGCGATTGTAGTGGAACTCCTTCTCGAGCTCGAGGATCTGGTGCCTCGTGTAGGCCGTGCGCTGGCGCTTCGGCTCCATGCCCGGCTGGTACGAGCCGTTCGCTGAAACAGACAGAGTTCGGGGTCTCGTTAGGTTAGGTAGGTTTTCGCACGTTAATTTATTGAGATTACGTGGTTTTCGAGTTTCCTGCGCACATACCCGAAATTTGAATTTCAAATGTATCACGATAATATAAGCGAGAAGGTGCCGTATATAAATTTAAAATTATAAGCCTCGAAGGTGTCGAAGAATATTATCTCTACGGAATACATCACGGAATACTCTCTGGTGCTATACCCATACGACCAAGCTCCACATTACGAGGCTCCGGAGGAATGCGTCGTCTTTCGAGTTCGTGTTAATGGCTACTTTTTACCCGAAGCGATACTCCCTTATCTGCGGACGAGCTACTGAAAGGGTCACGCAGCGCTGACGGGATTAAGAAAAAGAAGAAGAGGGAAAAGCAGCGGATGTGAAAACAAGCTACCGAACTGGCCTCAATATCAGGATCGGTCTATCTCTCGAGCTACTGCTCGGTATATACTTGTCATCGTCGTCGTTCGACTGGTCGTTTTCTGCTGGCTTCCTAAAACCAGAAACCCGGTGGTCCGAATCGACGACACTCCCGCGACGACGACGTCGACGACACGGTGATCAGTTACGCGCGGGGATGAATACATTATAATATATATACATATACGCGAGCGAAAATGTCGCGCGAGCGATGCCTCGGGGACGAACACGTATCAGGCACAAATCCGTCCTTATTAGCGGCTACTACTTCCATTCCCGTTTCTTCGCGAGAGCCCGAGCGAGGTGTCAAATATGATTTATGGGAATTCGGAAATTCAATTAGTGAGGTGACCGGCTACCTCAGCAACGCAGATTACGAGCCAATTATTATTGCCCGGAACAATGGGCTATCAGCTCGGAATGCGCGCGAACGACGGCGTCTAGACGCGCGAGATGATTTTTATATACACTTATATTTTACTCTCGAAATAGTTTTGTTTTTTTTTTGCGTCGGGGATTGGAAAGTGTTTTTGGTGTTCGGAGACGATGGCAGAGATGTAATGGATGACTTTGCGACGTGTCGCGTTTCCGTTTTACTTTAAATTCCTGCATCTGAATGAATTTTTTGTGCGATGAGTACGAAAGCGCTTGCCATTATGGATGTATCAGGCTCGCGACAATGGATTCGCCCGTCGGCGAATCGTTTGGTAGTGAATCGACATGAGAAAAGCGACCGGTATTATCTGATATAGTTTATATTTGAGAAAAGCGAATCAAGTGCGTATTTTTCAAAATCGTTCCCCTCCAACAGTTCCATCAACGCTGTTCGAGCGCGATTTTTCACACTAACGTCATTTTTATACTCTTCAAACACTACATAGTGGTACTCAATCTCTCAATCAACCTCTCGAGCATCGCCAACGAAAAGAGCGTCCCCGTACGAGAGGCTCGTTGTGTAACAACCAAAGAGACAACGAACCGGAGACCCGTATACATATACGTATCCAGCCAACCGTCATCGATATCTACAGATTCGGTCCTGTAATCTCCCGTTGTGTGGGGGGTCGTGTTTTTCCGTGCCACCAGAAAACGAATAAGCCCGATCCAGTCAACAAAAAAAAAAAAAAAAAAAAAAAAAAAAGAAAGACAGAGGAATAGCAAGGCCCGGTGGTCTGTCTCTCTGGACGCACACGTAAAATACAAGCCGGACAGAGAGAGGCGCGCGTAGGATTCGAATCACTGCGGGCACATTCCATTCCAGAGCTGCTGCCGCTGCTGACCCTTCCTTGCATACGTATTCGAACCGGAGGCTTTGGCTGGCCATCGCGAGGGGAGATATCGCTTCGTCTCGCTCTTGCTCTTTGACGTACTTGCGACTCTGTGTGTAGATGTGTACGTGTGAACGTGTGCGGAGGGAAAGAGAAGCGCGAACCAACCGCATCCCGTAATCAAAGTTCTCGGTCTGTATGGCTGACGTTACTGGCTTTGCTCGTCGATGTGGACGGCGATTATCGGGCTCAGCCTCGTGCTTCGGAGATTTAAAAATGTTTTGATCTGCAGTGGGGAACACGTTTTTGAAAAATGAACATGGAGATATTCGTTTGCAAAAGAAAATCTGTAATATAATCGCAGCTTTATCAGACGCGAGATGTACGTTCTAAATAGCGATCGAGCGTATACACATCGTGTAGTTGAACCCCAGTTGGCCTGAATATTAGCTCAATCGCTTATTAAACTATATTCAGTATTCGATCCTCCGTAATAATTCTTAAGTGTTAAAATATCCACGGTATAAACGAGCTCAACGAGAGGGACTTTCAACACAGTCCAAACATTCCGCGTGGAAGAAGCTTCTAACAAAAATGACCTCAGCAGCGAACGTTCCCGTTGCAAACTCAAATTCGGAAAATAAGACAATAAAGGCTTCGGCCTAGATTCGCACAATAGAGCCTGCGCAGTAGATCCGCGTGTCCCTATCCAACGAGATATCGAGACAATATACAAAAGCCAACGCTGTGTATAATATTCGCCAAATCCGTGTCAAAATAATACCGTCCAGACGTCCAATTATAATCGATACAAGAATATAAAACGTTATTTAATATTGGCATCTCGATCGAAATCATTTCTCCCCTCGTGCTGTATACTATAATCGAGCGGATCGATCGGGCATTTCGATAACTTTGTGTACAGATCGGATGTGTATACCTGAAAAACAAGAAATAGCAAAGCGGCTAGGGACAAACGTCCTATCTAGGCCTCGTGCCTCTCGGGCCGCTGATGCCGAACCGTTTCGTTCGTATACACGTATATATGTATAGACGACGGGGAATAGTTGCAAGTTGGAATGAGCTGCAGTTTTCGCGGTCAAAGGAGAGGGGAAGCTCGGAATTACAAAGCCAACCGGCCAATTCCGAGGAGTGTTACGATGCAGAAAATATTTTTCAAAATAGCCCCCATAGAGCCCTGTGCAACACACACCACGTATTATACTGTATAGCAGCGACTTTTGTCGGCTCTCTGTACATGACCGGTATTTTTGGCATTGTTAATTTGGACTAGGCGAAACTTCGTTTTCAGAAAGACTCGAAGGAGGGAGAGTGAGAGCTGTTGCGTCCTGGGACACCCAGGCTTTTGCGAATATATATCTCTGATGTAGGTCTGCCGATGATTTTTATGCTCGAAGAATCAGTATATTAAAGCCGTAATCAGGACGATGAAAAAGTAGAAGCTGTACGCAAAAGAAAGCGCAATCCATCCTTGGAATAGTGCGCTATAACGATCGCTAATTAATGAACGTAAACATTCATCACACACAGAGTAATAATTAAAGTCCTTATTAAAATGTAAATTCCAAGGGTTATCATTATATACACATTGTAATAACCGCAAGTTTAAATCGTAATGACCGCGGCGCGAGTGCAACGTGAGAAAATATAATGCATTAAACACAGCCTCAAAACCGCGCACCGACATAAAAATGCGTTATATGATTGATGATATGATTTATGCAGAAACAGCATTAATAACATAAAAATACACCATATACCAGTGCTTATGTTGCGATCTATCAAACATCTCTCTCCTCCTCACGACTAGAAGCACGCGGAGGACGGCATAGCTCGCAGAGAGAAAAAAATACTTTGTCGGCTCGGTCCGGCGAAGTGAGCAATAAATAACTCGTGGGCGTGACTAATTCCGCGAGACTGTCACGCGCAGAGTCTACATACTCGCACAAGAAGTCTCGACGCAACACAGTCCCTCTATACTCGAAAGGTTTCTTTCTCTTTTTCTCGTCTATTTTTATTCAGCCGTTCCATTAAAGCCGAGCCGAAATCGCCGACTACGAATCTCCGACAGGGGACACCTCTCTATACACACAAACACACGCGAAGATCGTGAAAAATGGCGGTACATTAATACCTCTCGGTTTTTCTGAAGAGCGCAGTGCTTAGCAGGTGACAACAAGGTGCTTCGACGCTGATTCGCAGCCATAATTCTTCCCTCTGGATCCCGAGCGCCGCCGGCGTAAGATAAATGCGACGCTTAAATCAACCCGCCACTTTTGTAACTTGCTCTGCTAAGCACATTCTGTTTACTCGCGGGTGTGTATAGTTGACGAGAAAAAGAGGAGAAGCGCTTCGACGCGTTTTTGAGGATTTTCTTAACCTTCGCTCTCTGTTGTCGTGGGAACGTGAGGAAAAAAGTTTGAAACGCCGATTCGCTCTGTGATGCAGCGGACGAAAGACTGACGCTGCTGCTGATCATCGAGTCTGATTAGCTGTATTTGTATGCAGATGAGGTGCTTGCGCAATCGCACAGCCGCATTGGAATTGCTCCAATCGTGGAAGAAAATGCGCGACGGCGTGAATGTGTGTGTGTGTGTTCGGAGCTGCGCCGTCCGACGGAAGGCTGTGCGAGACGATGTGCGTACATGACAGCCAGCAGGCGAACGCAATCAACGAGTTATTCACTTGCTAATCAATTTTTTTCGGAGATGTTTTTGCAACTTGGATGTGCTTCTTTTTATAGATTCTGCTTTAGATTGGAAGGAAATTGAGTTGAATGGTTCTTTTTTATGTGTATAGGAAGCTTTTAAAGGCGCGCGCGAGAGAGTGTTATATAAAGTTACGTCGAGTTGATGCAATATTTCGAATAAGCATGGGGAAATGTTGGTAAAAATGATTTGTCCACAGGTTTTTTATGTTTGTTTATAAAAATCATCTCGTTATCAACCTCGAGGCAGCGTCAGAACTCACCAACTCCGGCAACGTGTATCTTCTTCATCCAAGGATAGATGACGCGATCGCCGTTCTCCTCGTCCTCCTCCTCGTCCTCGGCCATCCCCGGCGAGCCGTCCATCATCTGGTCGTCCTCCAAGTCATCCTGATCCGAGCCATCATCCGGATGATGCTGTTGCTGATTCTGCGTTTGACCAGTGGCCTGTAGACTCTGCTGCTGATGCTGATTCTGTTGCTGGTTCTGCAGCTCCGGCGAGTTGTCGCGATGCATGGAACCCGATCCCGCGGGACTGCAAACGTTACCCTCGTGCTGCTGCTGCTGCTGTTGTTGCGTCTGCCCGTGAGCCTGAAGATTGTCCTGGGGGACGTGGTTCTGCATGAGCGACGGCGACAGGGCCGTCGAGCCGAGAACCGTCGAGGAGGACACGGGCTGCTGTTGCTGCTGCGGATTCTGCATCGACGGCGGACAGGTAAGCGGAGGTTGCTGAGCCTCCGGAGGCATCGCCAGAGCTCCCACCGCGTGGTGGGGCACGTGGTGCATGGGGTGTTGGTGATGAGGGTGATGGGGCGCGTAGTAGCCTCCGTAGCCGGCGTAGCCGCCGTTCAGCTGAACAGCCGAGGCGGCACCGTAGGGCGTCGACGCCGCCTGGTGGTGGTGCTGGTGGTAACCGTACTGCAGCTGGTGCGACTGGGGGTGGTTGAGGTGGTGACCGCCGACGAAGAAGTCGGCGCCGTTCGACGGAATGTAGTTGTTCTGGCTGTACTCCTCGTTCGGAGGAAACTTCGGGTCCATCACGTCCACCATGTGTGGTGCCACCGGCTGCTGGTGCTGGTGGTGGTAACCACCGCCGGTCGACGGGTTCATCAGGAACGAACTCATCCTCCAGTCTATACTCGCGTGTCCGAGTGCTCCGAAACGACGTCGCAGAACTGCCTTTGCTCGATTGTAACCAGGCTGTAACAGAGTCGTTCGCAAACTCCCGCTTTTCACATGACTCCGCTCTCACGGGTCTAGCACACGCGGCACTGCATATCTGACAATGATGACGATAACGATGAATATTATTCCGAACGCAAAAACAAAACCGACAGTCCGCGGGAGACACAACTGTTCGCCGCGCGAGTACGCGAGCGCGCTGCTACTGCGCTATTCCCGTCGCGCAGCGTGGCTGCACTTTGGGTGTGTGTGTGTGTGTGTGTGCGCGCACACGAGTACACGGGAGCGGAGACTGAGAGAGCGGCCGACTGCCAGCTGCTGGTGCCCGCCCACTCGTGGCCAATTACCATAGCACGTGACCGCGCAGCGAGCCAATCAGAGCCGAGGCCCGTCCGCAACCATGATGGATGGCCGCAGGAGCATTCAACATGTGAGTGTGGCGCCGCTCCGAGCCCCCTGCGGCAGGTGCACTAAACTTTCTTCTCGCGATCGCGAGCTGCACCTCTCTCTGCGTCACTGTTCACCACTTCGAGTACGTACTTTTCATCTATCTATCTACGCCGTTGGTACCGAGTGTTCATTAGCCGATAGTGTCACTGTTTCTTCCTTAAATTTTTTAAACAATGTTCGAGGCTGAATATTCGCACTTTTGCACTGGGTTCGTTTTCAAAAATAAAACGACTCGCCTGGATTGCAAAACACCGTCGAGATCTGAACGTCACTTCGAAGCCAAGCCTGTATATCTATATACGTCCACGACTCTTCGCAGGAACAGAAAGAGAGCCCGAAGAGCGAGAGGTTCGCCGTGGCTCGGCAGAAACTCGTCTGTCGAGTCGGTTGGCTCCCTCCAGCAGCTCAGCTGCTGCGCGCACGGCTCTCTCTCTCTCTCTTTCGCTCGAGCCCCACCACCACGGCATCGGCTGCAGATCTCCCCACCTCCGCTCTTCGATCGCGCGAGGCCAACCCCTATACCCTGGTACACGCATACCCGCGACTGTGCTCGACTGTATACATATACGGCTCCTGGGATGTGTCGACGGGGGAGTCGCTCTCTCGCCCGCCTCTCCTCGTAATGTGTGTATGCGGTGTGAGTTGTGTATGGCTTGCGCGAAAGAGGGAAAAGTCGCTGGGGATAGCGGCCGCGACGAGAGAAATCGGTAACGGGTTGAGAGAGTGCGAAGAGTCGGCCTGTCCGAGGGAATCAACCGGGCTGTGTGTTTATGAAAATTGAGATTGTATAAGACGATTGAGAAGTTGTAACGAGGATTTTTCAAAATTTTAGTTGAGAGCATTGAACATTATCGAACGCTGTTACATTAACTCAGGGAAACGAGCGCGCGTGCACCGGTGTGCGTCGGCGGACACGCGTTGGATATACACATGTGTATATAAAGCTGCCAGTCATTGCACACGAAAAGCACACACTCACGATGTTACACGTTGCTCGCATTAAGTTTCTGCGGCAAATTCGTGGGAGGCTAACTCGCTATAGACACAATGAGAAGCGCGTAAACAAAATCGCGCTCTATGTAAGCTTTTTTTTTAATTAGCTCTCCGCGGTGATGCGATATAAATGGATGATTTCGCAAGCTTTGTCCTCGTAATATAACATTCGATATCCGATGAAATTCTTTTCTAATTGATTGAACGTATAATACGCTTGAAATTGTTATATCTGTCTTGAGTTTCCTTTTCTCTTTTTTATCCACCATCAGCAGTAAGAACTATATTTGCGTCAATGACAACCCTTATACAAGCAACGTACCCAAAAAACAACTCATGTCCCTGTAAACACATCTCGAATCATTAAATTTGTTTACCGACTACCGGTCCACTCGTAGCACACGCGCAAAAACGCCGATGACCATTAAATTCAAGTCTCTCTCTCTCTCTCTCTCTCTCTCTCTCTCTCTCTCTCAGCCAAACGATCTCTCATTTCCAAACGATACTTCTGTACGCGCGACATAAGGTCGTCCGAAGCATCAACGACACCTCTCTCTTTCGCTGCACATCGCGCGCACATAAAGAGGGGAAATTCGCGCAAATCAAGAGATCAGCAGCAGCAGCAGCTCTTGCGAAAGCTGCCATCAAGGCGGGGTCGCTCTGCGCGCACAATGCGCGTATAACGCGTGCGGCGCACAAAAGACACGGCGATTGTTATTTGGTACGTACGCGCCGAGACAGCCGTGAATAACAGTTATAAATCGACTCGAGCCAGAAGGGAAAAATTGGTGACTCGTGAAGAGCGTCATCATGCGCGCGTCTATGGAGGATCGATTTTCCGCAAGGAGGATCTCGTGTGTATAAGCTATGGTGCTAGTAGCCAAAGGCGACGGTGTGGCCAGTTGTTGTTCTGGTATATAGATAGGCGATGTTCATTTATCACTGCGGAATGGAAAGAAGAGAGAGAGAGAGAGAGAGAGAGGGAGACTAATAAGAGAGCTGGAGTCGCAATTAAAATACGTCTTGCCGTTTGATGAAAATTAAAGCGTGAAATCGATAATTCGTTTGCGCCGTTTGTGAGCTGAGAGCTCGAGTATTATAGATTGTGTTGTACACGGCCGAGGGGATCGGGAATTGGAAATATGGTTGGCTAATGGTATGTAAACATTCGTTACTCAGCAAATGTGCTATTGATATACCTATTCAATTTCTTATCTAATTATTATCAGGTCAAGAGTAAGGTGCGATAATTTTATGCAAGCTATGAAAAATGTTTCCCTCTATTTCGTGAAGCAGAGGAATCCTTTTGAATCCTTTATTAACTATATTGCAACATTAATTTCAGCTTTCAAACCGGACAGTTGAAATATCAGACATCCACCCTTCTCTACAGAGTATATAAGACAAGTTCGAAACTTTTCCCGACGCAGAGTCTGACGACATCTCAAGCGCTCGATGCTCCTGCAAAATCGTCGCGATTCAACGCTCGAATACCTCGTCCCACAAGCTACTACTTCACGCCACGTGCACTAACAAAACCTACCCCATACAATCGGCCACCAAGCCAAGCTCCCACACGAAATGAAGTATAGAGGTACTCGAGCTTTCGTTTCCTCACCGTAGTATATAGCTGTACGCACTCCGTTCGTCTCTATCAACACCAGAGAGGCGGCGGCGGCACTTCCTCCCTCTCTCAGGCATACATCGTACATCCTCTCTTTTTCCGCATTCCGCGGTCGCGCGCGACTATCTGCGCCTCTTATCTCTTTCTCTCTCGCACTCGAGGCATCCCTCTCTCTCTCAGCTCAGCTCGCGCAGCTCTCGCTCCCTTTCACCTTATTACGTCTCTTTTGCTCCTTTTTTCGCCGCTTCTGCGAGAGCTTCGCTCCTTCGCCTGCGTATATACCATCGCACACGTCTTCTCCCTTCGCTGCTCGCGCGTCTTCCGGCGAAACACGATCAATCACTTCTCCCCGCGCGCGCGGCGCAGTCGTCGGCGGCGGCAGCGTGACACCCCCTCGCTCGCGCTCTCTTTCTAGCTCTCCCACTCGCGAGAGAGAGAGAGAGAGAGGGAGAGAGCCACCTTCCGTATATACTAGTCTTTCCATCTCCGGCATATCGCTCCGGAATGCGATCTAATACGCGACACATTCTGATTATTATTGCGCCCGCGCGCTGTACTGAGCTACTCCTGTCTTTTTCTCCTCGAGCTGCTCCCCTGCACGACTCTCTGTATACGCGGGAATGTGTTTGTGCTGCGGGAGGAAATATTGCGGAGGAGTGGAATGGTATTAGAGTTTGACGAGATTAATTGAAAAGCTGGATTAGACGTTTCTATTTGGGCTTTGCTCTAATTAATTTTCCACGTGCGAGGCTTTCATTTTTACACTCGGAATATAGAGTGCATTCTATAATTATTGCTCTAGCGTTTATTCTCTGGTACGTCGGTGTCTCGCGCATCACCAAAAAAGTATCATCTCAAAGAAATGTTACATTAATTTTACATCGATAAATCTTTACACGTCCATCCACTAGCCACAAAGAACAAAAGCAACGGATCTCATATGCAGCTCTTTTTTACCCCATCGGTTATTAATATTTAATCGTAGAAATGGCAATTAAGTTCCAGTATAAAAGGCTCCGTATAAAAAAACGGAGAACACAAGCGAAGGAGGTGCTCTCTCTCTCTCTCTCTCTCTCTCTCTGCGTCGTGCATATAGCCGTGACAGTCGGATGATTGACACGAAAATAATGATCGCGCGAGCGAGCGAGCCCCCGAAGTGAGACGGAAAGAGGTATAGATCGATATGAAAGCGAGTGGCTATTTGAAATTTCAGCTTCGGCGCTGTATAACGTCAAAATCCAGACCGGTAATGCTTGTAACAGTCCATCAGCGGGTATATAAGGTTTTAATAACGCGCTCAGCGCTGCGGAGGAAAAGCCTCCGGCGCGGATTGGTTTTAGTCGTCTCTCGTCGTCGTATTTATAGGTGCGGGGGATATCGCGATTTATCATCCCTTTCACGGTTTATTAAAGCAGTTGTTATAACTTGTTGATATCGCTCGCTCGGTTTCTTCTTTGCGAATGAAAACTTGCTTAATTAAGAAATCTCCGAGTTCTTCGTCGACGAAAATCCAATTTCAATCGCGTCGCCAGAAAAAATCGAGACACAAATATAAAACCAACGGTACACCTCAGCTAATGGTTTATTAATTGTCACAGCGCATATACTCGACTAGAACATTAGATAACAGTGTACAAGAGTTAATGATCCCCGATCGATCAATAATCCGCAACAATTAACGCCGCAATGATTATCCTCTTGGGCCGAGGGAAAAAAGCGCCGCATGACAAAAAGCACACGCGACTCGAATCCGGCAGTCGTGACTCGTATCGCTTATTGTGACAAGCAGCTCATCGCACCGGGCGTTACAATATCCCGACAAAATCGGTGATTCACTTCGCTCTCCGATCACTTATATACACTCTCGGATGATCGATCGCCGGCGATTTATCTCCCGGCGCCACACAATTGCCAAAATATTTGACCCTCGCGCGCTGCATCTATACTTCCTCAAATGCAGTCGTCCCTCTCGAGGGATAACGAATTAGATGCACATTTTGTCGCTCGAGAGAGAGAGAGAAAGGCTCAAAATATTTTCGTATACACATAGCGCTCGGAGGCATGTGTCGCGTCCGCTGGAAAGGCGTCGGTGGCGAAGGGTAAAAGCGATGAGTCTCCAGAGAGACGAGAGAGTCGATTGCGCTGAGTCACGCGGCTCGCGCCAAAAACGAGAGGAGAGAGAAGACGCGGGGTCGTCTCTCGTGGGATGTACACTTTTCTTGCGCGTCTTCGCGGCTCTCTTTCTCGATATACCTATATATACAGCGGCAGCCGGCGCCTCAGGTGGAATGAAATGCAGTGTGTCTCGGTTTTTGCGTTTCATGCTTCTCTCTCTCTCTCTCTCTCTCTCTCTCTCTCTCTCTCTCTCTCTCGTCAGCTCTTTTTCGAGAGATGCGATATAGATACGTTGCGGGCAATTTTTATCCTCTCGAAGAATCGAGTTTTAACGACGTCGCAGTTGCGCAAACACACGAATGCTTCCACGCCTGATGTTACAATATTTGATCCCTTTCCTCGATCGGCTATAATATGCAGCTATTGACGTAGGGCATACCTCGTGTACGCTCACAATGCACAATCGGCATATACATCGAGGAAATTTTTTTCACATGACTCTCCGGCGCGTGAAAGACAGCCGAGAGAGAGAGAGAGAGAGAGAGAGAGAGAGAGAGAGAAAGAGCCTACATACCTATCGACACACATACACACGCGTCGAACGCGCTCAGCTCCGGTTTAATTCGAAACCATTAGTAGCCCGAAGTCGGCTGCTGTTGCAGCGTCGAGTCTCTCTCACTTGTGTGCGTGTGTGTCTACTGTCTACGTATACAGAGCCGCGATTTCGGTGCGGGGCGCGGCGGGTCCACATTTTGAAAAATGAGCGTGCGCGCGAGCGAGGCGCTCTTCTGAAAAGTGCTCCTAAAACGGCTGAAAAAATACCGACAATGCGAAACCATTAATCTTAGTAGTAGTTCCTCGGCTCTTGCGCGCTTCTATGCGTCTCCTCTCTCTCTCTCTCTCTCTCTCTCTCTCTCTCTCTCTCTCTCACTCCTTTCCTTTCTTTGCCTCTCTCTTGGACATCCCTTTGCACTCGCTGCGCACGTATACACAGCTTCTTTCTCGGAGCCAGAAGCTGCTGCGGGTAGCCTTGACTTTAGAGCAGCCGCCGCCGCAGCCGATGCGCACAACTGCGCGGACGAACGATTAGTCCGTCGCAAAATCCGTATGTGGGTCAATGGTCAGTAGCGCATTAGCGCGCGTCTGTTCGCCTGAAAAGGGACGGCTGAGCTATGTGTGTGCGCGGCCACCCCCTTGCAGCAGCGCATGCAAAACGCGCTCTAATAGTTCTCCTCTCGACTCGCTCTGCGATGCTCTATAGAGTGGTGTTGCAGAGAGAGGAGAGGCGCCTAATGGCTGCACGGCTCGTAATTGCCCGAGGTCACGGATGGAAGGAAGTCGACCTTAACCTCGTTACCTCCTTCGGATGGTAATCGTCTCTCTCTCACTTTGTGCGAGCGCGCGCACACGGGGTGATGTGCCGCTGCCGTTGCAGTCGGCCCGCTTCGACAAGTGGCCGCTGCTGCGCCGACGATGTTCCGTTAGCATGACGCAGAGTTATTCGCGCGAATATGCACCGGCTCTCGTTGCACTGTCATTAGCCTCGCTGCACAGCTTATATACTCTCCTCTCGCGAGAAATGACAAGGTCCTTTTTGTGTCGCTCTATGTGTCTTCTTTGTGTTCTCTCTCTCTCGCTGTACCGCTGCAGTGACGATCATTCGAGATGACAGTGGAGCCGCGAGGAAAGAACGCATCGCGAGCGTGTTTCTCGAGAGAGAGAGAGAGAGAGAGAGAGAGAGAGAGAGAGAGAGAGTCGAGTATCTTTCGTGGGATAGATATGCCTCTCGCTCGTGGTAAACGCTGGTCTACAAGCTGGTACGAACGAGAGTTATGTATGGGTTTGGTGAACGAAAGATAGCCGTCGATGCGCGCGTGGCATCACGCACAAGGAGGCTTTTTTTATCGGCGATGACCGACGATCGATGAACTACTCCTGTACACGCTTGTCGTACACGGCTTTTGTGGAGGTGCGTGAAACGCGAGTCGAGTGCCCGAGGCTTGTGTTTCCGTGAGCATTAGTTGACTGATTAGGCGAAACAAGCAAGCCGTTGTTCCAAAGGAATTTTTTCGTGGCTGCATTCTGCCCACAATTGCGAAAACTACTTATACCTGCCGCTGTAATTGCATTATTCGCTATTATCCCCGTTTAGCCGAAAATCCCATCCCATCGAGCAGCTAAACCCTTTCCGACTTATTTGTCAGCGTGTCGAGTAATCCGTGGCTCATTGTCCGAGGACAAAATCATCGAGTCTCGGGGTGTACACACAATTAATGGGACGAGCCTGGGCGTCAACTCTACTATATAATAAAGAAGAGAAGTTTTGAAAATATTGTACAGCATGAGCAACACCAGGCCTTCCGAAACCGAGAGTCGCTCTATGCATATCCTCCAAGACGTCTTATGCAGCGGCATAGGCTATTAGGAGGATTGGATCTCGTAAAATCCCGGGTTACAAGTCCCCCGGGAGTTTTAATATAGACGCACGGAGTCAAAGGATGCGCGCGCCCGCTCCGCCTATTCCCGCGTGTGATTCGGCGCTTTCACAACTTCTTCAAAAGGGCAACCTCTACTACTGCCTGACTCTCATTTGCGTCTCAATGCGTCGAGCAATTTGCGGTGTTTGTTGTTAATTTGAAGATTTACGGCGGGAGGCGGAGGAGGCGAGGATATAGACATAGTTGGCGCCTTGGGACTGCGAGAGGAAGGTTTGTTGCTGCAGCAGCTGATGATGAGCCGTAACCGATGGCCGCACAATAATCATCCGTTAACGAGTACCGCTATCCGCCATTCCTTTGCTGCATTGAGCTGGATGTATTGCGGCATTCGCGAGAAGCTGCGCGAGCTTTTATTTTGCGCTTCGGACGCACGCACTCGTGTGAACGTTTTCAAGAATATCGAGTGTGTAATACAATCTAACGAAAAAAGCGCAGTCGAGCCTTATACTTCGTTACTCACGTTAGTCTCGAATATCACGGGGCCTGCTCAGTCTCCTCGAGTTTAACTACTTTTCCGCGTACGCGCACTTATCGCCGTCGTAAAACCTAAAACAAATAACCATAGCCGAGAACATTCAGACCCGACAAGTCAGTTGCCCGCGAGCCAACGGCGCAAACAGGTCGATTCCTCAATAATTCGACTGCAATCGGCATTTTCTTCCTCGCTCTCCCGTGTATTCAATCAAGCGAACATTGCCTTGCGCACAATTGATCCGACACATATATCGCAGCCAAAGTACATTTCTCGCGAGCGTATAGATATCGTGACGCAGACATTTACAAGTGAAACTTGAAAGTGAATGTTGTTGTCATTCCGACCCAGATATGAGATGCTGAACAGTGAACGATAGTGAAAGGGAACAGTGCGAATTCAAAATGTTACATTACGCACCAGTGTCGAGGTCAGTGCTCACTGCTCCGACGCCTGCAGGAAAGTATAATAATGGTGTATACACAAAAACTCAATACACTCGGTGCGTGTGTTATGTTCACTGATACGATATCTCGGAGAGCAAAAACAATTCGAAACGCAACTCGAAAATTCTCGTTTTCCCAGCTGCAACCTCTCTCTCTCTCTCTCTCTCTCTCTCCCGCTGACCTACTTCCTCAGCGTCTCTCGTAGGCACTCCACTCTCTCTCTCTCCCGCGGGCACAGTGTGCGAAACCCTTCTTCTAGCGAATTTTCGTCTCCAGCTGGCTTTCTCTCCGTGTCCCTGTCTCGCGCACGTTCCTCTGCGTGAAAAAATTCGATTCGCCGTCGCCATAAATCAATGCCCGGCAGCAGCAACCCTTTCGACTGCGCGGACAGTCTATGCTGCTAGAGAGAGGAAAGTAGAGGTACACGGCTACCGTCGACGTTGTGCAGAGCGCATTGTGCCCCTTGACCGACGCGCTTGCCGCACAATGCCCGCTGGTTCCGACGGCTGATCGCAATCTTGCTCTCTCTTTCTCTGACTCTAGTATTTGCGAGCTGTAAATTATTCAAATTTCTCGACTTTAACCCCTTTACGGTTGAGTAGCAGCTACACCGCTGCGCGGTTGTTTCGCATTTACTACACGGCCAGTAGTCAGCGGTATCGCGTGGCATCGCTTTAACTCCCCCGCGTGGGTGGATTTCCTTCTGGAGAAAATGTGCGGGCTACGCCTGATGAAGGATATAGCTTTCGAGTGAATGTACTCGAGCAACAAAACGAAAAAGTTTTCTCTCTTCTTTTTATTTCAAACTCACCGAGGAAAAAATATCCATCTTCCGCGCGCGCGCGCGCGCATAAAAATTGGAATTCAAATTCCCGGCTGTCTATACTCGGCGCGTCCATTGAGCGAGAACTTTAAACTTGGCCCGCCGCAGGAGCAAAGTTTGATGAGTCTATCGAACGCTATTATTCCATACCTCGACGGCGGCGACGCTCCTCTATATACGTTTATAACGGCGAGAGCTCGACGGCGCGCAGCATTCTTTAATCATTCAAAGTAAATCAATCACCCATCCAGCCGACGCTAGCTGCAATCGCGCGAGTCACCCTTCAGCCTTCTTTACCCTCGGAAAACTTCCTGCTCCGCGTGGACTCTCTCTCTCTCTCTCTTTTTTGTTATACTCCAAGCGCAGCAGCCCTTATAGTCGCGAACGAGCTTATCAGTTCGGAGGGAGCTATCGGGTTTTCTTGTCTTTCGCGAGCAACTGACATTCGGAGATTTTTTTATCGGTGCGACGCCCTTCGTAATGTCGCCTCGGCCTTATTGGAGGAATTGATAGATTTATCATTGCGTGGAAAGGGCGTGAGGTGTTTGATGAATCGCTCGAGGCTTTTGGAGACTTAATTCGAGGATGATCGTTATGTCGCCCGTGTGATTTTACACTCTCGGAATTGGTGTAACCCGACGCTTTTTTTATTTTTCCGTAATCGCTCCTTATTCATCATTACCCAGCTTAAAACATAATTTTCAAAGCTCTATCTCTCGGCCAGCGTCGAAGATCGGCAACGATCCTTCACCATCAAACTTTCTCCTCGATAAATCTCGATAACGAAGCCTCCCCGCCAATCTCCTCCTGCTGCAATATCTCGGCCCGCGTATAATCTCCCGACCTCTATATCTATACGCGAATGCGCATTTCATTAGGCATCGTCGTTGCAGCAGCGTCGAGCGCAGAGAGCCCAACATATACAGCGAAGGAAAGAAGAAAGGAAGCGAACGACTCGCCCTCGAGTTCCCGAGCCAATCGCGCGAGTCGCTCGTCTGCTCCCCGCAGCCACGCCTGCCAATACAGAACACACACACACACACACTCTCGCTCTCAGCCGCTTGGCTCGCGTGGTATGGACCGTATACCCTCGTCAGCATCTCTCGACCCTTGTGTCCCTTTTTACCCGCCTCTGTGGACTCGCCGCCTGCGGGACCGATCTCATTTCCCAAAATGGACTCCAACCGGAGAGTGAGCCTGATTTCGGGATTTCTCTCGAGTGCATCTCGCTGCCGTATATACGGGAGCAGCTCCCGGGAGATTAATTTACGCGCGCTGGCGTCGATGATTCGGTCCTCGAGAGATTTCTGCCCTTTGCTCTGCGCGCTGTATACACGCACACGAGGAGACAATTTCATCCGGGGGTGCGCCATGTGCTCCAGAAACGATCGCCGGAATATAATGGCGTCCAGACGATGCTTTCTCGGTAATTGGAAACGTCGTTGATGATTTTTCTCTTTCAAATGCAGGAACAAGCCGCGTTTCGCAAACGTTCGCACGTAATACAAGCTCGTCGTTGCGGCATCGCGCATACGAGTGTGAAAATCTTATCCGTACGCACTTTGCAATACAACTGCGGCGCGCGCGGAATATTTTATTCAAATACTCCCGATTAGATTGTTAAGTTGATTTTGAAGATTCACTTGCAGCGCGCTGGCAGCAGGCTGTCGAAGCGGCAATCCATCATAATTACGCTTTCTTACATAAGCTTGCGTTCAGCTCTCTGCTGCGAGGATTTTATTAAAAAATATGCTTACTAATCTCGCAGCGCAGGTTGTCCGTCTGCCAGCCGCGCGACTGACGTGCTTTGAGACACATTTCACCGCGATATCGCGTGCGTATTACATATAATTGGAAATATCCCAAAACGCGCTATAGCTTTTTATATTACGAGCTCGCGCACGATATCTCTCGCGATATAATAATCCGAGGCATAACAGTAGTGGCTGCTGCTGCAGGAGCGCGAGAAACGCGGCCTGTCACAAAGGCATGCGCGCAGCTCGCCGCCACCCACCTCGCCGAGGTGACTCGCATCGTTAATCAAGCCTCTGCACAGCCGCGGGGACCTCAACTTTTCAAGGCGCTTCACTGTGTAGATGTGCATATGGATGTGCCTCGGCGTAAGGTATAGAGCGAGAGTGAGAGAGAGAGAGAGAGAGAGAGAGAGATTCGTATGCAGCCTATAGTGCGATGCCACAGGTATACGAGCGCTCGGATCTGTCCGACTGTCTCTCTTATTCTCTCCAAGACGACGACGACGTTACAGCGTACGATGCATTATCGCGCGGTGTTGGAGAGAGACATTCCGCTATATTCTGGTTTTTTATTTATTTTTTTGTGATCGTCGGTGGTGGTGGCTTGTCGCGAAGATGTTTTCGAGGATAGAGGCGAGGCGCTACGTATAGGTGTGAGCGGTTTTCGGAATTTAGAGAACTACCGGAGACGCGCGTGAATTGATGATGGAGAATCGAAATTCGCGCTAATGATTTGGGAATCTCGCTTTTTATTTCTGCCGAATGGTATAATCATTTTTCAATTTTGAAATTGATACAACGCAGTTTAGGGGTGCCTACTTTGAAATTTCATCTCTCGAGGGTCCCGCGCCGATTCCAATATCTATGCATGAGGCTCTCTCCTAATCGCACGCTGATGTGATGTCTCGCGGTAACGGCTCCATGCCGACGAGATATTGATGATGAAAAACAAAAAACTCTATTTTCCAGCCTCCGTAAAAGAGTAAATCCGAAATCTCCAGCTGCCTCTGTATGCTATATATATCAGGCGTATCAGCGCGAAACAATAAAACGCTGCAGGGCTCGAACGGATCTCCCGCATCACATCCGTATATATATAACGCGCAGGCCATCAGAGCCAATGCACTGAATGGCTTATCATCGTTGCGCAGCGTCACGGCTTTAGAGACGCGTTTAATTCAATTTGCTGGACTGCGAGCGCGGCGCCATTAGTCATCGCTCGCTCTCTCTCTTTAACCAACTCTCTCTCTCTTCTCTCTTTCTCCCGATGTGTACCTATATAGCTACCACCCTTTACACCAGCGAAAAAGAAGAAGAAGAAGAAGAAGCAGAGCTGCCGATTGATCCTCATTACGCCGCTGCAGTGCGAATCTCTCTCTCGAATGTCGCTCATCAGACTGAATCGGGCGTAAATAGTAGCCTCTCTCTCTCTGTCTAATAAGTCGGCATTATCCTGACGGAATATTGTGTACAGGTATACGTGTATACACCGCAGTTCTTTCCTTTCTCTCGACTCGCGTTCTTTTCGATCTCTCACGGCGCACCGGGACACACGACTGCCGCCGCCGGCTTCCCTACTGCGGTCGAATCGATGACTCGGCGCTTTTTCCGCGCCAGGACACGCGTGTGCTCGATCGACACGCTGCTGCTGCTGCAGCCGTTTTCTGCTGTATAACAAAGCGAGAGATGCCTGCGCAGACGGGAAAAACGAGGAGAATTATGCACGGAATTTTCGACGGCTCTGCGATGTCCGGTCTTTTTTCGGGAGAGACCCGCAAGGTGGACGTTCTATACTTGTGAGTTTGAATCTTCGCCGTATATTAATCTTGAGTTAACCAGGCGATACAAAACTGTGTGTAATACAGGTTGAGATTCCGAGCAAAGCCAGAGTAGAAAAAAATTCTCTCCCGTATGATGAATGCCTCCGCGGGACTTGATGCGCGCACGTCAAGCCGCCGCTATATAATCGCGCACGAGCGATCTCGGAGCACATCACCGCACGGTTGATGCCCATTAGAGTGCTTTCTGCACTCTATCGCGCCGCGGCGGCGGCTGCTCTTTTCTCCGCGCATACGCGAGCTTAAAAGCGCGGGTAATGCGTTTTCTCCGCGTCTATGTGCGCTCGCTGGCTCGTGTCGCGACGGTGAAACGATCATCCTCTCGGAATGTACGCCTATACGTCGCGCATATGTGTGAAAAGAAGCTCGGCCGCGTAACGGTCGACTTATTATCGCGCGCGCGCGCTGCATCCGAAGATTCTATTATGTGTACATACTCGTGTATATGGATACGCGAAGTCGTACGCGTAAAAAGGACCGAGTTTTTTGCGGCGACGAGAAGGTTTTTTTCGATCTCGGTTGAAGGGCTCTTTCAGCGGCGGCAAAGGCAGCTCCTACAAGAGAAAATCTGTTTACGAGGCGAAGGAAGACGATGCCAGCTGTTTTCAACGCGGCAAAAACGAGCACATGACTTACAAATTAGCCGACTTTCTGAACGCGTCGTCGTCGCGGTGCAGTTCCGAGCTCAAAAGAATATTTAGCGATGCGCACAAACGAGAGAAAAACTTGGATCGCGTGCAACGAACGTGCTTTTCTCTCGCGCTGGTATACACGAGCAGAGCCTGTGCAGTAGTACAAGGGGAGTCGATGGGACCATTTTTTTCAGCCCCCTTTTTCCTCTCCTCCCACTCGCGTGTGCAGCAGCAGCGCTCGCACGCAGCCTGTCGCGCGCAAGCTCGTCTCAAATGTATGTTACATTACGTGTGCTATAGCTATACATATAATAAAACTAGCGGAATCGCTTGGCTCGAGGAAGAAAGGAAGAAAGGCGAGCGCGAGAGGAAAAGAAATGAAAGGCTGTCAGAGAGTGAAGGAGCCCGGGCCGGGGTATTAGAGCTCCGACTTGAAGGGTGGATGCGAAGAAAGAGAGTTCCCTCTTTTCTTATATATTTTTTCTTGTATTCGCCCGTGCTCGCGTTCCTTGGGAAAAGTTTGTTGTTTGAAGCAGCAGCAGCAGCGGCGGCAGCGGCGGCAGCGGCATTCGCTCGGCTCGCTCGCGATCATTAATCATCCCCGGAGTTTTGGTTTGACTAGGCAGCAGCAGCAGCAGCAGCAGCGCCGCGAGTTCTCTCTCTCTCTCTCTCTCTCGGCGATGCCACGCTGCGAAGCGACGGTTCCTCGGTTCCGTCGTTCCTCTCTCTCTCTCTTTCTCGTCGTTGGATCGGGGGGTTGCACACGCGGAGAGAGCCCACACCCTCGGGGTAGGGGATACGACTATCGCGGAAGGGGGGGGGGGAGAGAAAAGAGAAGAGCCCCCGTTCGCTGGAAAAAGGAAAGCTTATACTTTTCTCTCTCTCGACGGCTGCTGTCGCTCGGCTGCTGCTGCTTTCACCCCCGGAACGGGAGCCATTTCTTTCTCTCTCTCTCTCTCTCTCTCTCTCTCTCTCTCTCTCTCTCTCTCTCTCTCTCTTGCATTCTCCGGCGCGCACATACGCGTATTGTGTACACACACACGCGACGGACTTCCGCTTCGCACACACGGGCGTAGCGAGCGTAATAATAGATTTTTCGACCTTTCTCCGAATAACCCCCTTTTGCGCGCTTGGCCTAATGTGTTTGATGTTGGCTGACGGGCATCGGACTTTGGCTAAAAATGCGGTGCTTATACGTGTTTGAATTGCGACTGTTTGGCTAAACGTCGAGTCTTGCAGCTGTGCGCTTTTAACGCTTTTGAATCGAAGTAACGCGAGTACTTCGATTCTTCCAATCTATAATCATTACTTTTCGCTAATTGCGTATCCGCTGACTATCCAAACCTATATTCCGTCGGCTACATCAATATGACGAACTACTCCACTCTGTCGACTGTTGTCCAAGCAGTGATAACATTCATCTTCCACGTGTGTATGTGTGTATAATACGCAGCTTTACAACAGCGAGCGGAAAGTTAATGAAAAGACGAAAACAATCAGCGAGCGAGCCGCTAAAATGACTAATGAAGATAATTATACTGCAAACGCGTAATGCACTCTCTTTAGGTTCGAAGTAGGCTCTGGCAAATCGTTAATTCAACAAGACTAAAATTTATCCACTCAGCGTAATTAGCATGAAGAGCTCTCTCTCTCTCCCGCACGCGTGCGCACACGATAATTATCCGGTAATTCCCTGCAATTTGTAAAGTCTCTCTTTGATCGCTCTCGTGCCGCAGGCCTCTTTCTCTCTCTCTCTCCTATATTGCCGCACGTGAGAAACCATGGCCGGCGTTAGTGCGTGCAATCTAGATTTTCATTAGTACCGTTCTCCGCGTGTGTGATATCCGGTCGCCTCGTAATTACTTCAAGAGAGAGAGAGAGAGAGAGAGAGAGAGAGAGAGAGAGAGAGAGAGAGAGAGAGAGAGAGAGAGAGAGAGAGAGAGAGAGGAACGCGTTGATCAAAAGGGGGAAACGGATAAGAGGAGCAGATGACGTGCGTAAGATGAATTCACGGGATGAGGGAGTGTAATCATTGAATTTAGTCGGGAAAAGCTGCGGGGAGAGAAACGATCGTTAAGTCGAGTCGAGGAGCTTTGCGATGCGTTATATTCCGATCGATTCGTGTGCTTTTAGCGCGGTGAAATAAATGAAAAGGCGTGACTCCGAGGCGCTTGTTCTGGCAGGCCTTAATTACCGGAATGCTTGATTTTCATACGAGGGATCCTGATTAATCTGCTGTGCTTGCATTCGATGCTGATACGTCATTTGTTAGCCTTGTATACATATGTTATGGTGATACGTTGCGTTGTGGGAGAAAATTAATTGAAAAGTGAAGAATAGTATATGGCTTGGTTTGGCTTTGAGTTGAGGAAATTAATAATTTAATTTCATGAATTTCTTTAAGCTCCAAAGAACATTATAGTAAAATACTTGGAAGTATTTATCGCAGCAGCTGATTAGCAATCAAGTTTACATAATTTTTACCATGACACGTTGCGAGCCACAATTAATAATGCGTTTCGTGTATTTTAAACATGCGTCATGTTCTTCGGATGGTATCGTTAGAATTTATAGATGCACTTTAATTTTATTAATGGCATTGTACAAGAGCTCGCAGAACATTCAGATGATTTGATTAGCAACTTTGATAGCATGGAAAATTTATAAAAGTAAAATACATCATTTCAAAATTCATCATTCAGCTTCCTTAATCTATTTCAGTGTACACAACTTGTTTTCACTTTCACGAGTAGAATCTTTTTCTAAATCCATGTACACAATGACTTTGCCTTTCGTACCGGGCCGTAACAAACCATCCAAACCTAGAACGCAATATCACAAGCAGCATATTCTAACGTGTTAATTAAGTGAAATTACAAGCGCACGAGTACAAAATAAAAGCATTCAAGCCCGAGACGAACCCTTCAATTTTTTACAAACTTTAACAAAAATGCAGCGGCGCAGGAAGAAGATAATAAATGATATCCGCCGCGGAACGTCTGGTCCGTCAAACGCGCGCGGAGATCACTCATCAATGGAAATTGAGAATATCGAGATTACAAGGCCACAAATGAGGATTCAGCGCGCGCGGCTCGGTATCAAAGGGGCAGCAGGTGGTCGAAGGATCGAGAGGAGCATATAGTGGAGAGGAGAAGGAGAGGACGATAGCCCGAGGGCAAAGGTCCCTTACTTCTCTGGCGCGCGTATAATGCGTTCTCCCGGCGTGTCTAGTCGACGGCCACTCCTCGAGCAACATGGCGACCGACCGCGGCTTCTAAACGCGGTTATTAATTGCTTTTTCCTACTAATTTCATACGCCGTATCACGCGCCGCCATTTTACTCCGTATGGATTCTTTACGTTCATTTTGTTTTTTTTTTCATCGAGCTACACTCATTTGTCCGGTATTTACCGAGTGATTTGAATGATTGCGTGTTATTATTTTGTGATCGTTAATGTTTGATGGCCGCTTGTGTAAAAACGATTCGATATATCTATGAATTTTATATGAATTTTTTGCCCGGGTTGTTGAAAGCAGTAAAATATATATCATATAGCCAAAAAAGTTGATTCGAGGATAGTAAATTAAAAAAGCATTAACTCTGTAGTATAAGCAGAACGTCGGATGGCTTTGAAAACTGATTCTTCGTGTTCAACATACCGATTTTGGGACATTTTCAGTCTAAAGTGTTGTGTAAAAATAAATTACGTTCGTTCACATAATTGATGATCTACGACGAAAGAAGCCGATATGTGCTACACATAGCAGTAAACGGTAACGTAATAGTTGGGAGGGCACGTCGTGCTCCGCTTATTCTGCCGATTTCCGAAACTAGAAGAGGAAGTAAACGCTATTAAGAGAAGCTATTAGTTTTCTATTTCTCTCGAGTCCTAATGAATCCTCCCAAGCTTCTTCACGTGTTTAACAATACCGAGAATCCAACAACAACAAGTAATTTTTTTTTTGTTTCTCATACACAGTTACACACAATTTCAATTATCCGACGTAAGCAATATCCAGGCGGCACAGTAATAGCCTCTCGTGTCTGAAATCTTTCTTCGAATCGCATTTAGAGAAAATGATCGCCGCGCGCGCACGGTCCACACGTCAGGTCGTACATATCGCCACACATAAGTCAATCTATCAAAGCTATTTCATCAGGAAAAATTACCTGCGCGGAGTATGCGTTGTAGCGCTGGCCGCTCTCGGCTATGTTCGCGAGAGCACATACGTAGCACGACGAGCTTTTTTTCTCCTATGTATATATCCTTCTCTCCTTCTTCTCTCTTTTTCCCTCCTAGTGCACAAGAAACCGAGCTGGAATTCGAGACAGGACGAGAGCAGCGGTCGCGGCTATCATTAATATTGCGCCGTCAGATCTACGCCGACCTCTACTCTCTTTAATCCGAGGTTCCAGCATGAAATTCAAAAGCTACAATTACGCACGCTGCGCCGAGCTCGTGTATATATAATATAATATATAACCCGATGCGCGTCGCGCACATAGTCGCGCCGTCTTCTGTCACAGCACTCGATTTTTCATTTTAAGGGACCGGCATTATATCAAATCTTCGAACAAACGCAATCTTCGTTAGAAAATGTCGAATCTCCACAATACCCAAAGTACTTGATAAGCCTGCGCCGCAATCGTAGACCGCAGAACCCGCAGAATAATGCTCTTTCTCGCGGCCGAGCGCGCATCTCGCTGACCGATTTTGCTGCAGATTAGCATAATTTCATTTCCGGACGTACACACATACACTTATATAGCCCCTCTCGTGACTGCATAGTACCGAATAGCGTCAACCGTGCCTCCGCATACTCCAATCTCATCGCTTCCCCCGTTGCTGTCCATACAGAAATGCCGTCGTCGTCACGAGGAGACAGAGAGAACGAGAGTCGGTTGAGCAGTGATCGAGGAGAAGCCATCAGTCACGGAGACGCGAATCCGCGGGGGTTGCCGCGCTCTGTGTTTGCGCGCGACGAGCTCGTTTAGCCGCGTCTCTCTCTCTCTCTCTTTTCAGCGCAACGTATATAACCCCTTTGCCTCGCGCAAAGCGGCCCACCTCTCGACGTGACGACGCGTAAGCGAGACGCTTATGCCGCGTCTCTCATTTGAATACTTTCAAACGATTTGATTTTTTTGTTGTCTCTGTCTCGCGTGCACCGCCGTCTTTTACTCCGGGTTCGCCTCATTTTTCAATGCTCCAACTTGTCGTAATCCCTGGTTAGGCCACCCGAAGGGCTGCATAGCTACTTGGGTATGCTATCGCGCAAACTTCAATTTCGAGAGTTTTATACTGTCGGCTCGATCCACCGGCAGTAGCGTTTAAATAATTTTTTTGTTATCCCGAAACACCTGCCCCCGTTCGCGTACATATAAATAGTATATGCGCGTAAACTTTCCGTTTCATTCAATCATTGTCCGAATTTATAGCAAAGTAATTCGTTTTTTATTTCTCCTTTGTCGTGTGCGCGCGGAAGCCGAGGCGGCGAAGCTTTCGGGGGCATTTTTGTGAGAAAAGCGAGCTATTCTCGCAGAGAAAGTGAGAGAGAGAGAGAGAGAGAGAGAGAGACGGGGCTGGCTCTCCACTCCTCGCCCGCGGCTCCCCTCAGAATAGCCGACAGGACCAGGCAGCAGCAGCGGCAGCAGCAGCAGGAGCAGCGCAACCTCCCCCACCCGCTTCTTCTCTCTGGCTTCCCTCTTATTTCGCTCTCTTTCCCTTGTCACGTAAATCATTAATCTTGCCGTATTTTCTCTCACACTCAGATGTGGATTTAGACGCGGAGTCGCAAGAAACCTATCGGATCGCGCAACTAGAAAAGTGCGCTCGATACATTTTCTCTCTCTCCCTGAAACTGTCGAGGAAAGTTGCTTTTTTCTCTCTTTTGTGAAAAAAAGTTGTTCAACGTCTTGTTGTTGCGAAGTCAATTTTATCCAAACCTCTTTACTCGATTGTTAGTTTTATTTAAAAAAAAGAATTCGCAAGGTAATCCCTGCTGGTCGTTAGAAAAATACACCGTTGCGTTAAATCACACACACACAGAGCGTGTTTAATTTCTCTCGCGGATAAATTGGAGCGAAAAATGAGAGACGTATTTGTTGATGCAGAGTGCGCCATTTTTAAAAACCGCCTGACAAGACCGCATATACCTGTCCTTTTTTCGTTTCATAGATCATTACTGTTTCTGTCCATTAGACAGAAGCGTGAAAAGTGGGTAGTCCGCTTGGAGCTGTAATTACGCCGGTGTATGCACTTCATTAGCGCTCACCTGCATTACATAACAGCGAGTATATACGGTATGTCGTTTTATTATTCCTGCTCGATCGGAGATTAATGATCTTTCTTTGAGTATTACAGAAGGGTTAAAGAGTTCGCGCATCAAAACGAAAGCCGCTTTTGAAATTACATTTCTCAAAAAATTTCCCTCGGAAATTAACATATTTATTGCCTCTTGGCGTGAGTGTACCCGATTCGTTAAGTAATTTGAAATTGAAAAATTTTCAAGATAAATGTAGCATAACTGATTGGAAAATCTACATACAATCATCTAGTTGAAATTGCTTCTCGATTCCTATATACACTTTTTGAAAAACAAGTAGACTGATATTTTGTACGGTTGTATTAAAGTATCGAGGATCCTCGAACGAAATGAATTCAGTACACGCAGGAATTCAAGATGGTCGCAGATAATAACGCATGAAAAATCGTGCGACGCTTCTAATTATCTTTTTAATCTCAAAATGAATCTGTTCCAGGGCTTTATTACAACCTTGTTTTTTGTTGCACATGCCCAGTGCGCGGCTCGGACAATGAAAGTGTGCAGTCGTGACTGACACGTACTTATAGTCTCTGTATATACGTGTAGGTCACAGGCCATAACGCAGTTCATGATCGGCAGCATCCCGTCACGGATGTATCTGACTTCTCGAAATTAATGATCTTCACCGATATTTTTCTTGTGCTACCTTTTTGAGATGCGTCAAAATCGGACACGTAAGCCGCCGCGCACGACGTTCGATAAAAATAGTATTTTGATCGTTGTGCATCACTGCACTTCATAGGAGCTCGCGCGAACAATACCTTAATCTAGTAAGAAAGTATAATGACGATTCTTTTTTATTCAATAATTTGACGTTCGGTCACTATCGAGAATGATTGAATACTTTTTTTTTTTTTAGAAGAACAATTATTTGCATTTGTTGCTCTTGCGAAGCACGAGTATATTACGATTGCATTTATAAGAGATACATAAATGCTTCTTCAAAATTAAAAACTTATTCATGTCTAACATTTTTTCAATGCTATTAGCATATGAGACAGACCTACTTTACCGACCGAGTGGGGCAGTCCACTGTACAATAATATTCTAGTCAATATTTTTTCCATCGCTAACGTTTCTCGTTTGAAAATGAATTACGAAAGACATATACTTTACATAGATATTTATTGTTCAAACTCGAATAAAATTTTGTACAGTACACCATTACAAATAGTTGTAAAAACGCAAATCCAAACTCAAACAGTGTTTCGTACTTTAAGAACTTGAAACTAAATACGACAACATAATTTCGTTGCTAATTTAGAATTTAATCAGACCATGTAGCATTGTATGCACCACACAAACCTCTCTAGAACCGAATTTGTCGCCTGACTTCAAACAAATTCGGATCTACAGGGTAGATGTAGAGCATTAACTGGGCCTTTAAATCCGGATCACTCGAGTCGCCATCACCAGCCTGACACTTCTCTCAAGCGCCATGTAAGACGCTCGAAGCTTTTTACTCTTGAAAAAAATATCGGCCCAGTATCATCATCGCATCATGATCTCCGTATCCTCTCGATCGATCTCCTATCAATAAGCAGATCGCTCTCCCCTGAAAGGCAAAAAACAAAAATTTAACATAACGAGCCCTCTCGTCGACGTTGTTGATACAAACGCGGCTTATAAGCAACGTTGTCGCGTGCAGGCGTGACGGCCAGGCACTGTATATACAGCGTTTACATTAAATTCACATCGTACAAATTAGCCGACGGGCAAACAAGCCTCCGGCAGTAGTGCGCGGCACAACGTGACTGCAATTTTTTCCGAAGCCGCAGAGTCATTGGGGAATCGACGGCGCGCGCAGCTTATATAGCGCCGAGTCATCCAACACGCTGCGCGAGCTCGCGCGAGAGCTGCTGAGGAAGACGAGGCTCTTTTCATGTTAAACCGACGAAGTTTTTGCTGATTCCCGCGAGACTCGCGCGAGGCACACGAACGAGATCCTAATCGAAGAAAGTCAAGGCCCCTCGCCGCGTGTAATACGTTTTCACTCGAGTCCGCGCGCTGACTCCCTCAGCTAACTAACTGCTGCTTCGAGGTTTAGGCGCCTCGGGATTATATTTATAATTTTTATCTTCGAGTGATTGACAGGTTAAAAGCTAGACGCGTTAATGTGAGCTGCGCTAAATGCGCTGAGCAAATTACACGCTTTTAGAATTATATTGCTCGTGTGCATTTCTATGAGAGTTATCAAGCAAGATGGCTGCATTGAATTTAAAGAGATAAGTATGTTCAAGAAAAATCACGATGAAATGGCGTTACCAAGCAAACTTTTGCGTTCAAAGCTTTTAAAACTGTGTAGGCAGTCGGTAAAGTAGAAAACTGCGACAAAGCGTGGGTTTTTTAAAAAATTCTTCGAGCATTCGCAACGCGAGTAAAAACTAGCTTTGGCAAGAATAAGCGACCTAATCTCTTTCTCTCTCTCTCTCAGCAAAAGTATCCGCACGTCGACCGCATGTGCGTATTCACTCGCGCTCGAGGCGTATTTTCTTCAAAGTCCATTATACGCGTCGCGCGAACCTCGATACCCATCGAGCGTTCGATCATCATCGGAAAATACCAATAAATAACCTCGAGAAAAAGTCCGACGATCAATTACATTGACGTACGAGCCTATACCAGAGTCGAAAGCGTATTTACATCGCGAGTGCATCTCGCGCTTACAGACACATATACATTATACGCTGTGCTCTATAGAAAGGCAAAACGAGCAAACAACTTTTCTGCACGCCGCTGGAGAAAGTCCGGCTCTATCGATCCTTGTACAGTCTATAATATACAATCTCGCGCGCACGCATAGCAATTTTTCCGCCTCAACTTTGACCCGTTCGTTATGTCACACTCCGGTGCAGAGAGATGAAGAAAGCAAGAAAGAGGAGGAATAAGGAGAGAGAGAGAGAGAGAGAGAGAGAGAGAGAGAGAGAGAGAGAGAGAGAGAGAGAGAGAGAGAGAGAGAAGCGGCCGACACGGTGGCACTGATTACACCTGCAGCAACGACAATATTGATTGATAGGCCGTGCATATAGGCGCGCGCGTGTGCCGTATACGTCTCCAGGACGAGGAGGAACCACCACCTGAGAGAGAGTGGCTTTAACGGGCCGAGGATGACACAGCCGATATTGGTCTTTCGCTTCTTCTCTTTTCTCTCGGTCGATGTGTATACGTTGCGCCGTAGCGGTATTATAAGCCGACGTCGTGCGCGCTCGACCCCTCGTCGCTTCCTTCTTCTTGTTGCGATCTTCTTGCTCGCTTCCTATGGGATTATATCTGCGAGGCCGATGAGCTTTTACTTGGTCAATGTGACGCCGCGTCTTCTTCCTGAAAATCATTTTTGCGTTAGTCAATGCGAGGACGAGGGCTATTGGCGCGATTGCCTACTTTCTATGGGTGACCCGACGCGGGCTTTTATATTGCAGAGAAAAGTTGCGCGGGGAGAGAAAGGAAAGAGTGTTTGATTGTACGTAATTTTCTTTTGAGTGTCGTGTGAAAGAATCGCTGATAAAGGAAAGAATATACATTTACGCTGTCAAACGATTGTTCGAGTATAAGATTATGATACAATGGAGCTTGTGCAAAAGGTCTCAGTCAAAGCGAAATTTACACCCCCGCGTCAAGCCTATATCCGAGGATCTGCCGAAAACAAGTGTAACTCATCAAGCTGCTTAGCGTCGAAAAGTCAAGCGATTATCCCGAAGATTACAGGTCGCTTACCTACCGACGCTCCTCCCTTTCTACGAGACGGCGCAGCCGATGTCGCGTCTTAATCCTCGCCCGAGGCATCCAAATATTGACTTTACCAACTGAGCATGCGTCTTTCTCTCGCTATCTCCTAATACAACACTACAGTAGCCTTGGATTTTACAACCGGGCGAGATTATCCTCTCATTTCGCTGATCTTAGCCGGATGATCCGGCAAGTCGACAAATTAGCCGTCGACGCACCCACTTGCCTTTTAAATCCTTTCCAGGCTCTCGGATAATCCTGCGTCCAGAGCTCCTGCGCTGCACACAGCCCCTTCGCGCGTCAAAACACACGTCGGACTCGTCCATGGATATACATACACACACGTCGAGCGACTCCCCGTGGAAATTTCGGACTCGCTTGCTTACTGCTGCTCGGCGAGGTGTAATTTTCATTCCCTCGGGATGGAGAAGAGTCCGGGGGTGATAGTGGCGCTATCGAGCAAAGGGGTGAGTGAGAGAGATCGTGGTGGGGAGTCGTCCTATCGACCCGCCGTTTTACGCCCACGACGCCATAGCGAGGGTTGCTCGCTTTGTGTCTGTGTGTGGGTGGGGGTGGGATGAGGGTGGCTGCTGATGCTGGCTGGTGCTGGCGGCTTTCGTCGGGCGGGATTTTCGCTGTTGAGAGCGCCAGACGCTATATACACTGCATTTTCCGCCGCGACGACGTCGTTGGCGTTGTCGTAAGTCTGCCCCTGAAAATCAAAGTTCCATTAGTTATATATTGGTTGGAGCCGAGTTCTTTTTTTTTTTTTTTTGCGCGCGCGCGCGCGATGAGATATTAACTTCTGATGTGCTTTATGCTTTGTCGCGAGATTGGAAATGCTTGCCGTTAAATTATTTTCAAGCAGGCGATAGTTTATGCAGAAACAACTTTAACGATAAAACAACGTGATCATTACTCGAGACGCGTAGCGATGCAATTAGCCGGGGAATTTATCGCTGCCATAACTCGGCTATCAATGCTAGTATATTTATCGTTAATTATAAAAGTTATTGTAATGGAACACGCTTCTTGAATATAGACCACGTAGGCCTGTATTATCGCGTGCGCTAGCCGCCTTTTGCACAAGCCAAATTAACCGCGTATCTATTCTTGCGTTAAATTAAAAGTCGTAAAATAAACGGTACTATTATACAATGTTGCATCGCTGTTTACGATGCGGTTTGCGCGCTATCTACATCTCTTATTCTCTCGGCGCGCAATCTGTATGCACAATGACGACTGATCCGATATTTAGGTGTGTCGGCTGACGGGTAATGCACGACTGCGTGCGCCATTATTATGCATTGTCAGTTGTAATTTCAGCACGAGCTTGTACAATAGCCAATGGATATTTTTCAAGCGTGCTTCGCAACGATTCGAGCTTCTCGACACTGCCATCCGCCGAATTTTAGTATTCACGAATACACGGCGAGAACACTGCTCGAATCTTGTTATCCTCGTGATCCGAGAGGTGTATATACAAGCGAATGCCGAATTCGAGGTCTATACATGTAGATGTACAGCGGAGGCCAGTGTAACTGAAGCCAAGCACGCGATAAATCACACATCTTTGGCAACTGGACACGCGAAGAACATCGAATTTGAGTTTTTCGTGTATTTGGACTTTAAAACCGGTGGAACACGCTCGCGCGGGCGTAGCTTTAGTACATACACATACGTAAAACTACCACCGCCGCAATGCGAACCTACCGTGTTCCGAGATAACAAAAAGTTATGGCCCGAAGTAGTTGCGCATTACACAACTAAATGTATATAGTGGACGAGATATTCGGCTACGAATAAAACGAGGAGTAAAAGCGATGTAGATAGAAAACGCAAAAAGGAGCAAGAAAAATAATCGCTCCGGTAAAAAGTCGACTGTTTTTAATTTCTTCGCTCGTGTACAGAGAGGGTCGCGCGTAGGAATATCATTATTACACACGTTAGGTACTTTCATTGGACTCTATCCCTCGGAATTTAGCATTTTTATTGCTGTGCTCACGTACCTCTCGTGTACGCTCGGTCGGTCGGTCGGTCCCTCGCTGCGCAGGAAAAAGTAGCCGGCAAAAGGTGCGGGGCTACACACTATAGCCTGGCCGGACGACGGCACTCCCTAGTTCGCGCGTACACAGCTCTCTCTCTCTCTCTCTCTCTCTCGCTCTTTCAGAGCAGCATCAGCGGCACAAAGGGGACTGCGAGACGTGGGCCGAGCCGACGAATAAACCAATAAACGGGGCAACCATCTGCTCACCAGCCGGCATGTATTTTTCTCTCTCTCTCTCTTTCGCTCGCTCTGCTCTCTGGACGCCCCTCGTCATAGCGCGAGATTGCTCCCCGCCGCCGCCGCCGCCGCCGTTTTATGTGACTCTGAAATGAAAGCCACACGAGTCAGTAGCGTCTCTATTTCGTCGTCGCATAACGAACTCTTCTTTATCGAGCTGACTCTCTTTTCATCTTCTTCTTATGCTTCTCTCTCTCTTTCTCTTTTCCGGCTTCGTTATTACGCTCTTTCTCTGCTCTCTTGCGCGCACGCGGCAGCGACGTTTTTACGCTCAAACTGGAGAGCTCGTGAAGCGAAGTGGAATTCTTTTTTTTTCTCGCCGACGGCTTGCGTGAGAAATATTTTATTAGAGCGCTGGAGAGAGGTTCCATATAGCGCGCGGGGGAGAAATTATAATTCTACTGGATAAGTTGGAAATCGTAAATTCGTGGTCGAGCTTTTTTACGCGCATAATTTGTCGGGAGAATTTTTCGGGTGTAAAAATGAATATTCTTCGCCGCGTGTCACAATCGTCCGCGCGATTCATTATGGCTCGTTCTGAAGCATACATATACTAAAAAGCGGTCGGAAAATAAGTATTTTAAATGCGAGAAGAAGTCTCTCGAAATTTTCCGTTCGAGCGCATTCCAAGATTTTCCGGGAGAACAATGGAGAAAATCTCTCCGAGCTTCAAGGTCAGACGCTGTGCGAGTGCACCGACTGAGTTTACGACAGTACAGGCTCTGTCTGCCTGGCTCAGCGCCAACTCGGCTATCCTCTCGCGTATAATATAAAGAAGAGCCGAAATCTTTGCCAAACCATTGAAAAGGACCGATCATGCGATTTCACTCTGCTGGCTTCTTTTACGGACTCCAAGAAAAAAAGTAGATCGATTCTCGCCAAATGACCACTCTTATCTTAACGCTTGAAGCTTACTTTTGCCGAAACTTTGAAGCTCATTCGCGATAAACTTATGTAATGGAATGGAATCCAGATTTTTTGTGCGCCGGTAACGATCTCCGCGCGAATAATCCGAAAGTCATTCAAAGTTGTAAATTTCTTGCCGCGACTTTTTTCAAGATCTAATTTCGAATAGAGCCGAAGCGAAAGTACCGCGCCATTAAGAGAAAACGAAGCGAGCCTGAGTAATCAAGCGAGTTAGCAACTTACGTGATTCGCCAAAGCTACTTCGAAAAAACTAGATTTTCACGTACGCTTTACGAGCGAACGATTCAACGACCCGCGTTCGAAGAGGTATCAGTACAGATTGCTTTGGAAGCTGATTTTGCAAGAACGAACGAGTTCTGAAAAAAGACCCAGCGCAATCGTACTATATACACAACAATCGCGCCATAAATAATAGCAACAACTGCAAAAGGACAAACGTGCACTGACTAACCAGGCTTATATCCAGTTGCGCAAAATCGCTTTTCGTCGGCGCGATAATCGTGGGTGTAAGCAAACACGGACAACAGTACAGAGACACTGCAACGGCAGCAGTGGCAACTCGCTTGTAATTTTGCAGCGGCTACGGGAATTGTCTTCGAGGCAAGCGAAGCGTGCATTTGACACACATAGAGCGACTGTAAGCCAGGCTATATGCGAAGGCATCAACGAGATAAACGAGCCGCTTTCGCGCGGCTGCACCCGGACACGGAGCTTGACTACACGTCACTTGTTGCGGAAACGCGCTAATTCATATGACTTTGAAAGTTATTACGCCGCTGTGCACACCAGCCTATATACACGCATATGTGCATAGATTTCGCGATGTCAATTTGCGCGTGTAGCGTTTGGCAACGAAGATCGATCACGGGGGTGTACACACGACGATATTATTTCTCGACGTACCGTTGGCCGAATAAGAGACGTCGAGAGAGGGCGATAAATTAGAATTCAATTTCCGTCTGCTCTGCAATGTGTACGCGTATGTTTAACGACGAGGAAGCGCGCATCGATCACCGCTAACTTCGTCGCGTCATTCTCCCCATTCAGCCATCGATTCGACATCGATTAACCGCTCCCGTACCGCGACCTGCTGCTGTTGCTGGATATGCGCGCTTTACTGCTATTACAAAGATAGATGTGTGCAGTGTTCGCGGTCGGGGCCCATTAGCTGGAAAGCTCGGCGCGAGCTTTTATATCGGCGCCTGATTTCCGAATAGTCATAATATTGAATTATAATCGACTGGCGCCGGGCCGTAGACACTGTTCCAAGAAAGAGGAAGATTGATCGATGATCGGTTTTTTAGAGAGGGGGTCCGCACTGGGAATATCGGTTTCTCGAGTGTCATCATGGCGATTTTGTACGGAAATCGATTTTAAACGTTGACGATTTGAGATCGATCGGTGATTGCGAATCATTGCAGGGATTTTATTGGTCGGATATGGAACAGGTGCTCTACAATTTTCCAAATAACGAGATCAATATAGAAAGATAAGTCATGAAAACTTTTAATATCCTCCGAGCGATAAATTAAAATCGCGCATAATAAAAAAGGATTCCGGGCCGGGATCAATAGCTATATCTCGTTCGAAAATCAAAGGCGAGCTGGTTCGGCCATAGATCAACTCTCTCTCTCTCTCTCTCTCTCTCTCTCTCTCTCTCTCTCTCTCTCTCTCTCTCTTACTCTTTCTCCCGTTTGCTCCGCTCGCGGTCTAACATAAAAATGGGCTTTTTGCCCGGCGACTACGAGACGCCGGCAGGTTTTAGGGATCGGAAGGTCGGCCACGGAATGCGGGCGGAGTGAATCCTTGATTGGGGGCTCCTCTCATGGCCGGTTTTCGGCCGCACGCAGACTCTCTCTCTATGCGCGCCCGTATATATTCCAAAACGGAGTCTTCTCATACATACGAATCACCTGATAAAATTTACTCCCGCGAGTTATCGGCCAATATCGCCGCGCCATTATCACCTCTTTTTACGCGAGCGAGTAGAAAACGATTACGTATGCCCGCGACGTGCTGTACTATTGCTGGATAAATTTGGCGCTCGGAATTTTTTAATTACACGCCGTAGCTGCGGGACGTGATAGTAGCGAGATACACTGGTGAAAAAGAGAGAAATCATGGGAGCGTCTGAACGATGCTAGTGCGCATGCTCATAAACGCCCCAGATGGATATATTCCTGACCCTCGTTCGCTGTGTGTGTATATTGGAGCCACCCCTGTGAATTTCATCTCGTACGCGCGGCGGCGTTGAATCGCCGCGCAGCCATTACAAATTCGTACATAGTGTGTCTGCGTGAAGAATTTTCATTCGGTGCTGGGTTTTAAAATTCTATTCGGTTTCGGGCTTTGGAAAATCGTGCGTTCGCGAAGAGGGATGAGATTTTCAGTTTTTTGAGCTCTGTAGGGTGGGTGGTTTGATTTTGAAATTTGAAATTTTTGGGAAGATTTGAAAAATTTAGAGATTTGGTCGAGCATTTCTTTTGGATGATTTGTAATTGATTAAGAATTTTTCATTAGATTCGTGAGCGCTTGAATTGATTTCGAGGATTTACTGTATCGACGGATACTCGAAAAACTATTTTACCAACTGGAAACTTTAGTAAATATAATTCACTCGTGCGCAAAAATGAAAAACCCTGTGAAGAATCGAAATTCCCACGGATAGAAATTTTCTAATAAAACAACTCATTGACAACAAAAAACCTCGCGCAAAATACTAAGTGTCTAACACCGTTCATAGCGCCATCTTTATCGAAAAACCGCACGCCAGACTACACACTCGAGAGCATGTGTCAGCTCAAAGTTCACTTCCAAAAATCCTCTCTTCCCAGCGTCATCCCTTCGCGAGCTAAAAAACATCCAACCACGTTACCCCTTACATACACCCAACGCGACGCATCCCTTCGCCATATCACCGAGACACATAAACACAAAGAAAGTATGTATCCAAAAAAGAATCGATACTCACGTACACGTAGCAGACGATACTCGTATGCACGTCCCAAGCGCGCTAGCGGTGATGTCGTCGGTAGGAAAGTCCGGGCTCGTCTAGCGCGAAATTTCATGTATGCGGGTGGGGGCGGCATTCAACGGGTGTCCCGGCGGCGGCGCTGAGCGAGACAGCCGATGTCGATCCCGAAAATCCGGGACACACGTACAGGTATACACGCCGCGTCAGGCTGGGCTGCTGCTCCTCCGCCGCTGCTGCTGCACGTCGCCGCGCGAGTCTGCGCCTCGCTCGCCTGTGAGAGAGAGAGAGAGAGAGAGAGAGAGAGAGAGAGAGACTGGCTGGGCGTCGCCATTGCCGCCGCCGCGCAGCCGAAAGTCAGGGGATGCCGGGGGTGAGCCGCTGTGTATAGCGCCTCCACTTTCTCTTCCGCGTGTTTATTCCTTTTCTTTATTCCATACCTTCGAGTTGATGGAAAAAATTCTCTCGATCGTATTCTTCTCTGGAGAATGCAGGAGATGTCTGAAGCGTCCTCTCGGCGTCGCGACGACCTGCAGACTACTGCTCTCGGTTCGCGCGTAGCTGGCGTTCTACCCCAGCCGCGCCGGTGTAAACTGCCATTAACATAAATTATCATTGGTGACAGTTACCACCACTACTCGCTCTGCGCGAACTGCTATACTCTACTGCTCCCGCTCTCGGCTCTGTCTGCGCGCGCGGCTGCGATAGAGAGAGAACGACCGAAACGGGAAGGACCATTTCGCCTCTTTCTCTCTATCTGTCCCTGTAGAGCGTTTCTCTCCTTCTCGCTTGCTCTCTCTCTCTCTCTCTCTCTCTCTCCCATTTGTAGAGAGAGAAAGAGCCTCGGTTCTCGTTCTCTGCTTCGGCTGCTTCCAGTCGGAGCCATAAAGCCAGCACTTCGACTTAATTGAAATCTGGAAAAGATGTACCTGAGAATCCGTAAATTTGAATGGTCCGCCTGCGGATGCTTTCTAGTAGTAGGATTTTACGTCGGAAAATTCGAATCGCTTAAACGTTATTTTTTGTTTGCGACTTCTGAATAGTGAACCAGACCAGAAAATATCGTCATCTAGTTGCACTACTCTTGTAGCATCGATAAATTTCCTTATAAATCGCACGTCAGATAAGAGAAAAAATCCCGAGAAAGATTCATATCGCAGCCGTTTTCACAGTTATTACATTTACAATGACTTGTTATAATAGTATTATATCGATACCTGAATCATCGAGACATCCTACGCACAAACGTCGCCTCGTCGATCCTCTTCGTCTTACAAATATATACAGTTTCACTTTTTACGTCCCCGGTATAACCTTGAACTTGAGAGCACCGTGAGGAATCACGATCGAAGGAACTCGGTTCACCGGCACAAGTGAGAGGTGCGATTGGTCAGTATACGTACGTAATGCGAGTTAAGGAGCGCCACGTCATCGCCTACATTCGAGTCACTGCTCCAGGCACTGTACTATCACTATTTGCTAATTGTATGTATAAAAGCACCAATTGCCCCCCTGTAGAGTAGGCGCGTGAGCGCCGTACACTGTCTGGGCTGAAACCAACGGATGAATGCGATACAGAGTTTAAAAGAGAGCTGATTGGGTGAACGCGCGCGAGTGCGAGCGACGGCAAGTGGATAGACTCGAAGGGCAAGAATGCCGACGGCGGCTATTGGTAAGATCGGGAGGATTTCCGATCGTCGATTGTGCAGCGAGTTAGCGGTGGTTACGGGGACAGGAATTTTGTTGAAACGGTGATCGGTACTTGATTTTTTACCGGATGCAAATCACAAAGGTGAGAGGCTTTGCGAAGTTATAGTTTATTGAACCAGCATATTATCGCGTGCATTTTTTTCAAATAACCAGAGGTTGCATTCCTAGAAATTTCGTTATAGAAGCGGGTGAATTAGTTTATTGGTAATCGTCGACCGAAACTACCTTATTAACTGTGGATTACCTAACGCGTAAAACAAGACTATAGATTACCATAAAACTATAAGTTTAAGCACGATTTCGACAAAAGTATTATATAATAAACACATTGTATTTTTATCGACAAAAATACTCCGTCTACTGCCAATACTACAACAATCTAATTAGCCGCAACAGGTAAGCTTACTGTGAGTCGATAAACTAAATATCCGATCAACAAAACCGGTCGGCAGATGGAGTCAGTATCGCTTGAAGGTAACTCGGCTCCACCTCTATTCCGTTGAAACCTTTTCCAAGTCCCTCCCTCGCGTCATCCTGCCTGTCGGCTTATCCCTACTCCAGTCCTGACGGTGTAATTTGATTCATGATGGCCGCCGGGCGATCGACGCGCCACCTGGCGCAGCTCTGGGCAAACTGTTCGAAAGTGACTCTTCGGCTGGTAACTTGTGCGCTGAGTGTTTTCGAGGAGTCGTCGTGGATTTTGGTGAAAAACTTGGAGATTTTCCCGTAGATGGCACAGTTTTGCGGCCTCGAGGACTCATGAATAATTCATTGGATGAATTTGACTATCCTTGGCACTCGTGTTTCTTAGGACTGTGGATGACTTGAATGGCTAATATTTAAACATAATTCCTGTTCTCAAGTTTACTTCTTTTATTAATTTTACTATTTTTACAATATAATTTTAGTTTACACGAAATTCAAAACTTCCTCTATACGATGTTATACTGTTCAAGGCCGTACAAGATCGACCGATTACCCAATCCACAAAAACCTCAAGGCGTCGCCAACACTATACACAAAGTGCCTTCAAAAAACAATCCATCAAGTTCATCACACGCGAGCCCAAAAGCGTATATCCGAGAGAGTACAACGCGAGGGAAGCGACATTTGATGGCATATTAGCGCGGATCCCCTGCCGTAATGACCAAGTTATGCACGAGGCGCAAATTGTATCCGCTGCACAACAACAAAAAAAAAACACATACAAAGAATAAAAGAAGGGCTGCCCCACTATGTCACATCGCGTGATCATCCGGCGAGCGCAGCTCGATAGCGTTTGTTATAGCCTACCATATCCTCTCTCAGAAGCAGGATTACGAGTATTTCCAAGATCGCACGTGAAACTGACACTAGCAGAGGTGTATATAAGCTGCTTCGAGATCCAGAGGAAGCAGCGGTGTATACACACGCGCGGTTTTCGCGCTTCATTGAAGATGACGTCGAGCTCGGCTCGAGTGTCCGCTGTCTATTCGAATTCCGGGCCGAGAGCAGCGACAGCAACAACGCGCCTCTGGGCTTTTTCCGTTTCCGAGATACACACACCGGCTGAAGCAGGATGTATGGTATATACTTGCGAAAAACGCGGCCGTACGTCACGTTTATGGCTTATTCAACACGATTTCGGACGCGCTGAGCGAACGCGACACACCGCCGCGCGCGGCTGAGTTGAAAAATTGTTTTCCGAGTGCCCTGACGAATTTCCGAAAGTGTCCGAAAATAATACATCCAGTAATATAGTGTATATGTTTATCGCTTCAATTTGGGACTATGGATTTTTTTCTCTCGACGCATAATTCTCTCCATCGATAATGCATGTAGTGCAAGATAAATCGTCACATTCCGTCGCGCGAGAGTATCAGTCTCTCTATTCTTTCAGCGGAGAATAAGAAGGTCACTCGATCCATCAGGCATCGACAAAACGCGTCAGATATGCCCGTATTTACGCACCAGCTAACCGAATACACGATAAGCCGCGTGTTCCATCCCCGTCTATAGCTTATACTTACCACAAACAATTTATACGCACAGCACTTATACGCTCGCACGATAAATCCGAGAGGGGCGCATCAGACACCACACGCGCGTTACGCGTTACATTATACAGTCTTATCGGCAATCTCGCGGCTGATAACCGCGGGAGAATCGGAATAGCCCCGAAAAATAATGACAGCCGCAGCGAAGCTTCTGTTCGTGTGTTCTAGCTCGCGACCCTCGATTGTGTGCGTGTGTATATAGCCAAGTCTTCTCTCCCGTCCAGCTGTGTGTATACGCTACTGCCGAATCTTAGCCTGTCAGTGCGCGCGGACCGCGTGATTGATAAACCGGGCTCCTTTCTTCATTCGCACGATTTCCGGCTTGAGAGAGAGAGAGAGAGAGAGAGAGAGAGAGAGAGAGAGAGAGAGAGAGAGAGAGAGAGAGAGAGAAAAAGAAGTGCCGCGCGCTTTTTTCTTCTCTCGGCTATACTGTCTGAGTATACGAGGGACAATTGAATCGTCGCCGTGTGTAGGTGGCGGACGAGATTGCGTAACACGCGTCGCACATCCGAATCGATTCTCTCGGGCAATTTGTACGGAAAATCACTTTCACGATTATTTTTCAAATTAATTTTCAGAATTTTCCACACAGCTGTTGGCTTTTCCATTCTTTCAATTATTCCCATTCTCCGAGGAGTCTCCTTCGCGCATAGAAAGCATCGAGGCGAGCCCGAGTGAGAGCCGCGTTAACCTCTCTCGGCCGCGAAACTATTACAATTCCTCGCGCCTGCCGCTCGCTCGCGAAGGTATATAGAAGAGGGAGAGAGACTTGCGCTCAGCAGCAGCAGAGTAGCACACCCCGTTCGACGCTCGAGTCTGCCTGGCTGCCTGGCATCGCGCCCGTCAAGGGAGATTTATAGCAACTCGAATTCCTCGACTGTGCTAGAAGGAGCTAGCGCGCGGGGGTGAATACCGGCGCCGCGGTCTAAAGAGAGGGCGAATTCGAGTGCGGAGAGAGAAGACGAGAGAGAGAGCCGGGGACTAGCTAATGCGCGCAAAGGCCTCTGTGTGTGTGTGTGGGGGGGGGGGGGGGGTTGATTCAAAGAGAATAAAAACGCCGCGATCGAGAGGTGTGTTTTTAGAGGTGCGTATAGACAGAAACTCCCGACTGTCAATTCATCAGCTGGAAAACTCTCGGGATCATTTTTCAACGTGTATGAGGAAAAAATTCGTCGCTGTATAATAATATAATTCTATAAGGCGCGTATACGTACACGGGTCGAAGAAAAAGGCGCAGCGAAATAGCAAAGTGCTCTCGTCACTCGTTGCGGCCGTTTCCAGCTTTCCGCGCGCACATTTCCCTCCTCGCGTTCCACAGCGCGCGTTATATAGAGTAGACGTCGAGCGACTTCGCCACCTTATTATACGCCCGAGCCGCTGACAGGCCGGGCTACGCCGTCGACGTGCTTCCGAGTCACTCGTCACACTCGGAAAGGGCTCTGCTCTGCTCTGTTGTAAGCGCAGGCGAAAAAACGAAGAGAGGAGCCGGTGGAGAAAGAAAAGAGAGGAAAAAGAACTCGCGCGGAGAGAGGCGTTTATTGTTTTCGCGTCGATCAGCTCTCACGTTCTTGTTTTTTTTTTTTTGGAAATTTTTATTTTTTTTTTCTTTCCAAACGTTAATTCGCGCACTCAGTCTAATCGAGGCTTATTATTACATAGGCGAGTGCTTTAGATAGCTATCTCTGCGATATACTTAATGACCAGGCCATTCCGGTTGACAACGTTACCTTGCGCTTTATCGCGAGCGAGTGCAAAGTGCCCTGATGAAAGCGCAAATTGATCAAGGCATTATTTTTTCAATTAGATAAAGCGCTCTGATAAACGAGACTGCACGCGCGCGTCTCTTATTCAGATTCGCGCAATTTTCCGCAGTGCGCCTACAGCGGGGAAAAATTAAAAGCTCGTCAACGGCTAATTACTCAATTCAGCTTCCACTATTACGTAAGCGCGCTTCTGGCTAATTATGATCGAGTCGCGTCGACTTTTTCAGAGACAAAATAGAGATATCGAATCGACAGATTCCCGAAATACACGGTCAGTGCAGTGCGCTGAGATAGCAGGAAACAACGAGAGCGCGTGGACGTAAAAGAAATAAATGTCGCGGGAGAATTACGCGAATGTAGACCGGTTAGGAGAAAGAGAGAGAGAGAGAGAGAGAGAGAGAGAGAGAGAGAGAGAGACTCGGAGCGGTGGCGCCACACACATGAACGTGTGCGCCAGGAGTGAGGTGTGGCGAACGGAATTTACGAGATAGCGGCGGCCCGCTTCACCCTTTATCCCTTCCGCCTGGCACTTCTCTCTCCCTGAATTCTCTCTCTCTCTCTCTCTCTCTCTCTCTCTCTCTCAACAGGTGGTCGTTTTGCTCGACATGTGTATTGTAATTTATAATTCAATTGATCCGTGCGTATCTACTATTTATAGCAGCAATCTGCAGCCGCAGAGTAAAGCGGGCGATTCAAGCTAACATTTCGCATTACGTCATAAGCAAAACTCGTAAATTAAAGAGTTAATCTCGTAAATCCCGAAATCCAACTTCAAAGTCGACGTATTTACGCACTTCTCACACTCACAAAAGGTATCATAGCATCTAAACTGTAAACACTCCCGCGGTAATTTACGGCTCATAAAGCGGTAATTGCGCAGTCATACAAACGCGCCGCTTCGGGGTTACGCTGAGTTCCGCAAGTCGCCACGCAATAACGCACAGCTTCGCCCCGGAGATCAGGTATACAAACCCGAGCACTCGGATCTCCGTTACCCTAAATTACTAACGGTAAAACGGACCGAGAGCCGTCCAGCCGTGTGTATACGTATACGTAAGCGAAAACCCTTTTCACTTTTCTGCGAGAATATAGGCGGAGACTCGAGCGAGACCTTGAGACAGCGTTGCGCGGTAAAGTTATTGAAGGGTCAACCTATGCAAATGGCGCTTTAGATTTGCGCGCTCACGACCTTCGCGCAAATTTTGTGCAAACGGGTTTCGCTTGTAAATCACTTCACGGATTCCTATATACTCGCAAAAGCGCCGGTTTCAAAGGTTTGCCTCGTGCACTCCTTTTACATCGACGTGACGTCTGGATCCTCGCTATGCGGCTGTTTCAAAGCGAAATTGCGCTCGAGCCGAAAGGTGTATTATGTGGTAGTTTTTTTTTATTTTTGGCTGAATTCGTATGAGCTCGAATTTAAATTTAGACCAGAAGAGTTAGACGCTTATAGACACTGCACAGCAGAGTGGGAAACGTGTTAGGTCGAATGACATTGGGAGAGCTGTCAGGAGTGATTAATTTTTGGCTGAAGGCGCTAAGTACTGACGCCGCTTTAACAAGTGTTCGCTCTTAAACATTCGGGCATTTTTTTTCCCAGCTGCCACTTGATCTTTCGCTGGGGATCGGATCGATGCGAGTGCGAAAATAAAATCGAGAATCCCGAGTTATTTGACGAATTTGTAAAGTCAATTTGTTCATTGCTCCGCGAGTGACGAATTAAAAACGCGTAATCGATTTTCGTCAAAAAAAAATCATTAAAATTCCTTCCAGACAGCTGCTTTCAACACAAGGCATAATTAATAGATCGCGGGATTTTTTCTCCGTAAGAAAGCTCGCAAAGCTCGCAGCTCTCGCTATACTTCACATCCGGACTATAAGAGTATTTAACGTTATACATCCGTCAATCGCGATATTTGCATAGAAGCCTCAGCTATACCACTGCTCCACACAGTCCCGCATAATAGTCTAAGTACACGAAGTCCCTCTTTTGTGCATGAGCACCGAGCGTCGGGGGACGCATACACGCACTGCAGCCTCCCACGTTAGCGCTGTCAGTCAGTCGGGTCCAGTAGCTTGGCCTTCGCCGTTTCTTCGGGCCTCTTTCTCGTCATCGTCTCCTCTCTCCTTCCATTATGCGCTCTTCTCTCTTTTCCCTTTCTGTCGTCGTCGTCGTTGACTCGACGCAAGGAACCTCCCTGCAGCTATACACACAGAACGCAACCCTCGGCTCGGCTCCTGCATTCCTGCATACGATTACGCGAGAAAGAGAGCACTGCACTTACGCGGCGTCGTCGTCGCCGCGCCTCTTTTTTTTTCGCGAGCGGCGCGGCTCTATACTCTTTTTCTCTTCCTGATCCCGAGCGCGTCTGCTTTTCTTCTTCGGCTCCCGCTCGCGTGTGTTCAGCGGCGTGTCTCTCTTTGCGCGCCCGTCACTTTCCGACCTCTTATTATTCATTATGCCGCGATGCTGCCGGAGCACGCCTTGTAAGCGCGTAACTGGGTTAGTTTAGCGCTGGCGATATCTCGGTGTGTATAAGTGTACGTCGCGGACGCTGCCGCTTAATTTTTTGCTCGATCGCGGACGTGCGTGGAGACAATTTTTTTCTTTTGTCTTTTTTTTTAGAAGGACGTCGCGGAGAAATATATTTTTATGAATAATGGATGCAGGGCTTCTTATTTGACGAGCGCTGATGTGTCGATGACCCTCTTTTATTGCTTTATTTCGATGTTTATATCTCCTGGCATGAAACGTCTCTGTCAATTGTTGTGTACTACAAACAATATAAAATAAGCAATAGCATCGGAAGAGATTATAAATGGTAATGTATACTTTCGCCGATCCCTAATTATACCGCGCTGCATCCGAAGGAATCGGCGTCTTTCGAAATATCCGCAGTTGTGATTGTCAATCAAGTTTTTGCACTAGCTCCTGATCGGTTCTCCTCTATAAGCGTGCATAAATTGACTGCGTCTAATTGATTGCGGGCTTCTCTTTACACGCCACTGTTTAATTTGGAGAAAGCAAAGCGAGCGTCGCATGTAAATTCAAATTTTATTTATTTACAAGCCTAAAAATGTATGCATCGATCTCCGCGGTTTTTGCACTCGATGCTGGATTCGCAACTGCATAAATTAAAGCCGAACGACTTGATCTTTTTAAAAGACATACGCGCCGGTTGGTCCTATAACATTTAAACGCCTTATTGAATTCACCAGATGATCATCACCAGAGGTGCAGGAAACACCTCCAGCATCCTCGTCGGCTCTCAACGCAATCCTGATCCGCTTCGTCCACATCCTCCTTCGCTGCAGAGACGATCTCGCGTCGAGAGGAATCGGCAAGAGAATCCCAAACGTCGGGAATGGAGGACGCATTAATAAAACATCAGCCGGGGTTTTGTAGACGATGTATCGATGTAGTGTTTATATTATCTTCTTTGATGTCGACATGTGAATTGGACAGATTTGTTATTCAGGCTTCGTACATAAAAGTGCGCACGCGAGAGCGATCTGAAGTCTTGCTCTGCGCTGATGCAGCGGACAGAACCTTACAAGATTGACGGACACGAGCTGCACGACGTTCGACGGACGAAAGAGGGACGGCGCTTCGCGGCAGGAGAAACCGTTCTCTCTCTCTCTCTCTCTCTCTCTCTCTCTCTCTCTTTTATTCTTTCTTTCGCTGCGATGTTCTTAACCTGATGGCGTTTCGCAGCCGGACAGAAGTCCAAGCGAGGATTGCATATGCTGTATTAAGTACTTCTACATATTACTTTTTACTTCTTGGATCAATGGATTTGGATAATTTGTAAATTTCCGTACACCCCGCCGATGAAATAAAAAAAACCTAACAAGCTATTCCCTAATTTCTCGCTAAAGCGTAACAATTTTTTACGGCCAAGGAGGGTGGCCGGGAATGAGGCCGGTAATTGATGTTGCCTCGGCGGCGAGAGAAGGACAGAGGGAAAAAGCAACGTTGTTTCATCGTCGCCGTTGTCGTCTATAGCGTACACTGGTATCGACATTCTTCGTGCAGACTCGAGCGAGCCCAAAGCGCCGCGAGAGAGATAGTCGTCGACGCGAGCCAAGTATACGGGGAACCAGAGAGAGAGAGAGAGAGAGAGAGAGAGAGAGAGAGAGAGAGAGAGAGAGAGAGAGAGAGAGAGAGAGAGAGAGAGAGAGAGAGAGAGAGAGAGAGAGAGAGAGAGAGAGAGAGAGAGAGAGAGAGAGAGAGAGAGAGAGAGAGAGAAGGACGGACTAGACCCCTCCATTGGCAACTAAACGAGAGAGTGAGAGAGAAGCCGAGCTCGCGTTCGCTCACTGCACACAGCGATCCCGAACCTTGACTCTTCATTAATCACCCAGTGGTATCAATGACTGACTGAGTGACTGACGGCAGGCGAGAGGTATTATGCCTACAGCTATACACTGCTCTCTGATATTTCCCGCCGACTTTACTCTGCCTCGCTCTGTTCGACGTTTCCCTCGCGCTCTCCCTTTCCTCCTTTTATCGCGAACTGTCTTTCTTCTTCGCCTTTTTTTCGCGTTTTTCAAGAAAGCGCATTGTTGAATCAACTCTGGCCGAGCTGAGATCGTTCGGCACTCGCTCTCCCGATGTTTGTATTATATTGCAATTATTTCGTTCAGGAGTTTACAACGCGAAGAGTCGCGCGAGAGTTAAGGTTAATGTCCTTGTTATTGATAGTGTCAAAGCATTTATCACTGACTCTCGAGACGAAAAAAAGTATCTTCGGATAGCTGCTATCACCGACACGTCAATGAGAGTTTTGATAAAAAATCGTATACACTAGTATAGAGCATTTTTTATCGAACTAATAATTAGGTTATCGGTATCGAAATGTTAGTACATGTGCTGTCAACTTTTTTTCAAACAATATGCTTTTGTGCGAAAGCGAAGAACTCCTTTTCCCGCTGCAATATAATTGCATGTCGATTATGACGTCTCATTGTCCAAAGTTAATCAGTACAAAGCGAGACGTTTTTGAATCGACGCGTCTCGTGGTACCAGAACTGGTAACAACAAGGTGAGCTTAAGATGAATCTCGCCGCCATCGGGTGTGCAGAGTCATTGTCGGTAGCTTGAACCACTTCGGTACCATGACTTGCCTCTTGACTTCTGACTCCTGTCTTCTCGGCTAATCGGAGGCCGCCAAGTGTTGGTCCCGCTCTTTTCTCTTTCTTATCGCTTCTTTCTCTCTCTTGACTTTTCTTTTCTTTGTCTCCCGCTCGTTGTACGCACTCATTCTCCGTTAAGGACGTCGTACGAGTCGGACCCCCCATGGGTGTCACGCGATTCAATCGAACTTTGATATGGGTGTTGTCTTTTTTTACAGAGATGTGCTCGAGTAATGATGAGATTAATTATTATTATTGCTCAATATCACACTGCAAATTCTATGTTTTATTTAAAAATTCCTCTCGAAAAATGGGAAGCATAATTCAAACAGTAATAGCAAAAGCGAAACTCTAATGATATATAACTCAAGGAATTAGGTATCCAGCTGGCTTGGGATCCGAGAAGATATTTTCAAAAACAGACTAAGTCTTGTTTACATTAACCAACGCCGTACATCATCGAGAGAGAATGTTGCACGATCTCAAAAATATTTCAAAATTTTTGAAATGATTCTACGTTTCTTAAGTTCTAAATCTTTGGAGATTCTTTTGAACCGAAGCCAAAATATCGCGCGTGATGCAACTTTCTGTTTAATTTGACAATAAGACGCGAGAAAGCACGTGTTGCTTTTAGCGAATTAAACAATATATGTATGCACATCAAAGGCCGATTAAATATCACTTTCTGCATAGAGTCAAGGGGATAACCTCGAGTGACCGCATGTAGTGTCATATCAATTTCGTAATACAGCTAGTGAATCAGTCAATTAAGGTATACCAGAGTCGAGTTAAAACTTAACTATCAATCGTGAAGCTGATGTAAATAAAAACGTCCTTTTTGTACTTTATTAACAAAATCTTATATTTAATTAAAGGGAGAGAACAAATAATATCTCAGATGTTTTACGTCATACCATTTAATAATTACAATTTAAATTATATATATATTTATTTATATATATATTTATATTTATATAATTGTATGCCTTACACGTACGGTGCTCTAAGTTACGTAGATGTAGTATGTAGGTATTTTTTTAGTTAGACTATTACGTATATTACATGGAATGAAGTAACATCTCAAAACGCTACGCGAACGTAATACTCTTGAGCTTAAATTCAACGCGTGGCTGCGCGCATTTTACCTGCAACTGTGTATATATTCTCGTGAGCATGGGATGACGAGACACGTACACCTTCGTACAGTATAATATATTCATCCTTTCCGTCTCTATATGTGTGTGTTGAGATGTGCAGCGTTTCTCTCTGCGTTTTCGTCACAATTATATAGAGAGTAATCAAAATTCAGCGACAAAAAAAGGTACATACAGCTCGAACTCGACGATAACGCAGACGATAAGCGGTGTTCGCTGAGAATTTTTTTCATTTTTCTCCTTTCGATCCTTGCTCTCTGTCTAGGACGCGCACGCGCGCGTGTGTGGTTTGGTTAGGTACGAACAGAAGCGCGTGTTTGACGACACGCGGCGATAAGTATAGTGAACAACAAAAAAATAATCCATAACGAAACAAACAAAATACAATATTAACACTGGACCAAGTCATTTTTATATATATAGCATAACAGACTCACTTTCCATATAATCAAGTATAATAATTTTAAGTCGATGCAATATATATATAATTTTTTTTTCTTGTTTATATATATTTACTCGTGATCGCCCTTAAATTCTGCGCTCGTTTTTGTTAAATACAATCTACCGTTATAGCGCGTCGGGCGTCGGAGGAGTAGCTTTTCCCCGCATCCGTACTTTTCCAGATGATGCCGATGTGCTCTGTCTCCCTCTTGCATACGCTCCTCTGACGTCCGGCGCACGATATAATAATATAATAATTAATAACATCGTCGATCTATCGCATATTTCATAATTATGTACAAATCATCGTTTTTTCTCCTTCTTATTCTGCATATTATTCATCTCTCGTTCGATCATTACAAAGAAACACATTATTTGCTTGAACCGCTCGCGCATATGAGTTAAAAGATCCCTGTATTCTTCCGAATTTGCTTATCGCACACGACCTACTCGCTCTTCTACTCTCCTCCGTTACGTTATTCGTTACTAAACAATAGAGTAATTCATCATACTCGTTGTAATTGTTTATTAAATTTTCATCTCTCTCTCTCTCTCTCTCTCTCTCTCTCTCTCTCTCTCTCTCTCTCTCTCTCTCTCTCACTTGCTTTCATTTCCTCTCTGGCAATAGTCTTGTATAGCGTATGGTTAAGAATGCACGCAGAGCGAGACGGTATATCACATATGCGTCTTACAACATACTCAAACAATATCGTTATAATTATTATTAATTATTACTCGTTCCGTCGCGCGCTCGTTTCTTCTTTACAACGCGCACACCTGCCTCGCGCGGCGGACCCTTCGCGCGATCGTCGTGACTTCTTTTCGCATGTACGTGTTTTTTATTTCTCATTTCTTCTTTGCTCGTGCAGTCTTGCAATTAGTTCGATTCTTATACAACACGTGCCCACCGACCGAGACACAATTAGCTTCGCCTTTTTCTTGTACTCACGAACTTTGCGCTAGAATCGGGTGCTTGTTCTTCGGACTGAACATGCCGGTTTTAATTACGCCGCTGATTGAATAAATGAATTAATGCCGGCTTTATCGCGTAATTTTTTAATTCGACATTTTATTCTGCGCGTTGCAGGACTCGTATTGCTGTAGCTATACCTAACGAATCGTCGTTTCGATGGGTATAACGGGGCTGATGGCCAACTGTTTACCTAGAGTGAAACAGATGTGTGTACGCGGAGAGGAGATCCCAAAAGAGAAACGAGAGGAAGAAAAGGCCGACAAAGGGCTAGAACGAATCGTTGTAATACGAAGTGTGTATCTCGCGCGTGGATCATCTATACGAGGGTAGTTAGGAGTACGATTAAAACGCGAGCGTGTGTCTCTCAGCTGCGGCTGGGCGTCATTAGCAAGCACGGAATTGGCGGTTAGGCTGTACACGTGTACACAAAAAGAAGTCAGGGCTTCCTATGCGATGATGCGCTTGTATATTGAAGAGATATACATAGAGACGAAGCACGTGAGTCGGAGACGAAAAAGTATAATTTACAATACACATCAGCATTTTTCCCTAATTAAATATTTATATTTATATAATTTACGTACTTGTATACTTTTCGAGTGCAGAACGGAACAAAAACGGCATCGTGGATGATACACAGACATACGCTTCGTATACAAATGAACGCTACGTGTAGCACAAACTTTGTGTGTCAATCGTATCTTTGATTTTTTTTTTTCAATATACAACATACAATGTTATTTTTTCCATATTTTGCATCAAACGACGACGAATTATCGACAAAGTCATAATATAAATACTCTCTAATCGTAAATAACATTCAAACAGTACAATTTTTTTTGCTTCGCTGGCCGAAAGAAGTCGCAATAAACGTATAATAAAACGAGAATAAGTGCGGAGTCGCGTTTCGCGCATACAGTATTACGGCTGTGTATAGTGTATAATCGTCGGGAGCTTTTGTCGAGCCCTCGGCTTTTAAATTATTTTCGCCGAGAAGAAAAAAAATATCAATTATGCCAAGAGAACACTTTGAGCATTAGCAGGCACCTTACGTCCTATTATGTATATCGCAAAAGAATAAGAATAATATCGTGCAGGTAGAAACTACGTTTCCCTATTTATCAATATTTATAATTATATAAATTGAGATATTGCATTGTTATCCGCTTTTCTTCCCCCCCCCCCTTACTCTCGCTCTCTCTCTCTCCCTCTCTCTCTATCTCTCTCTCTTCCTCGTATACTCTTCTATACATAATATAATATTTGTAAATTTCCTCTTCGTTATTTATCTACGCGATAACATCTATCGAATCTCGATTTCAGACTTCCGGGGGAAAATAAACACGCTTTTATGCATAGGGAGTAAAGATACGATAGTGAAAGTCTATCACGAAGGGTGTCTGTCTGTCTGTGTGTGTGTGCGAGTTGAGGGAACGCGAGAGAGAAATGAAGTATGTGGAATAAGACGTACATAAGAAAGTGGAAAAGAAGAGGATAATATTACAGCAGTGAAAGACGCTTAAGTACACGGGAATAATAATACGATACAAAAACAAAAAAAGAGAGATAACAAGACGAGGAAAGAATTTGCACAGCGAATGTAATAAATATTCTCTGAAATCTTTTTTCGAAAGCATACGCGATCATCGCCTTAGTTTTACTTTTCTTTTTCTTTTTTACAAACATGGAAAATACTTGCGGGTCTCGAGTCGAGCGTTAAGGGGCTGACCTATGATTTACTTATTGCGTTTTTCAAAGAGGGATTCTCACATTCCGCGAAAAATGTCATCAGATAGAAACGGAGAAAACGTATAACACAATATGAGATAATATATACGAGACCACAATATAATTTCTATACGAATATCGTTAAAAATCCTCTCGGAGGATCGAGACATATGAGAGCTCGCTAAAAGTACAGAATACAGTGTGCCGAGAAGAAATCCGCGTACTCCTTTGCCTTTATTTATAATATAATGCATAATCTAATAAACTTCCCTAATACGCTTAATCACTAGAGTTTCGGTTATCCTCGCCCGCTGAGTCGGATTCTCGATGCGCTCGACACGCTCGGCCGCGATTCGCCCTTATTACTTTTATTTCAGTTTGCGTTTCGCGATTCGCGCGCGTATATATAATTTACGTGGACGAGCGGCAGCGGCAGTGTGCGGCGCGAGAGCGAGAGTCCCTCGGAGCGCGTCCAGTCTATCGGTGTGTGAGTGTGTGGATCGTGTTTTTTCTTTCACTTTCCACTCGTGTGGCGCTGTACGGCAGGCAGAAACTTTGGCTTCGTTCTCTCTCTCTCTCTCTCTCTCTCTCTCTTACTCTCGGCGATGCGATTCGCAAAACCGGAGCGCGGATGTGCTTCTCGATCGCTCTTTTTAGCCGAGGGGCGTTGCGCTACGCGTCTCCTCCTTTTCGACTTTGGCTCGTGCGTGTACGAGTGTACTCATTGCTGCAATGATTTTAAAAACGGCCAAAGTCGAAGAGGCCGAGTCGATCGCGAGGAGGCAAGAGAAGAGAAGAGAAGAGAAGAGAAGAGAGCGTAGCCATGAGATTGTTCGAGAAGAAGAACAAAAGTTTCCGCTTAGAAATTCTGCTCGCCGTACATGCCGGGAAACCGGACAGCGTGAGCTCCGAGGTCGGCGGGCGAGAACTCGTCCTATGTGGCCAAATGGGCAAACTGTCCCGGGTGCGGGGCGAACTGGTAGGGATGCCCGTAGGGCGACATGTGGTACGGCACGATGTTCATGCTGGCCATCTTGTGCTCCTTCTTCCACTTCATGCGCCTGTTCTGGAACCAGATCTTTATCTGGCGCTCGGTCAGGCAGAGAGCGTGCGCGATCTCGATTCGACGCCGCCTGGTCAGGTAGCGGTTGAAGTGGAACTCCTTCTCGAGCTCGAGCGTCTGGTACCTGGTGTACGAGGTCCTCTGGCGCTTCGTTTCGCCGTTCGCGTTCACCGTGCCTGGAACATTATGGAAAAGTCAATCGATTAACCATCTGCCGAGCAGTCGTATATATATATTTTATCATTCGCGCGCTCGCAGCTATTAAATAAATCGGCCTATTAATCAGCGGCATTCAATATCGGGCGCTCGTATTAATCGAGCTCATTTCACACAGCTAATTTTATCGCGAGCGCGGAGATTAATGAATTTTCGAATAACGCAAACTCGCGTTACGTGTGTTGTACCTCAATGATTGAATCAAGCGCAACAAAATGCAATTACCCGCCGCGCTCGCGCGAGGAACGTCTTATCGCGCGGAATTAATCAGTCCGCGTTCGAAGGATGATTATCGAAGGCGCCAAGGGAGGCGCGGAACGCGTCATAAATCACAGCGGCACATCCCAGAGAAGCGACAAAAATCAAACCTCCCGCGCGCGCGAGTCGTTGTTTGTACCAGGCACCGATTTCATCCGATTTGCATTATCGATCTCCGCTGCAGTGATTCCATAAATACACACACGCGCTCACGCAGGTGGACTCGAATGAATACGGCACAGATAACGTTCGCTTATGGTGAAGCTCCTTCGGTCCGCGTGACGAGCTCGTTAATTATTTCAACGAGTCGTGCTTAATGCGCGCGCGCAAGAGGTTCAAAGTAACGCATAGCAATCGCCGCTCGGTACTTCAACTTGGCATAGGGACACTCTCTGCTCGCTGCGGGCCGTAAATAATTTCGCGGCGCTATTATTACCTACGCGCAGCGCTGCGGCGGTGCAGTATTTACGAGAGTGTCGCTAATGCCCGCGATAACCGACGCGTGACGCGATTTTCTCGTGAATCTGGCTCGTAATCTAATTAATTTCGACGACGCTCGCTAGTAGGATCGGGCGATAAATCTGGAGAAGAGCCGCTAGAGAAGAAGCGAGGGTGTCTTTGAGGCTAGTGGGAAACGCGTCGTTTCAGCGCCGATTTATCGAGGTTTACATTGGCTATGACTATCGAGCTGCTACCAGCTAGATATACACATACAGAAAAGTCGAGAGGCTTTCGGCTACGCGCTGTTTCGCCTTTATTATGCGCGTCTCAATTCCGCTGCAAATTGCCGGTTTAACCTCGTTGACTCATTTAAAAGTGTTATTTCGCGCGATGCGAATGGCCGAGCCCGGCCGGTGTATCTACTGTGTGGCGCGAGGATGTGTCGCGCTTGACGTCGGAGGTGAACGGAAAAAAATCGAAAAGTTATTCCTCCGTACAGCTGCGCGCTCGATTATTTATGCGATTTCTTTGCGGAATTTCTTCCCGAGCTGCGTCTTCATTACGCTCGATTTTGATTTATGTCGGAGAAATCGCGCGAGGTAAAATATACAGAGGGATATTTGCGATTTTGAATGCTCGCTGAGAGAGAACCGGCTGATTGGGATGTAAACTAGTCGAGAACGAATCGCTTCCGTTATACCCGTGCGCGTATATTATTGGTGGACGAGCTCGACGATAACAGGTGTTATGCTTGACCCATAAAACGGTCTACCATTTTTCACCTCGCTTTACACGAAGCCACGAGTTTCCTCGTGCAGTTTCATTGAATAAAGAATAATCCAGGATTTTTTAATAAACTTAATATCAGCCTCATCAAAATTTGCATTTTAATCGCTCACACAAGCTTCCTGCTCCATCCGATAATTTCCCATCGGCGTGAGGAAAAGTCGCGAACGAAAAAATCTCCTCGTGACAAATGCGCGAATCGAGCGGAGACGGCGTTCACACAAGCTCTACTCGCTGCAAAGGCCGTGTGGGTGCGAGCGGAGAAGTCGTGTGCTGCTCGCGCGCACGCGGATATTAAAGAGGCGGCTCATTTACAGCAATAATGAATGCACTATTAATAGCTCGCGCAAAGCGAGACTCGCCTGGCGAGCAGCGCGGAGATCTTCGCTAGAGAGAAGAAGGAGGAGGAAGAGGTTGGAGAAACAAAATGAGAGAGAGAGAGAGAGAGAGAGAGAGAGAGAGAGAGAGAAGAGGAGGGAATCGTGAGTGGAATAAAGGGGAGGGTTATATTAAAAAAGATAAGGTATACGAAGTGAGAGAGAGAGAGAGAGAGAGAGAGAGAGAGAGAGAGAGAGAGATGGCGGATATGCGAGGGAGAGCGTCTATAGTGCTTTATTTGCTGTGAATCGAAGGTATAAACGATCTATGAGATGAATATTCTTATGTGTTATAGTTGAATGATGTTCTCGGTTTAATTGCGAGATCGCCAATGTGTTCCTAGCCCAGTGCGAGGCATTGAAGATAATCTGAGAAGGGGTAGCAGTATTAAGGAAGAATTAAAAAAGAAATTCCAAGAGGAAAAATAAACCACTGGTACGTACACACACGTAAAGGGAGTGGGAACGTACTGGGACAGAAAAGATCCGAATTGGGGTGCGTGTGCACGGCTTAATGACTGCTGGACTGCGTTATCGCTTTCCTCCCGACTCGGTCCGGCTTCCGACGCGGCCACTTTTTAACAAATAGTTTTCGCCTGTCTGAGCTGCGACTCTGTGCGTGAAGCAGCACGTGGTCAGCAAATTTTTGGCGTGAGCGCTTAATTTTCATAAATTCTCACAATCTCGTCGCCACGAAGGAATTAAACATTCCAGTTGAGCTAATGAATCTTATGCATTTCTAAATTATCACTTAAGAATCGAATAAAAAACGCTAAATCCACTGGCGAGCAAATTACACACAAAGAAGCCAGAATATCCCATCCGATTATCTATCAAACTATCGGAGGGTCGGCGCCTTTTTCGGCAGCATCTGCGGCTGTATAAAGTCCCCTCACGACGACGATTCACGATGTTGGTGATTAATTGCCTCCTGTGTCTCACGGACACGACGTCGCGCGCGCTGTGTGCTGCACCCACGGCCTAAACTAACGGGTCGCCCGCGAGAGTTCGATTGCTGTGCAAGAGGAATCGATTATTTTCAGGCTCCTTTGTTGATCCTTTTGGTGTTGACTGTCGATTTTTCAAAACTCTGCGTCTGTTTTATTTCGCGCTCGCTGAGGGAAAACAAAAATTAAAAGGATATTATTGATAATATCGCTGATGCTACACTCGCCGTGCCGATTCATTTGTCACCGGTCGCGGTTTACAGCGATCGGATCAGAAAATGCTTAAGCGCGCGTAATAGCTATTAATATTAAACGGGCGTGATTTTTCGACCAAAAAATTTTTATCATTCATCAAACGGCTTTTAAAGAACCTGTTTCGCGTCTCGCCGCGCGAGATATATTCCACACGCGAGAGGCTTACAAATAGAAGACAAGCCAGCGCGCGACATTCTTTCACAAACTCGCGCTATGTGGCCCGGCGACTCCTTTTAAAATAAACTTCGACGCGTGGCCCCAAACAGCCACTCATCTCCTCGAGAAAACTCGTCAAAGCTCTAATCGCTATCCCATCGCGTTGGCAGCTCGCTAACGTCCCGAGGCACACATTTGGCGCACTCCCTTCCTTCTCTCTCTCTCTCTCTCTCTCTCTCTCTCTCTCTCTCTCTCTCTCTCTCTCTCTCTCTCTCTCTGTGCAGCATGTAAGCACGAGAAAAAAGGAGCCGAGTAGCCAAGCTCAGCACTTCATTTTTAATGCGCAAAACAAGGATTTGCCGCTGCTGGGAATTTTCTGCGTGCGCCGGCGGCGATGATGAATCGCGCGCGTCGCTGATGCGCGACGACGACAGCGGCGGGAGCGTTGCTGCACTTAAAACTTTTCGTTATCGCGCGAGAGCTCTGCGTGCGTGGATTTGCACATACCGAGAATCGCGGCTGCTGCGAGATTATCGAGCGAACCGGAAGAGCGAATTATAACAGGGCTTCCTTTCTCTCGACGCGCTTTTTGCTGCGGTGCGCGGTTAGCTTGAATGCGAAGTTGTGCGAAATCTCGCTTTATTGTTAATTTAGAAATTCCGGCCTATTTCCGTGGCTTTTAGCGAATTATGTTGTAACAAAAAGACCGAGTCGAGAGCGGCTTTTTCTAAAAATATATGAGAATTTTTTATCCCTCTCGTGAAAATTTCCTCCTCCCGAGCCAATTTCGCTATTACACTGTAAGCGTGAGCGGTGTTTGTGACAAACGGGTTATAAATGGCCGGAGTCGCGAGTCGATTTTGAAAGATCTCTCGTGTTTTCTCAGGCACTCCTACGAGCGATCCTCCAATGAAAACAACAAGCCAGTGGGCAGATCCAGAAACGAGGCGCGGAAGCAAAAAAAAAAAACACTCCCGTGGTTCTCCGAAAATAAGAATCGGCTACACGCGAGCATCAGGTAAAAATAAGCCTCTTCTCTCTCGAAGAAGAAGATGAAGAATAAAAAAAGAAGAACAGCGCACGAAATCGATCGGACATACATCCGCGCGAGGTTATATCCCGGTCACAAGCGCGTCAGTCAAAGCAGAGGCAGTGACAAGTTTGGTACACGGAGCTTCTGGATGCGAAATACCCGACCCGCGGCGTTTCGTTTCTATTAAGAGTTAAAGGGGGGCATAGCGGAAAAGAGTCTCTCTGACTCACAACGACGACGACGACTGACATTGCGCGCGCGAGATGTGCCTTTGACACGGCGACATGGCCCTGCGCTTAAGACTCGGAAGATTCGAGATTGAGAGAACGAGTAGGCGCTCTTTGGGGAACTTGTACGTGAGTGTGCTATATATATATATATACGCCTGCGAGGTACGTGTTTTGCGTTCTTGCTTACTATATTAAACAATGCGATTCTTCGTTTTAAAATAATGATAAAAAACCTTTTAATTACGAAATAATTCGTATTTATACATATACTCGTCGAGATGACCTCGTATAGACGAGCGTCTATACGCGACATCATCACTTGTTGTCTTTGTCCGTGTGCTCCGTTTTTTTTTTCGACGTTGCGACTCGCGTCGCTTCCTCCGGACTGACGTCGCGTTGCGACAGATGCCACCGCGTATTTTCAAGCGCGAGAATCTCTTATCCGCTTGTCGGATCTCTATCGGGAGTACGTAAACGCTGTTAACGTTGCCGCGCGCCTATTTTTGTCAACGATTGTGAAAACTCCGTGCACGCGATTGTTATCCACACGACGACGGTTTCTTTCAACGCTAAAGTTCATCGATATATTGTGCGCGATGCAGTATTATATACACGACATTGAGAGAGAAGAGAGAAAAAAAATCAATTTTCAAGGCTCCGTCGACCGAACTTTCTATATTAAAAAACAATTAATCACAGTTTCTCAAGTTCGACCGTGAAGATTCAATAACGGGAAGTGTATAAGATGATCAATTGATTTCCATGCGCGCGAGCCTCAAACGAATCTCCTTCGTTACAGCGAATAACTTTTGTTCAATTTGATATCATTGTTGAAAAAAATATCAGACGCGAATTAGTCGATAATTTTGCTGCAGCAGTGCAGCGGTAGAGAGAGAGAGAGAGAGAGAAAGAGAGAGAGTTGCGAGACAGCCCACTGCGTGTAACCTCTGGCACACATATCTGAGCCGAGTTATCTGATACGCGGCCGGAGCGCGCGGACCTTTATCGAGTCTCTCGATCTCGGGGGCCGCTCGACCAATCGAGTCATTTCTCGCTGTACGCCGAGTGTATAGAGCGAGTGCGAAGAAGAGGCCGTTTTCGTTTCTACGGCGTATGTAATTTAGTATCGAGAGAAAAAATTGAGAATTAGTCGTTACGTAAGATCATTGTTGCGACTTTAACAATCTCTCGGGTGAAATGCTCGGGCCGCAGGTAAATTGCAATAACGTTTGATTTAATTTGATTTAAAAGCTCGATAAGCGGCCGCGGCTCTCGCTAAAAGGATATAGCGCGTCGTTGAAAATTCTCAGACAGTGAGTTATTTTCAATTGATCGCGAGCAATTACCCCTCGTTGTTCGCCGAGATTTTTATTTGACCTTTTCACATAGAACTTGTCGGCTCTGCTAAAACTGTGGCCATTCTCTTCTAGATCGCTATCGCGCGCTTAGAGGAATGTTCGCGGTCGTGAGTGAGTTATTATACGCGAATCACATGATTACACGGATCGCTTGGATAGGCCCGAGGAAAAGATGGGCAATTTTGAATTTTTCTCCTAAAAACATAATACGAGAACCGCGTTACACTATTAAAAGCCCACATGAAATCCCAATCATCCGAGGAATGCCCCCGCGTGTGCGGTGGGTCAAAGAGAGAATAAGAAGCCAGCGCGTAGAACTGGATTTATGCGCGCGCGACAACGGATTTGCGAAATTCTCTCTTTCTCCGAGCGACAAAGCGATAATGCAGCAGAAGACGCTAACTCGGCGTCCTGGCTTCGGGCCAGCTATTTCGCGCAAGAAAATTCTGCAGCGCGTTGTGGGATTATAAGAAGGCGTATACACCGACGAAAACAGAGGACCGCGGACGGCTTTCCTGCAGGGGGTGATGGATGCGAGAAGACGTCGCCGTGTTCGGTTATCAAAAGTTTCGTTTATTGTGAAATGTATACGAAAGAATAATAGAAGGACGCGACCCAAATAAGAAGGAGCTGTAGGCAGTGTAGCAGGAAAGCGCCGTCGTAAAAAATAAAAGAATGTATCCTCTACGAGCGCATTAGCTCGCCAAAGCGTCGCGGTCGAATCTCTCTCGGCGTCCATGGGCAATTTAAATTTACCTAGGCGTGTTTTGCGTCATTCATAGCTTTGCTCCTCTGATTTGTGATCGTTCTCCGAGCTCGCAGCTGTTTCCGATGCGGGCCAAAGATCTCTCTTTCTCTCTCTCTCTCTCTCTCTCTCTCTCTCTCTCTCTCTCTCTCTCTCTCTCTCTCTCTTACCTCGGCTATACCTTCAAGTCGCGCTTCAAGCTTGCAGGCTATATAATATCAACGACCTGTCGACATTCCGCGAGCGCTCGCGGAAACGCCGATGCGCGAATATAAGCCCCGACGAGATATCCACCTGTTACGAAACGTTCCTCTAGTCGCGCCGATTATTTAGAACGTATAAACAACGACGGTATTCTTAGGTACGAGAGACTTTTGAGAATTTTGGGAGCTATTTGCGCATTCGCGCAGGTATTCGGGTGGGAGTATGTAATTTTGATGACGGAGGGATTAAGCCGATATTACCGCGTGAATATAGCCGAATATCCTCGACGATTTCGCGAGAATAGCAAAGACGAAGAAAAGAGCGAGGCGTTTATAACTATCAGCAATATCTCATCTTCTCTCACGGCGAGAGAAAGGAATTATCCCGAATCTCGGGGGACAATCCTTTGCAGAATATCCGACACGGTACAAGCGTTAATTGAATTCGGTTACACGCGGGATTATTGTGAAGCCGTTTAAATTGTCCCCGCGAAACAAACCTACATTCGGCTCCCTCTCTCAGCAAGCCTCGAAAAAGGAGAGAGCCCTCGCTTTCCAGCCCGAGAGAAAGCCTTGCTCGCCGCGAGATAACAAATGATCCCGGCGCCGGGCGCGCACGCGAACTCTCCCGGCATGTATAAAAGCTCTCCTCCTCCTCTCCGTCCCTTTCGCCGCCCCCGCAGCACACTTCTTCGCGGGCGCGCGCGCGCGCGCGGCATTCAAATTGAAAAGCTATAATTTTTGAATCTATTTATAACTGTCCGAGTGCTCCGCGCGAGGGAAAGAGAGAGAGAGAGAGAGAAAGAGCTCGACACAAAAGAGATGCACGTGGAAGATACTTTAATGGATTTTTCTTTCTGCTAGCCGAGCGCTGTGAGTGCGTATACGGAGGGAGAGAGAGAGAGAGAGAGTGAGAGTTTTTAATGCAGTGCGCCTGCATGTTTATTTTGCGCGTCGTGTTATCGGAGCGCCGCGGGAGGTAATAAATTGAATTATTTCGAAAAAATCCCTCCCGCTCTACACACTGATTAATTATTTACGTTTTCATCGAGAGCTTTCGACGCGCCTCGTTGAGTTATATTCGAAATCGCTCAAGGCCGCTAGCGGTATATTTACTTAAAATCCAGGTAAAAAGCAGGGCATCTACATAAGAAGTCTGCTGGTATAGTATGTAGGACCTTTGTTTTACAAGCGGCATTTCATATGCGCAAAAAATGCCAAGGAGCAGCGCAGCTCTTTGCGCTCAGCAGACGATGAAAAAGAGACGGAGGAGATCTGCACAAAAAAGCGAAACGAAAACAGAAAAGAGCGAAGAACTCACCAGGAGCAGCAGCAGCGAGGAAAGACGACAATGGAATGGCTCTCTCTCTCTTTCGCTCACGTGTATATCGAGAAGAGGGAATGGGGATAGATGCCCCGTGTCTCCATCCATCACTCGGCTGCGGTCGCTCTCCGATCGCCACGACGCACACACATACACACGGGCTACAATCTTAGAATGCATTACCATCCCATAGTATATTTAAAATATATATAGATGTGCCTGTGTGTATATGACTCGCGAGTGCAGATATCGCCGGAGCATCGAGTTCGTGTAACGCTTTGTCCACGTTTTCGCCGCTGCTGCGCGTATGCGCGGCTCGGATAATTAATCGTTTCTTAACGATAGACGCGAGGCTGTTGGACCGCAGGCTTATCGGACGAGCGTTCGGCTATTAAAAGTCATTACGATTATGAGGGATTAGCTCGAGCGTATCCTCGTTTTAGTTTTTGGTGTAGCGGAGTACAGTGTTGTCTCTGAGCTGATTTGAGGGATTTCTTTTAATTAGAATGCGAGATTCCTCATCTTCGAACAGCGCTACCGATCGCATCGGATCCACCGACACACATAATACGCGAGCTGTTCCGATAAAGACCTGATAAGAAATCGAGGGACAAAACTCCTCGCGCAGGACTATCAATCGGAGTCCTCGTTGTGGCGTGCGCTCGAACGTCGGGTGCGTACACACGCGTGTACAAGAGCGGGAAAATTAATGACTCGCCTACGTAGCGGGAACAATACGCAGTCAGCTGTGCGCTGATTCGGTTCTCTCTCTTTCTTTCGCTGTCTGAAAGAACGTTTCTCTTTCTCTGTCTCTCTCACGTATGTGTGTAAACTTGATTATCGTTTCAAGCGGATTTTTCGTGTACTAGCTGGTACACTGAAATTTTAATTCGAGTATATGTGAACTTTTGAAAAATCTTGCGAGAGATTAAAAAACAAAATTTAAGGGATGATTAATTTCCCGACTGATATTTATTCTCGTACACGAGATCGCAATGTAAGCGGCGAGAGCGAAACATTTGAACTCGCGTATACTCACTCTCACATGCAGCAACGCTAATGAAACATCATAAATCATATCATTTCCTCTTCGTGTGCAAGTCCATCAGGTATATACATACAAAGAATCGAGGAGCGTAATACTCACTCGGGGTCTAACTAAACTGGCTTGTGCCGATCTCCTCATGGTGTGTATCACGACCGAAGAGAAAGGCGACCAAAGACAACACAAGTGCGTGATCTTTTCAAACGAAACATACGCGCGGGAGGATTCATTCATACTTCCTTCCTTGCCTCCTATCAAACATCGCGCAACGAGCGAAAATTTCAGGAGTATCCACCCACGCGTCCTTGTCCATCGAGCGGCTGCCGATCGATCCTAACCAAATCATGTGGGCGTCAAGTGCACGAACATAAGTCGGCTGCACGCGAGGAAGGAATTCCCCACCGGTGGCTTTATCGGCGAAAAAATTGATTCGAGCCGCGGGAAAGGTGAAAAAGTTCGCGGCTCTGCGGCAGCGAAAGTTTTATTGCGTTATACTATTTCCTTTTTTTTTCTTCGTCCGTCGAAGTTTCAAGGGTCGATCGGATCGCCGTTTGCGTGATAACGTTTTACGCCGGTGATTTTATTTTTCAACGACTCGCACGTTTTATTGTAAGGCTGCTCTATAAATCACTCCCATAGCGAGAAAAATTTCCACAATAATAGCGACGAGCCCGCCGACAAATTTTTCCATTCTCCGACGCGCACAACTTTCCAATATCTCATTGAAAAACCTCGTCCACACCCATCGCGAAAAATAGCATTGTTTGCATACAATATACCGAAAGCTAAAGTGAAAACCGCAAGACAGCAGCTCTCGTTTTGCTCCTTCGCCGTCAGCGTGTGGTCCGAGTATAACAGCAGCAGCAGCTTTCCTCCGCGCGCCCTCTGCGCTCTCTGTGCTGTCGGTCTCGATCGTCCGGCGCGTTCTTCCTGGTTAAACGGACGCGCGCGGGAAAGCTGTATACGCTTACGTGCGCGCATTTATTTATGGCTCCCGAGGTCGCCGGGGAATCCGCCCCGTGTATGATACTCTTCTCCACGTGTATACGCCACCTTTGCCGTATACGAATGGAGCCGTGCGCGCGTCCTTGATTTCCTCGTGATCGAGACTGGAGCGACTTTAACGTATGGGAGCAGCGGTGAGATTGAATTTATGGCACACTTAGCTTAATGCATTATGCGGACTTTTTATGTACCCGAGAGTTTTGAAGTGTAAGTTGAATTTTGCAGGTAATAGCGTTGGATGGTTGTGCAATGATCACGGAATGATATAGCTAGATGCATAATTTATCGTGAGCGCGGTTTTTCTAGCGTTGAAATTACAGCTGCGTCTCTGTACTCGTTTTGTGTTCGGCTTCGCGACTCGGAGTAATAAATAAACTCGAGGCGAAATATTTCTCATTTGCAAACAAATTGAAAACGCGTCTTTGGAAAAGAGTAGCGAAATGAAAAGCCATTATTCACGCCGCTTACGTATACGTACTAATGATTTAAATAATCTTCGATTTAGCGAGACGAGTGACACGCGCAGCCATGAAATATCGCCGCTTGGGCATGACAAGAAATGAAGCGAAGACAGCGTGTATAACTAAAAAGACCAAAGAAGAAGAAGCAGCAGCAGCAGCTTACGGCAGCGCGGCGCGACTCGCGCCGATTGTTCTGCGCAGCATCCGGCGATTGTTACTCTTCTCCTCACCTCTTCGTCGTAGCTCTCGCGTGACCCAAGGATGCGTCTTCTTCTTCTTCTTCTTCTGCGATCGCCACACTCGCGCCGCCGCCGCCGCCGCCGCCGCTGCGAGTAAGTATTTGCGCGCCGAGAGAGAGAGAGAGAAGAAGAGAGGGACGAGCTGTACTCGACGGCGAATAAATCACGTGGGATCAACGATTCTCCGCGCTTACGTCACGCCGCCGCGCCGCAACGGAGTTCCGATTTAATCGCGCGAGTTCTGGCTCTCGCGACGAACCAATGCTCGTGTCTTGCTATATGCTGTGCTTTGAGAGACACGTGGAAGATTACGAACGAGAGCGCGGCTGTTCTCTAGGATTAAAACTGATTTTTCTGTTCTCGAGCGGCTGCTTTCTTATGTAAAATTAGCCTGCCAGCGCGTCGCAAATCGCATTTCCACGGCTCTCCGAGATTTTGGAGGAATTTATCCCGCTGCCTTAATTATTGCGCTTCTGTGTGTTGCTTGACGTATTGTTATTCCGCGAGGATGTCGTTGATATCGCTGGCGTCTGGATTTATCGGCGATTTTTCACGTTGTTTTAGTTTAGGAATTTACGTACGAGTCTCGCAGCGATTAATGGCCGACGTGAGTTAATTTCGGTAAGAAAAAATAATTGCCCCCGAAGAGACGTACGCGCGGACGGTAAAAGTCGCGCGTGTCTGTGTATCTTGTAAAATTGCCGGATGAATTTTGATCGGCTATAACGAGATATATAATTATACGCGATTATATAAAGTGCAGCTCGTTGGCTCGTCGTTATCATCTTGAAAGAGCAGTTATCACAATCTGCGCAATGTGCATACACACGCGAGTGAATATAATTTTCTGTAATCACGGAAGGAGTCCCTTGAAATTGCTCGAAAATACTTGTAACGATCCTCCGTTAATGTAAATTTTTCAACACAGCATAAACCTTCATCGACAACAGCCATCAGCTAATTCTCCCGAAGCGTAACGCTCTAGAATTACGAAAAGCAAACGTTACGCTTGGCCATTCAAAGAGTCCCGCAACAAAGGTAAACATCCTCTCTCTCTCTCTCTCTCTCTCTCTCTCTCTCTCTCTCTCTCTCCCCCTTTGAGAAATTTGATTTATCGACGCGCGCAAAGTGTCACCCTCTGCGCTCTCTTTTCGCAAAAGTCAACCCATCTCCGTCCGCTCCCTCTCTCACTGTACAAAGGATCCGCATCAGCGCGGCAAAAGTAAAGCAGAGCAGACTTCCCTACACACACACACACACACAGAGCGAGAGAGCGTCGTACGTCTCAAAAAGTCTCTCAACCCATCGACGACAATGAGGATTATTGTTTCGCGCAGTGCAGAGCACAGATCGCCGATATTCCAAGTCGCAGCGCGCTCGTAAATTTCCAGCCTCCACCACCTCGGGGGCTATACCGGCACGGCTGTAGTGTGCCAAAGGGGGCGGTCTGCGGAGTCAGGATCACGTGGAGCGAGAGAGAGAGAGAGAGAGAGAGAGAGAGAGAGAGAGAGAAAGGAGAGCCCCATGGCGAGAGCAGCAACAGGCGGCCCGCTTTTCCTCTAATGTACTTCGAGAGTCAGAGTCTTCTTCTTCTTCTTCTTCCCGGTGCACACGCTACGCAATGAGAATTTATGTGGGCCCATCCGGACGATTTTGTGGCCGGGATTGCGGCGTTGCGCAATTATCATCGGTATATGCCTAGGATTTGAAAACGGGTTTCTTTCGCTTTTTCTTTTTCAACGCATAGGATTTTCCGTAATTATTAATTACGCCGGACTAGGATTCGTTGCGCCCGAAGGTGTGCCTTGCGCAACGCGCTGCGACTGCGAATGTATAACGCGGTGAAATTTCGAGAGCGTAAAATTAATATCCCGTGGAAAAATGCGGTTGGAGTTGATCCGTATACAGCTAGTATTTTGGAAACCGAATAAATTATCGCATAAGGGCCGCGCGTATAGAACGAAGTGATTTATGTAGTGCTCGTTCGCGGTCAGGTGAAAAATTTGAAATCTTTACGGGTTCGATTTTATCAGATCTCGGAAATAAATCTAATCCGAAATTAAGGAACGTAGATCAGCCGGGCGACGCTTGTGAAAGAGCGTCGCACGAGTGTATATTTATGGCGTGTTGAATTCGGTATACGCGAGTATAGTGTATTTAAAAACGAATTCACTTATAAATGCTTAAATTCCGCCTCGATAAATTTTCAAAATATCTTCGAGATTTATACATGCGAGGTCCAATTTTTTTTTCTTCAACCGAATCTCCCGAGAGATGAAAGTATAAATTCTTCGGATTCATACAAGTAATTAAAAGCGATGCTAATGAGCACAGATTACAAAAGGGTCGCCATCCACGATACGAGATAAAAATATGCTAATGCCGTCGAATAAATAACGCAGCGATTAGCACTCAATAAAGCAAAGTGCCCGGCGCGCAGCAGTATAAAATACTGTATATTTACATAGCTTACACACTACCGTATTCACGTGTATTCGCCACCTCAAACGACTCTCCGAAGCGCCCATAAACCGATCTCCCACTCATAAATCTCGCGCAGTGGCCACCGCCGCCGCCACCGCGTATAAGATACAGAGCCAGCTCACCTCTTTATGATCGCTTAAAATCCTTATAAATTTCGACAAAAAGCCCCGCGCCCTATCAAGATGAGCGTACACACGGGGGACAATTAGCGTCGGACATCCGCGAGCGCGGCGGCGACACGCATAAACACGCGCCGGGAGATCGAGGATAGAAATCACCTAGAGGAGCCGCGCTTCTCGCGCGAATGATAAAAAGCCACCGGCGCGTCGTGCATCTTGTGTGGAAAACCAGTTCTGCTCCGAGAGAAGCTTGCGTTTGTACCGACCTCGTACCTCTTTCTCGTTCTCCGGGAGTCGGATAATAAAGGCGTTTATTAGCGGCTTTGAGGAAAGTATGCGAACGCGCGAGTGTTCATTGTGGCGCGGATAAATCATATAGCTAAGGCTAGATAGAGGAGGAAAGTAGGTGAGGCGGATTTAGTCATCGCGTATATGCAAAATTCGAAGAAAGTGTCACGATATTGTTCATGCGAGTGAATTATTGGTCGCGATCGATTCCGCGCTGGAATTTTTCAAGCGAACAGGTTCTAGCATAACTATTACGAGCTGCAAAAAGCGTAGCCTGCATAATTTTCGAGAAACCTCTACACGTAATGAGAAGTCCGGAATATGAAAGTCCGTAGATTCAGCAACGGGTTCCAAGAGCCGATTTTTTTCTAGCAACTCGCGACGCCGCGTAACCGATTTGTAGAGCCGGCCGCAAATGATAGGCAGTTACCGAGCACTTAGCGCGGAATGAAATAAACGTATGGAGGGCTCGCGTTGCAAAATCATTTATACGAGGAAAGCTGCAGCGCGAGAGCGGCGCCTTGAATGAACTGTTGGCGCGCTATTTATCAAGCTAACACGATCGGCAGATAAATCGACGTGATTTCTGCTCTACATAAAATATGATCGAGTAATTGCGCGATTGTACTCTCGCGCGTGTGTGTGTATTAACAAAGAGCGTAATCTCTCTCTCTCTCTCTCTCTCTCTCTCTCTCTCTCTCTCTCTCTCTCTCTCACAAAAGCCTCGATTTGCCTGGCACATAGTATACGTGTGTGTAATAAAAGAGAAACCATCCCCCCGAGAGGCAGAAACTGCTCGCTCGGCGGGATATCAACAAAGGAGCGTCGTCTCGTCGGCGGCCGACTTTTAAAAACGCCGGCTGAGACACTTTTCACGCTCCATTTGCCTGCATTCGAAAATTGCCAATCGCACATGTGCAGCAGTTGTCGCAGGGCTTGACCTTGCGTTTATTTCGTAATACGCACACATGCGGGGATCTTTCCTTCGTCTTGGGAATACACGCGCTCTCGCATACACATAGTCGCGAGAACGAGAATCCTGCACTGCACACACCCTTGGGGTCGGCTTTCCCTCTCCTCCGACTGCTCCTTTCGTGACTCGCTCGCTCGCGCGGGCTTTTATTTATGGCGAAACGATCGACCTGTAATTATGCTTCCTCGGAACGAAAACCACCTTCCGCAACTCCCCTCTCGTACAGTCCACTTTGGTACGGCCCCTCGAAAATCGACCTCCTCCTCTCTCTCTCTCCCTATTTATTTGCCCTCCATATAACACAGCTCGAGCGAGCGAGCGGCCCCGAATCGCCGAGTAATTACGCAATTATATCTTTCTTTCTTCGCTGCAGCCAGGCTTTTCGAGGTGCGGAATTATGTCTAAGAGAGAGAGAGAGAGAGAGAGAGAGAGAAGCGACCGCAGTGTGTACAGCGCCAATGACGACGTGTATACGTGCGTTGTATGTACAACGCTGCGGGGGGAGCTTCTCGAAAATTATTTAAAGCACTGGTTTGCGCCGTATGATCCCGAGCACGAGTCCGTTTATGTAGGATAAGGTAATGACGGTGGCTTTAAACAAATATTAATATCGATTGCTCGGCTGCATTTACTTTGACCTCGGATGATATGGAATTACGTTATATTTTACAAAATTTATCCGAAAAATTTCCTCTCGTATATTATAATTACGAGCAATGCGGAATTCCATTCTTCTTCGACAACAATAATATATCGGTATTTTCCCTTAAATCCCACCGCTGCGATAACAATCTTACGAAACGAATCAATAAACGAACGTTCGCGCGTCCGAATACAAATCTCTCGCGCGCTTACGCGTCTTTGTAAAACAAACTCTCGTCTCTCTCGCGCGCGAGGCCAAAAGTGCACGAGCCTGAGAATTGAAAATTAGCGTTTTCCAATCCAAACTCTTTCTCTCACATGTATATTCCTCTCCCACTACATAGACTCGCTATCGTTCTCAGCTCTTAATCTCGTCTGGCCTCTGAACCCTTTCTCCCGCCATCTCGCGCTTCGTCTTCCCCCTCAACGCTCTCATATAAGCTAGACTCGCGCGCGCGATACTGATTTATACGCGCTGCCCCTATAAATAGAGAGTAGGCCTCGGGAAAAAATTTCCCCGAGACAGCTCTCGAATACTATTCTCGTAAAGCATCGGCCGATCGTCGCGTGCGCGAGTATAGTTTGTTTGCTCGTGAGCCAGCGAGAACGAGCGAGAGATCGTTTATACGCGCGCGGCTCATATTATCGTCGGGCCGGAAAAGCCGATAAATCAATTGAACTTTTGCGCATATCATATTTATTTTCGCATACTCTCTCGATGTACGATTTCTCTGCAACTTTTTTTTCCCCAAGACTTCGCGTGTTACCTCTTATTTCGTCACTATATACAGCTGCTAGCTCGCGTTTTTCGTATATACTGTGCACAGCGTGTACAACGCGCGAGTTTTATTTTATCGGGACTGCGCCATGATTACGTGCGTAATTGCATGATTACACGTATAATGGCTGATATAATTGAGCCGTTGAGCGAGCGCGCAACTCTGTGACCGCGCAAGCAAGCGAGCGAGCCGAGGAGAGTTGATTGTATGTGCACATTTTTCCTCGCTTCTGCGGCTCTCGCGCGGATTTTATACGTACTTTTTTTCGCTTTCAAATTATGAATATAATGACTCTATGCGCGAGGCGCTTTTAAATGTAATGACGCTTTTTTTTCGAGCTTCCAAGGATTTTGACAAATTGTTGCGGTGCGCGGCTGATGGTATGAACGAAAATAAAAAAATGTCTCGGCGCGCGATTATTACAGCCGCGAGCGATTTAATTGCGCTGTGGATGAGGCTGGATTTTCAGCACAATGGTGCAATTCTAGTAATGAGCGTTTTTCGAGAAGGAAGTCGAGAAGATTTTTTAGTGTTGAAAATCCAGCGATTCTATAATGAATCCAATGAACGCTTATTTTTCACACTAATTACACGCACACACTCAGTCACGCGATCTGCTTCGAGAATACACGAGAATCAAACCTTCGGTGTAACACCTCAATCCTCTCGAATTTTTCGCTCCGACGAGATCAGTCGAGTGCTTCGCTCTCGAAATCCCCGAGTGTAAAATCAGGCCCACATAACTCTCACATATTTTCACATCCACGTAATGCACAGCCGAAGCGAAGAAGAAGAAGTAGCGTCGCGCGATCTTACACAAAAGCTCGTCGCGGGCATACAAAGCGGGCTCCGAATCCCCTTCTAGGCCCACACGAGCGAGCGGCGAAAGTCGCGAGGATGAGGAGGACGAAGACGACGACGACGACGACGAGGACGGCGAAGGAAAGGGCCCCCCGGCCTCACAATGCGGCCCCTGATTTATGGCCTGGCGCACATATACATAGAGTTACACACGATATCATAATACCATTAATTCTTCGTCAAATTCCCCGCTGACTGAATCATACTGGCCGCGCAGTAAATCACGCGACGACTAATGTGAACGCTCTCTCTCTCTCTCTCTCCCTCTCTTATCTTCAGCGTTGTGTATAGCTTTGAACCGCGGGGGCAGGTGCAGTTTCTTCGACGCGCGTATGTGTGCGTCTCGCGAATTTCGTACGGGGTCAGATCGGTACGCGGGAATCTCCGGAATGCCCGAACGATGATGGATTCTCGAAAGGAGATTCATGAGCTCGTGTGTGTGTGTGTGTGTGTGTGCGGAACAACGGCTTCTTCTTTTCTCTCTCTCTCTCTCTCTCTCTCTCTCTCGGCCTCTCGTTTTTCCGGGGGCGCGTAACGAGCGCTAAAGAATCGACTTTGAATCGTAATGTGACGGGTTGCGTAATGGATGTTTAAGTCGAGATATTAATTGTTCGGAGAGTCGGTAGTTTTTTTTTTCTTCGGTCTATACGTGCGCCGATACAGGCGGTTCTGTGTATGTGTATCAACACCTTGGGATCATTTGTTATACATTCTCGTTTGGGACCGTTGACTGCGCGCGCGCGAGACTGCCTGGGAATATCATCGGGAAGGAAAGAATAAACGATGTTATACACTGTAATACAGCGCTCCAAAGGACGGAAAACAAATGTTGCGTAGCTTATCCTTATCAAGCCATTGTCGTGTATTCGCGAGGACGATTAGCATGTCGCGGAACTTTATTGTATACTCGTGTAACATCGAGCTGCTCGGCTATTTTCTCTGAAGCAAGCCGTGTAATTCCGTAGCTGAAAGTTCGCTAAATTTAAAACGCTCGAATCCAAAAGAAAAACAAAGCCTGTGCGTGTACAACAGCGAGTTTTCTCAGCGATTCGCGAGCAGCTGATGGCCGGCGATATTTAAAGAAGAGAAAAGGCGCGCGAGCCGATGAAACACTAAAACAACAGGCTCTCGCAGTCTTAAGCCTTTCTAAAACAATAATCCATCACCACGGGCTTTCTTCCGCGTCGCTCTCTCTCTCTCTCCCTCGATACGCTCGAAAAGTGACCTCATAGAGTCATCTCTTCGCGCGTGCGATATAAGAGACACTCGCCGATCACATCCTTCTCCCGCGCATTTCTCGAGACGATCTTTCCTGTACAAAACCCGGTATACAGCAGCAGCGCGCGGTTGTTGATATTCAAAAACAGCCATCAATCAGGCATATTTATAGTCGTTGAGAAATGACGGAGAACTCGCGCTCGCTCGGCCGCTCTGATCCGGTGATTTATCCGGGCGAAGGTCCGAGAGATACTCTATGCTAATTCTTCCCGAAAAATGTTCAATCCACACGCGCGCGAGCACACTTTGTTTAAACATCGAGAGCTTCCATGGGCGGCACAGCGGCGCTTTGTATAAATAACGGGCAGCGACGTGTGGCGACGGCACATGAAACGCGCGGACTTTATCTCGCTCGCGCGCTTGAGAAAAAAATATCCGCAGCCGTCGCCGAGAACATGTGCGACTTCCTTCTCTTTGTGCGAGAGAGCGCGCGGCATAGTCGACCACACATGGATCCCGTACTGCACTTTTTCTTTTTCACGTATCTCGGCTTCTCATGGGAGAGCGAAAGACTATACAACTGGTGCATGTAAGACACTTGGATCGTGCCGAAAGCTGAGGATTGGCTAATGGCTCGGTTATTGCAGCGGACTTTTTTATTTCTAAGCGGGAGGGCTCGTGTGTGCTTGTGTTCTCGAGAGCGCATTGGGCGGAGTTGAGATTTTTTTCGAGGGCTGCGCTTATTTATGGAGTTTTTGGGGACGCGTTTGATCGTCGAGCTTGCGCGGCTGATTTGAATATTTACAAATTCTGAGGTCTCGCTTGAATGGACGCGCGAAAAGGCGCGCGCAACAATGGATCATTACTCAGTATCAAATTCTAATTATACTTCGGTTGAGTAATGAGAAAGAAATGCTACAAGGCGCTTTGTGCAAGCAATTTCTGAATCGCACGATGAGCATTGTGAGGATTACGTAAATTTATTTTTACCTCGTTCTGCAATTTCATCTCGCAACTTTCACGGCGCCGCGTCGGAAATTAATCGATTCGAGTTACCTGTGTTCTTGCTAATGCGACCTGCTTGCGACTGACGATTTCGCCGGCAATCTATCGCGCTATGCTAATGTCTCGAAGTGTATCAGCCGTTCTCGCGCACAATGAATGGATATATTGGATATAGGACAAATAACGAGAGAATTAGAATTCTACATTTATTGGCGCGTTCGAGTCGCTGTAAGACGGAGCTATTATAGTTTCGGAAAAACAAACAAAAATACACTACGGAATTCCTGGACAGCGTAAATATTTTCGACTCGCCTGAACTACCGGTAGTTCGGCAATTTTTTCAAGTGACTCATCGCAACACTTCATATGGATAGAAACAAACGGTACTCACTCTGCCCAATGTGAACCCTCTTCATCCAGGGATAGATCTGCGGCGGGTTACCCCCGGAGCCGTTGCCCTTGTTCGAGGAGTTGTTGCCGGTGCTGCTGGTGCTGGACGTCGAGGATGCCGGCGACGAGGCGGACGAGGCCGTCGTCAGCGTGGAGCTACCCTCGCCCCCGCGGCCACTTCCACTGGGCGGCGACGAGGCCGAGGCGGCCGCGGCAGCCGCGGACCTCGACGAGCCTCCTGCCGGCGAGGTGAGCTGTCCGCTGACACCGGCCTTGCTGGTCCCGGGCCCGAGACCCGGTGCCGGGCTGTTTCTCGCGTTCGTCGAGGTGGTGAGGTCCTGGGGCGAGGCGACGTTCGTCGAGGCCACCGACTCGGCGTACTTGCAGCTGGAGGTCGAGGCTCCGGCCGCCGCTGCCGCTGCCGCCACCGCAGCGGCCTGCAGCAGCGGACTCGTGGGATCCGGGTGCAGCTGCTGCTGCTGCTGCTGGAGGTGCTGCTGGTGGTGCTGGTTCTGCTGGGCAGCGTGGAGGTTGTGCTGCGAGGTCGCCGTGGCGCTGAGCCGGGGCTGGGGCTGGAGCTGCGTGTAGTCGATCATGCCGGTGGGCGCGGGGTGCTGCATGGTCGCGGCCGGGGTCGCGTACGGGTGCTGCGGGTAGTGCTGCTGGGGTGAGTAGCAGGGCGTCGGGTAGCCCGTGCTCGCCGTGTTCGGATTGTAGTAGTCGGCGCCGGCCGCGGGCGAGGCGGCCTGCAGGGGCTCACCCGGTGAGGCAGCGGTGCCCCGAGGGCCCTGCTGTTGCTGCTGCTGCTGCTGGGCCTGGGCGTTCGCGTAGCAGGACGCGAGCGAGTTGACGAACTGGTAGGAACTCATGGCTGCTGCTGTGGCGGTGATCGTCGGAGGACTGAACTGTCGAACTTTGCTCACTCGTTCTTGCTATGGGGCCTCGTTAGGTCTGCAGCCGCGTCATCGTCGCTCGATTATCTGACACTGGGACGGCTATCTCTCACGACGTACCGCCGCGCGACAAGGAGATCGGCATCTCCGCACCGAGTCCAACTCGCGCGTGTTCACCAAAACCTGCAGGCTCCCGTCACTGATTCCTCCCTCGGCGCGGCGTCAAGTGGTACACACTGTTTTCTCCCGTGTAATAACGACTCGATAATGAAGGGCTCGTGTGTGCGTATCTGTCGGCGGTGCTTTGCGAGGTGCCGCACGCCACCACGTGCTTCCACAGGGCTATAAAACTGTCTTCCGCTTCTTTACGACCTCGGCTCGGCAGAGCGAAGAGCGGCAATTATAGACTGCGAGAAGACAGCGCTGCGGCTGCGATGTCTAAACACTAGCGAACGAGATAGAGAGAGGGAGAGCTCGCGGTGGGGCAGAGCGGAGGCTCTGTCGGATCTCCCCCTGCGCTGCTACCAGGCGAACAACAACCCCTTCGTGCACTCGCAGCAAAAAATATCCGGGCAGGATTTCTTCACTTCAGCTCTTTGGCACACTGTACGTCTTCTCGTGAACTCGCAGCAAAGTCCTTGACCGAGCAACTCCAAGTCCTCGTGGAAACGAACGAATGAAAAAAAAAAATAATAATAAACCGAGAGAGCTGCGGGTGCGTGAACCGAGGAAGAAAGTCCGTATAAAGCGTCTCCCGTCGACGCGCACACAGGTGCTTCCACTCGGAGCAGCGAATGGTTAATGCGTTGCGTGCTCTCGTCGCGCGACTGCGATGCGTGCGCGGAAGGCGGTGGTATCGTACTGAGAGAGGCAGGCCTCGCGGATCCTCGGCGAGCTAGCAGAGGCCGCCGGCGTGTGCTGCTGCTGCTGCTGCTGCTCGCGCGCGGTAGCTGTCACGTGCCGAGCGCTGCTGCTGCTGCTGCTGCTGCTGGCGTGTCAGAAGTTCTCTCTCTCTCTCTCTCTCTCTCTCTCTCTCTCTCTCTCTCTCTCTCTCTCTCTCTCTCTCTCGCTCGCTCGCTCTCGCGGCAGTGGCGACGACGACCAATCCCCGTCGTTCGTCAAACCTTGATTGGTCTCTCTCGCCGGCGCGCCGGATTCTTCAACCCCGTTCTCTCTCTTGCTCGCTTGCTCGCTCGCTCTCTCCTTCTTTTTCCTTCTAGAGCGCCGTCGCGCCGATGTTGTAGCCGCTGCTGCCGCCCGCTTCGCCGACAGTGACAAGCCGAGTGAAGAGGGGTGTGTGTGTGTGTGTGTGTTGGAGCAAGAGAGAGAGAGAGAGATGGGGAAGGAGAGGGGAGAGCACGTCAGGGGGGCTAATGGAGAGATATTCGGGAAGCAGCCGAGTTTCCCGGGGTGGTGGGGGACAGTCAGCGAGAAAGAGTGGGACTGTGTGCTCTTATTCTTGTTCTTCTTGCCGAAGAGGCAACACACACGCTGCTGCTGCACCTCGACGTGGTCATCCTCGTCGGACGTCACCAACGAGATTATCATGCGCTTCGCGATGTGGTCCGCGATTAGCCGCTGGTTCTATTTTCATTTCGTGTGTTTGGGACTCGATTCACGCGATTAGTGCCTTTTCCCTCGGCTACTCGAAAATTTACCCGTACTACTCGGAATTAGTAAGTAGCCTCGATAATCGAATCCTTTCAACCCGAAGGCGTCGTAAAATCCCTAATCCGACGCAACGGCACCTTGCAGTTCGCAGTCTCGTCTAGTGCTTCCTGGGGTTGTCCGCGTGCAAGTAGAGAGGGGAGCGCATAAGTCAGACCGGTGGCGGTCGCGGCTGACAGTTTTATGAGAGTTTGATAGCCCCGCTCTCTCTCTCTCTCTCTCTCTCTCTCTCTCTCTCTCTCTGCCTTCCTTTTCTTTCTCTTTCTACTCTCGCGCCTCTTGAACGGCCTAAACCGCGCGCTCCTCCTCTCGCAGTTAGTCTTGTAAGAGCCTTCCTTCGGACAAGTGCAGCAGAAACGGAAGAGATACACACCGAGGGATGGAATATACATACATATAGCGGAGACACGCGCGCGTATACAAACGCAGCGCGCACTCTTTATTGTCCCATAAATTCAAACCTGTTGCCCCGCAGCCGCAGCTCTATAGAAAGGAGAGAATGGCTCCGCTGAAGCGCAGGAGGTTTGAGTTGAAAATTGCGACGATAGTGCATTCATAAAAGAGGTGATCGAATTGATGAGTAGACGTTCGAAATTCGTGACTCTGGTGTACTACTGCATACGCGTGACGTAGTGCATAAGCGAGAGCAGGATAGCGAGTGAGAGAGAGAGAGAGAGAGAGAGAGAGAGAGAGAGAGAGGTGCGAAGTGTAAAAGGGGGGCTAGAGAGAGAGAGAGAGAGGTTCACGTTCACGCGGAGAGGGGAGAGGAGGAGGTCAGCCGTAGGAGGCGGAGCCCTCATCCTCTCTCTTTCTCTTTCTCCTCTATCCCTGAGACCTGGGATCCTAGAGAATTTTTGCAAAAGTGGCGCAGAACACGTGAGTTGTGAAAAATTGGAGTGTATATTTGTAATGTTGTCTAAAAAAATTTTAATTCTGCAGGAATTACTAATATTTTTAGTAGTTGGTAATTTGAAAATTCATCTTATACCTCTTTCTATGAAATAAAATTTTAATCTCGATCAGATGTCTGAAATTATTTAGAACGTTTATAAATTGTAGATCCTTTCAAGTAGTATGACCAGTATTATTATTGATCGTTTCGATTATAAAATAATGAAAACGACACTATAAATTATATTCACGACTGCAATAACGCGGAATCGAAAGAAAAATCGGATTCCTCGATCTCAACTTGCATAATTTCCTCGCAAAGGTTATCCTCGTATTGCATAAGATTTATACAAATATCAGCTGCATCCGAGCATCAGCGGTGATCTAGGAATGATCTACGTACACAGCGATAGCCTCTTTTAGTCCGGATTTTGTCCACCAGATGAGGCGAGAGTGGTGGTTACCGACTGAATTGAAACTCGCGCCCGCCTCCTTGCTATCCCCACCAGAGTAGCGACTCTCGCACGACTACCCCCACCAGTTCAAGCTGTCCCCCTCCGCCTCCTCGATCGGCTGTCCGGTAGTCTCTCGCGGTCTGCGGCAGTTCGCGCGCCACGGGGGATTCCCCTCCATGCCGCGAACTCGCGCGCCTGTCTCTCTCTCTCTCTCTCTCTCTTTTTCGTTCTCCACCTCTGCTTCGTCGTCTACCTTCTCTGCATACTTTGCTCGACAGTTGCTCGCACCCTTTGGCTCTCCGACGTTCTACGAGGAACATATATACCGCTAACTCGATGTATTTTTAATTACTTCTTTTTTAGTAGAAAGTCGTCATTATCAACACACTAAGAAAGTAGTTCAAAAATTTACCAATTCAAGCCTAGTGCATGATATATCTCACCTATGCCAAAACTGTCTTTTATTTGTTCTGCTTGGACCGCTGATACTGTAACTGCATAGGAGGCAATAAATTATAATTTAGTAATTCTCTATTGTCCTGGGTCTACAAATTGAAAATCTCTAATTTACCACGTTTACAATTCAGAGCACCTAATAAAATGTAAATGTATATTCTGTGAGCTCTTTGCTATTTCGAATTTTAACTTGAAGCGCCATCTATCGAACAACGCTGGAACTACTTTTTGTGAGAGTAGAAATTTGAATATTTTCATGATTTTTCATTGAGGCAATACTTTTTCCAAGACTACCTGTACACAGTATGACAAAAAATTCAAAGCTTCACAGATAAGCGTCGAAACCAAACCGTGTATGGCCACGAAAGATCGGGCGAGCAAATAAAAAAGAAACGATCCAACCCTTTTAAGGTCGCCTTGAATAAGCACAATCCATATATCCGGCCCTTTTTTCCGCGCACCACAGATTCAGTGCAAGAGCCATATAGGTACCGTTTGCATTCACGGCTCTGCCCGTCAACGAAGTCATCCACGTCACCTGGCGCAATTCAGTTCCCTATAGATGAAAGAAACGGCAGCAAGAAGCCGCATGATTAGACCATTTGGACCGTTCCGCCGGCCAGTGACCGGCCCGAGTACGTGCCGGTGTACATTTGCAGCTCTCGCGCGCGCGGTCCCCGCGTCATCGGAATTTCTAATAAAGCCGCCGAGGGCCGCAAAAAACGAGTGCATCCAGAGAAATCCTCATGAATCAAACGTCCTACAAAACGTGCCGCCGATACAAGCACGCGTGGATATGTGGTGCTTCTGCGATGAACTGCATTATGTGTGAGATTTCTTCTGTACCGAGGGGGCTTGCTATTTTATGTTGATATAATTGTTATCTATTGGGCACGTTTTTTGTAGGATGCTTTGACTTCATTTTTTGCTTGTGTAATATTAATTAGCTTACTTTGTTTGCTTGCGTTTGTATTTATCTTGACATTTACTGCATGTTGATATATGCTTTAAGAGTTTTTTTTAAACGCATAACTGGCTCACTGCCGAGTCTTGAAATTTATTTGTTACAGAAAAATATTTACGTGTTGGTATATCATAACAAATACCAAAGGACTTTATATAAATTCAAAATTTATACAAAATTATTTAAAGAAAAGTACTATTGAATTCAATCGAGACGCTAAAGTAAACCAATTCTCGACCCCGAACTGGCCATGATAAATTGCCAAGCCTATGGGAAACTATCAGTCAAGTACAATATCGACCCTTCCATTCTTTGTGTGTACGGCTTTGCAAATAGTAGGTCTGAATCTGTTGTCTTTTTTTCTTTGACATTTACAAAATTTTACAATAATTGTTCTGCTTTGAAGATAAAGTATTTAACATTCATACTTACCATTTTAGTAATAAAACACATAACAATCAATCAATTTATTTACTAATTTTATATTTTTGCTATAAAATATAATATTCTTTTACTAAAATATAGTTACAAACTTTTTATAATTTATTAATGGACTAGTAAAGTTCATGGAATGGCTGCATAAAAATATCTAGTATTAACTACGCGTTTGCTTTATACTTAGGATAGTGAAAAATAAATTCTTATTCTATATAAATATTAGGATATTATTCGATTATTTACATATTTATCAATTTGTACATTTTTTATCTGTCGTTTGAAAATAAAATCTATAAAATAATACTATACGCATATTAATTCACTTATCATTTATACAAGGCACAAATATTAAAATGCAACTTTATACCCGTACATTCAGCGATAACTCTTGGCTGGTATTTCAAAAATACAAAGATGTATCCTAAATAATTTACTTTTTCCGTATAAAGCTACATTACACATTCAAGCAATTTTGTGCCTCTTCACTTACAATCACAAGTTCGATTATTTACAACAAAAATAAAAGTCACCTAATAGGAACATATAATATTCTCACGTCGCTACTAAGAAATAACGTCGCTTTTTCATCGCTGAAAAAAGGCATATTTCTCGCAAAAACATCGACGAGTCTTCTTTTTCCCCTTGCAAAACACATCTTATTGCATTCGCCGTACGATCAAGCACGAGAAGAGCTATACGCGATTTCACACGCGGCGAGCATCAAAGAACTCCCGAGTACGTAAGCGCAGGTACCTGTGTGTGCAGCGGACTTTCACTTCCTTGCCCTTTCTCGGCATCGCGCGAGCGCAGGCGCCTTAAATCATCTAACGAATGATTTTCTTGAGCGCTGACATTAATAATTGCACAAGAGAGAGAGAGAGAGAGAGAGAGAGAGGCTCACTGCGTTGCGTAAATCTTTTCGAATCGACGCGCGCTGTTATTGAAACATTTTTCCGCGCACGAAAATAACCAATTCGCAATCGTTGCTCAACTCACTTGAATTATTTTCCTGTACACGAATAAAAAATTTTTGGCCGAGTGCAATACTATGAACTAAGACACTCGTCGATTACACCACCGCCAGCGATTCACGCACGTTTAATTCTAATGCAAAATTCGAATTTCGCTCGAAAAACCCTAACTAACGACGAAAACCACGCGACGCGCGCTCGCGACCCACGGCCATCTTCTTTCCCTGACGTGTTGCTAGAGAGCTAGGTAGGCATAGCGTGCAGCTGCGCGCTGGAGACCCCCACCCCGAGGTTCCCCTTCGCGGCAACCCCTCAAACTTCCAACCGCCCCGAATGCAGCGCGCTTCCCTTCTTTTTCGGAACAAGAGGCAACTTTTATGAGATCGCTTGCCCGCTGAGATCTTTGTGATATCGATAAATGAATAAAGGACTTTTTCTTATTTTTCGAGCGTTTGTTGATTTTTTTCGATTACGTAAGAGCAAATATTTTATCAAACAAATTTTTAATTTTTTATCAATATTTTCGCGAGCAAGCATCAACGCGATGGCTTTAAAATTTCATATTAATGAATTACATTCCCAGAAACGTTTCTCAATGATTCTCCAAAAACGCGTGAAAACTCTCACTCCCCCAACAGCCATTAGCCTTTCCCATTCACACGAGCCTCTACACTCTTTCGTGGTAAACTCGAAGAGAAAATCCCAACGTCACCGCGCTCCTTTCGATAATCCATAACACCGGCGCAACGACTCGCGTCAAAATATTTTCGGAATGACGTACGCAAAAATCTACGAAGCGCCGAGTATAACGCAGAAATAATTCGAGGACTTGCGAAGAAAGGCGCCTACGCACGCAAGTTCCATAACGATAAATATACGAAGCGAGAGAGAGAGAGAGTGGGAGAGAGAAAAAGGCCGTACGCACGCGCGCGCGCGCTTCTACCTGGCGTGGGCTGCTTGGGCCCCGGCCATAAATCATCGATGGCGGTGCTGTGCCCCGGCCACTCGCAGCGAGACCGGGGTCAGCTGCTCGGAATTCCCGTTTCACGAGCCGGTATGAAGCTCAAGCTTCGCCGCTTGCTGATGCTTGTAAACCCTCTGGTAATCGGCGTCGATGTAGCCGTGATGCTGGAGCTGGTGAGGGAGTTGATGCTGTTGGTGAAGCTGATGCTGCTGATAGTTCATGTAGCCGTGGTGCATCCGCTGGAGTTGACAGTCCTGATAGAGCTGCTGCTGCTGCTGCTGCTGCTCAGGAAGACTGTTACTCTGGGGCATCGCGCTGGTGGTGGTGGTGGTGGTGGTGTTCATTACCGACGGAGTCTGATCGTTGGGGGTGGAGACGAGGCCAGGGTTCAACGCGTCTTCGCCGAGGTTATCAGGAGAGCTCAAACCGAGTTTGCTGTCCTTCTTGGCCTTCATGCGCCTGTTCTGAAACCAGATCTTGATCTGGCGCTCGGTCAGGCCGAGTGAGTGCGCGATTTCGACGCGCCGCTTGCGAGACAGATAGCGACAGAAGTGGAACTCCTTTTCCAGCTCCAGGGTCTGGTAGCGAGTGTACGTCTGCCGCGTGCGCTTCTGACCTGAGCGTTTCACGTCTAATGCTGTTTGGGAGAAAAATAATTACTTTATAATTGATGACAGCAATAAACATTGTTATAGTCTACTCCGAATACTGGACCTCTACGTGCGAATTGCTTAATACGCTATTTACTACTAACATATTGTTACAAATTTAAATTAAATAAACAAACAACATACCACAAGATCCATAGTTCGATTTCATCCAGGGAAAATCCGTCGGCATCGGTTCGTCTTCGTACTCGCTGCCATCGCGAGCGTTCTTCTTGACAACGTTGTTGTTATTATTCCCATAGGGGTTCGCATAAGTCGAGCCGTGTCCCTCGAACGTAGAAGCATTGGGCGAGACCGGCGAAGTAGCGTGCAACGCTCCGTAGCCAGAAGCGCTCTGCGCATGCGCGTAGCCGGGATAGCTCTGCTGCGGGTAATTCAAACCTGCCGCCGCCACGGAGGAGGACTGCTGGGCTGCACAGGGGAAGCGATCCTGCGAGTCCCCGAGAATCGACGTCATCGGCGACGTTCTGTCCGACGAGGACGATCCTGGCGTGTACGGGGGCGTCTGGCACGGGATGTACGTCGAGAGCGTGGGGTCTGACATTGTAACTGGCGACGTTTTCGTCTTCACGGCACTGTTCACGTAGTTCCCCGGCACGGCTTCCTTTCCGTGACGGAGGAGCGACTCCAGGAGACTCGAGTTTGGTGGGCTTGTCTCTGGCTCGGGTTTCGGCTGCGCAACGTACGGTGGACTCGGCTGACGAGTCACTATCTCGGTTGGAGATCGCTGCTGTTGGGAGTAATGCTGAGGAAGAATCTGCTGCTGCTGCTGGACGTAGGGGTTGTAGGACTGCTGATACGGCTCCTGGAGGTAGTTGGGCTGCTGCTGTTGCTGGTAGCTCGACACGTCCTGCATCGAGTAGTTGCAGGGCCAGTAGCCGGCGTCGCTGCTCGGGTAGTAGACCGAGCTCGTCATTTTGGTGGAGTTTCGAGTTCCTGAGGCACACTGCGCACAATTTTCACACACTACGGACACATGGAACTAGGAAGCACTGTTCGCGCACAGGAATCGAAGGCGTCGGCTTGCTCGTTGACGGCTCTATCTCTCGCACGCGTGTTGACCAGGTTGGACGTCGGCTCGGTTCTGCGGGAGCAGCTCGAGAGCAGCAGCGGCTCGGGGCTCGTGCATCCAGCAGCGCACAATGAAGCGAAATGATTTGTGTCCCCGTGACGATATAGCCCCTGGGTCCGAGAAAGAGAGTAGGCTGCTGCCGGCAGTATCGAGGGGTTCGCGCGTGCCAATGGGTCCCCGAAAACTTTCACCGGTTTATTGCACCGGCGGAGTAGGCGGCTAGAGAGAGAGAGAGAGAGAGAGAGAGAGAGAGAGAGAGCCAGGGGGTAGGCGCTCAGAGAGGGGAGCGTCCGCTGCATCGGGCGAGAGAAAGAGCACGACACTCTGCTTATACTGCTACTACCCCGTCTCTCTTTTTCTCGCACCTATACAGTACGGGGATCGGCAAGCGCCTCCCGCTAGGGTGTACGCGTGCGGCTCGTGTGCCGCAGCTTCTCTCCGATGTTCAATCCATATAACGGAGGGGGTTCAGCAGCGACTGGCCCCCTGTATATCAGCTGTCGGGATCGCGAGTCTGCCACCCCCGATACACATATACCCCTCCCACTATTAACGCAACTATTGACAGAGAGAGAGAGAGAGAGAGAGAGAGAGAGAGAGAGAGAGAGAGAGAGAGAGAGAGATCCCATATTGAATCCACGCGCACGTACATATCTCGCCCTTCTCTCTCGGACCTCTCGCGGACCGAGCACAATGGACAAGCGACCATGTGTTCACGATATTGTTGTCGCTCGGCGGTGCCGCCGGGCTGCCAGATTTTTCTCGCTCCCGGAGTGCCGCGCAAGCGGTTTTCCCCGCATGGGTCGGACTTCTGTGTAGGTAGTACGTGTGCGAGAGAAAGAGAAGGGCTGCTTTGCGTTTTTTTCGCCTTGGTTGGTCTTTTTACGGAGCTGGGATTTTTTTTCGTGTTGCAGAGTCGAGACTCGTCGTTTGGGCGGAGATCGGTATTAAATAGTGAATTGAATGTAATCAGGTTGATGAGTGTGGATGCTGGTACCGAGAGCTCTGGTTATTGAATCCAACAAATTCGGTGATATATTTTTCTCCACTCGTTTGGTTATAACATCGTCGATCAAAATTTCGTATTGAAACTAAATTAGGAATTCGCACTAATTGAGCAGTCCCAAAACACTAATTGAAATCAGGCTAATCCCACCGCGAAAACAGTCGTCCATAAAATTGTCACGCAACCCAAATAAAAGCAAAGCGCCCGCGCGCGCTTTATGGCGTTATGGTTTTAAAGCACCTTTTGTACACTCGACAAAGTGAACAGCTCAATCAGGCCGAACAAAGGCAATAAATAAAAGGGCAACTCGCTTATCCGCTAAATGCGCATAACCCAATGATTATCTAACCGTCGAAATGAAGTCAGTCTACTCTCTCCCGTACACCGCCCTCGGAAACACCCATGTACAGCAGCAGCCGTTCTCTCTCTCTCTCTCTCTCTCTCTCTCTCTCTCTCTCTCTCGTAACGCACCCTTCGTGCTTTCTCTCCCTTTTTCTCTCTCCCCGAGAACGCGCGCGCGCGATTATTATTAATTATATCGCGACGACGACTCTCTCTCTCTCCGTTTCTCGTTCTCTCTTTCTGCAATACAAACGTAAATGCGGCCGCGCGTGTCCACAGAGAACCACGACGTGGACATCGACGGCGCGGCATCAGCGCCGGCGACGAATGGCCATCAATCACGGTTTTTTTTTCTTCCTCGCTCTTGGCTCCTGCTGCAGACCGGCCGCTTCGCTATTTACACGTTGTTCAAGCGACGTGGCTGTTGATCGTTTCTTATGGATCGGACGGGTGATTATTGTTTTATTGGAGCTTGTATAATAATTACGTATTAGCGTAGAGCATTATAGAAACAAATAAAATTCAAACGATCGCAGTACATAAATCGAGAAAATGATTTCCCGCAAGGACCGTCGAAAAGTGGGATTAATGAAAATACGAGAGCGAGTGCGGCAAAGAGACAAAGAAGGCGAATCGAGAGAATGCCAAAGGGCCCACGCGTGTGTGGAGGCAGTAAGAAAGGGACGGACGATCGCTAAATGCACGCAGGCGCGCGCGCACGCGTTTATGAACGGACGACGAGAGAGGAGGTTCGCGCAGGAGGCTTGATTAATCGTCATCGGTACAGGGCAGCGGCACCGCTCTCTCTCTCTCTCTCTCTCTCTCTCTCTCTCTCTCTCTCTCTCTGCGCGGAGAAAGAGAGACGTCACCGACACAAGACTATTCCCTCGTCTTCCACTGACGTACGCGCTTTGTTTGGATCTTTCTTCTCGTCCTGCGTGCGCTTCTTTCTTTTTCGATCATCGAAAACCAGTGATTGAATTTTATTATTTTGTTGTACCTACACTGTCTTTACGAAGGTATACGTGATCTAGAAAGGGAAATCGGTGTCAGTGTGCTGCAAGGTTGAAGCTAAAAAAAAATAATGCATTCGATGCGTACCTGGAAACGCATCGCAATATTTACAACTTCCGAGAGGGAAAAAAATTTTAACCGTTTCCTCTCCTAAGGTCCTACTTACTGCCCCCTCGATTTTTTGCCTCTCCGGTACGAGAGTGTCCGGAATACCAGTCTATTCGTCGATTTTACGACTCTATTTTGGAAATATCGGCCGACCGAACACGCGCCTCCCTGACAGCCACGTGCCCCTCCAGTCGCCGGCGGCCTGTGCCGATTTTTATATTCTACCTGGTCCAAACAACATCATAGTTACGGGCTCGTTGTCTGCTTTTCAAACAGCAGTTTGTGTATCCATCAGGTAAGACGACGACGCAAACGCTTGCGCGCGCACGCGCCTGCATAAGGATGCAGACTCGAAGAAAGAGGGGCGATGCGCTTACACAATGCACCGAATGCTGTAAAACTTTCTCTCCTGAGCACGGCAACGGCGGTACTTCTGTCCTATAGAGACGGACGACGTCGTCATGCATTTACATCTCAGTTGTAGGGCTCTGGGAACGTGGAGAGGTGGAGGCGAACATGCGAACTGTCTCTCTCTCTCTCTCTCTCTCTCTCTCTCTCTCTCTCTTTCTCTCCCGTTATGCAGCGATTTATGCCATGACGGAGTTTACATTTTTACAGCCGCTTGTTTAGGCACTCTTTGGCAGTTTTCGGGTGTATACATCACAGCGAGAGCCGCTGATTTGTGTCGTCCTGCAGTCAGCGGCGGCACACGGCCTCTTCAAGTGCGGATCTGTGAGCTGAGATAGAGATGTCCGAGGGAACCCGTTTAGAAAGTTTTTTCCTCTATTTGGAAAGAAAACACCGAGTTGGCGTGTTTTCAATGGAAATTTATTGATCTCTTGATTGTGCACCTTGAGATAAATATTGGTTGGAACGGGGAGTTGACATTTTTTTAAGGGGACAGATACACCTTAAATTACCAAAAAATGAAAAATTCAATTTTTTGTTTATATTTGTTCTTAATTATTTAAAAAATGAATTAAACTATTAAATATATTCAGGTATAATGTAAAAAAGATCAAACAATGTTTATATGTGCCATATTATCAGGTATGGCATTTCTTCGAAAGCCAAAATTCAGAATTTCCATTTTTCAGCTACCGCAGACTTACTTAAGATTTGGGCTTCGAAGGGCACTTTTATGCTGATAGATATGCTTCAAACACATATAGTTTCCAGATGAATGTGGGGTTTTGCAAAAAAATATTATTTAAAAATGTTGTCTGGATATTAATATAAAATTTGTTACTTTTTAAATTGTTAAAACAATTTTTGTTGATTATCTTCAGAAAATCTTTTTAAATAATTTTTTTAGAAATGTCATACCTGATAATATGGCACATATAAACATTGTTATATATTTTTTTACATTATACCTGAACATATTTAATAGTTTAATTCGTTTTTAAACAATTTAGAAAAAATATAAACAAAAAATCAATTTTTTTTTTGACGATTTAAGGTGTATCCGTCCCCTTAATTTTGTTTGTACAAGTGCGAAGCATCTATATAAGCTGGAGGTTGAAATTTTAATCCTACGGTAGTTCAGAATTCATCGAAAAGGAGATTATTAGAAAATTATAAAAGTCAATTCTGAAAATTAAAAAAAATTACCTCACAAAATCACGGCAATTTCTCATTCGATCGAAGCAAAACCTTTTATATCCTTTCTCTTTTATCCAGCAGCTCTTACCCCTCTCTAACGCACTGTGCTCGTGAAAATAACTCCATTAGAAAAAATGCTCGGAAAAAGCAGCCTGGGCACGCTCGGACCCTCGCTCGCGCGACATATGCGAGAGCAGCTCCGCAGAGCTTCGAGAACACGCTCGCAGAAGGGAGAAAGAGAGAGAGAGAGAGAGTCCAGGTCACGGCGACAAAGGAATAGGCGTCGACCATTCGTGAAAATTGGGAATATCGAAGAGAGAGAGAGAGAGCCGGCAGCCAGACGGTGTCTCCATTCCGGTCTACACTCGACCATTATGCCTCGATTGATTTATACTTTGTTTGCGGTGCTCGGCTAGCGCGCGTACGTGTACATATCCAGTGCGCCAATTTATTAGCGTCTGAGTTGAGCGCGAGGCTCTCCGCGGTGAAAGTCGGTAGCTGGCCATTGTCCGAAAATCGCGTTTTTATCTCCCCAAGCTCGTGTGAGATCTAAATGCACGTGTGATTTTCTGTCATACGGAGGGGGCCGAGCATGAGTTCGATAAATCTCGATAGGGCATATCTGTGTGACGATCTGTCGATTTTTGACTCCGTACGCGAAATCGTTATTCTGAAGAAAAAGAGATGTCCACCGATCGAATGTATAAATAAGAACCGTTGTAGAATAAATCGCAAGCACTAATAAAACCAATGTCCACTGCCATATACCCCGGTACATACTAATCGAATCTTAATCGATCCTCGAGAAAAGTAATCAAGCAACAAATAAGGCTCTCCCAATCCAGTAGTCGTCGGCACTGCATCAACGGCGGTAGGCCATCGCATATACGCACGAGAGATTAATGCAAGCTTACGGAACACGCGAACGGGCGTTTCGGGGCGGAGCGCAAAAACTGCTGAGCAATCTTTCGGAGGAGTATACGTCGCCCGTGTGTTGAACCCGCAGCGTGCGCGTCAACTGGTGCGTATTATACCTAGGAGACACGTTCTATACAGGCGAGATGAACCTATTTACGGTCATGCGTCTCTCGACCGCGACATCCGCCTCCTTTTCTTGCGCAGCAGCGCATGTGTCAATCCGCGATTTCTTGCGCGAGCGGACCCCCGCTGCGCCGACGGCCGGACTGACGTTGAGAAGCTGGCTCCAAAAGTTATCGTCTCACTTTGGCTATCGATGGATCGCTGCGCGGTGATCGATTAATTAATTATCGATCCGGATGAGGGTTTTGTACGTTGACGATGCAAGAACTTGTTGCTCGAGTTTCGAGCCAGTATGCTCGCTACGCAGTGGTGGGTGTTTTCGTGGAAAGGAGATTTTTTTTTTATGATTTGGCTGTAGTGTTTTAAATACTGTGGAGAGTTCGTCTTTTGACAATTGTAGTTATCATTATCCCTAATGCATCGCTGATACCTTCTTTTCCAACAGCTTCGAAAATACACCTCTAGCTAATGATTTCGAGAGCCGACAGCTCTGCGGCACTTTTAAATTCATCTTTCCGCGCATAATTTGACAAGTAATACAAAGGAAGACGCTTTCACCGCGTGAGTCCTGTTGGCACGAACGACAACCGCGTCTGGGGAATACCGAAGCTGCGCAATAAAGGATTATCCCTCATTGCCGGCCCTCGGCTTAGGTAGTTCAGTAGGACGTCCTCCCTCCCTCGCTGTGTCTCAAATCCACGCTCAGCTGAGATTATGACACCCCGAGAGAACACTTTGTAAGCGTCATTGAATGTCTAAGGATAAATATTGACGGGCTATGGCCAGCGATACTTGTAAACACCAGACTTCTCGAGTTGAGCGGATCATCTGTGCGAACTTTTAAAGGGTCGAGAGTTGTCTGTTTTGACTGGAAAGAAATACGCTTTACGATTTTCTGTATAAGCTTCAGTGTATTGTAGCTTCAACAGATCTAAAGTATATTAACTAGTGAGGATCTATTCTTTAAACAAGATAACTCCAATTATTTAATTTTTAAAATTTTGCAGAAATAAATAGAAAGAACCAAACAGTTGTAAAAATCAGCCACAAAAAAAAGTCCACCACAGCAAACATCGTTCGATCGCGCAGCCGGCCGTCACAACGTTGGCGAACCGCAGCAGTCGCCACTCGTATCAATGCACGCCAGAGAGTGAGCGAGAGATCGACAGTGCGAGCTATGATAAATGGTGCTGCTCGCCTTACTCTCCCTTATGCCGTTCTGTTTTCTCTGCAAAGCGTCGTTCTCTTTCTTTTCTCGCGCGTTCGGTTCCTCATGCCGATCCTCGCGCGTGTCGATTTCGAGCTGTGCTACGGATTCACTACCCCTGCTGAGCAGTATACGAAAGCGAGAGAGGGAGAGAGAGAGAGAGAGAGAGAGAGAGAGAGAGAGAGAGAGAGAGAGAGAGAGAGAGAGAGAGAGCGAAAGTTCAAAAAGGGCTGGTATAGAGTCTGCTGAGCTAATGGAACAGTTATGCGGAGAGTATCCGAACGGGAAATTTTGCACTTACTAACGTTATTTTTACGTTTACGGTACACAAATAATTTTGCGATGTACTGAGTATCGATTTTTTCAAGCATCTGAAATAATATAACTATTATCTTATCGACGTAAAAAAAGGCATATAAAAACACCTGCTGTAGTACGTGTGCGTTTCATGCGAGAAGCAACTATTGAACTATGATAGTGAAAGCATGCATGCCACGGGCCAGCAAAACAGTTCAACAACAGCAGCAGTAACAGCGACGGCAATGCATCGTTAGTCGGAATGCTCTCGCGGGGCAGATAAATGACGCGGTTGCCTCACATCTGACGTGAATGAACTTGGGATAGCTCAACCAGCGCATTCTGCACCTATATACCCGCAGTCTGAAGGCTGCAGAGATGCGCTGCTAGTGTGCAAAGCCGTCGCAGTACAATCATGCCTCTAATGATACGTCGAAGGTGGCCAAGTTGCAGCTAAAACTGTATGGGCCGTGTGTCAATTAATTAATAACACTGATATGAACCGAGTCTTTTAGACACGGGCAAAATAAGAATGTTCATTTGTATTCTTCAATAATTATAGAGGATCGAAGGGGAAATAAAGTGCATAATCTTACAGGTTTTAAGAGGAATGAAATATAAATGGTTACAATAGACGTGAATTATATTTATTTGTTATATTTCGTGCTACAAAATAAACAGTAAATCTGTATTTACCAGTTACTTATTTTTTACCATAATTGTTAAAGTTCAGATTATTATTAAAGTGGTCCTCCCAAGGAAAGTGGCAATTATGTTTCTGTGAGAAATAATATTATTGAAACAATAGAATATTTGCCAGAATTTATTTGACTAAAAATATATATGGATAATCTTACCCTGCAACGAACCGCTACTTCACGGGAAAAGCACGGATTCGTCTTACAAATGCTAGGCAGGTCATCTGATGCTGGTTCGTTACGTTCAGTAGTTTTGGTGCTAACTACATTACCTTGCTGTGTCTTACTCTAAGCAAAAACATTAAATATGTGAAAAACCTAATTGCTACACTTGATATTAATTATTAAGTATATTAAATTCACTTACAACTAGATTGGCACAAATAGTTAAAGCAAAAACAAAGTATATAAAGTGTGTGATGTTAAAGTGAAACATTTTGAAAAAAATGTCCGATATTCAGTCAACTACACTATTAGTTCAGCAGTTTTCAAAGGTATTTATACTAACACAGTGCAATCAAATACATAACAATTTTAATGGCTACTTAAAAGCTATTTTATAGACTTTTCTGATATTTCTTTTCCTTGTACTGTCGTTTCAAACATTTTACATATCGTGTATGCTTGGGCAAAATACAATTTTATATAATCATGCCAACGATATTAATCAAGGTATAGTCGCATATTTATAGTCTTTTTCTATGATAAATTGGTATAAGAGTATGTCAGCATATAAATCAGCAAACATTGTTTGCCTCATTAGTAAACTTGCAACTTTAATGAACAGCTCAACGGCAAGATAACCATACCAGCTATTCGCTTAGATGTAATGAACATTTAATCTTCAAGTGAGTATGACGTTTATTATTGTATCCCGTTGCTTAACTACAAACGGAAGCTTTTGATAATAGCAATCGGTTATTGACTGTGAATGAGGGTGATTTTTCTCCTAGCAGTACGATATCATTCTTGAATGTAAATTGCCATTATTTTTACTAAGATTACAAATACATGGATGTCTATCGTATACAAAAATCGTTAAATGTGAAACTTCAATTATTTGCAGCTATAGAGTAATCAAAACTGAATAAAAGCCAATGGTATTCTTTATGCGATTAGCACTCTCGAAGAAAAACGCAGCAGAATCTCAAAAGAGAGCAGCGGGCGAGCGAATGCGTCCAAATAGAAATTCAATTGATCTTGTCCAGTTCGTCCTGAAGCGATCCATCTTGGTCTTTCCGCCTTCCGTTCTCTTGCGCGAGCCCGCGTGTCTAGCCTTAGGACGGCGATTTCCGCGCGCTCGCGATTCCATCCGTTGCGCGACGCGTCGAAAAAAGGGGACAGCTGTCCGGCCGACCGCCAAACTGCCCATTAATTACCGCGGACCGCGGACACACACACTCGCCAATGCACGCACTCTACTGCCTGTCTTTTCGTTGTCCTTCCTCCCTCTCTCTCCTCTGGTCCCTGCACAAAAATGCCTCTGTCAAACTCGAGCAAGACAAACTCAATCCTTCGTCCCTACATGTTGGGATGGGCAGCTCTTGTATTGTCTTTTTATCAATTTGTCTCTTGACAGTTCATTAAGGTAATTAGATTGGCGAGATCGTTCTTTCGGCTGAATTCGGTGTGGGTGTTTAATTAGGTTATAATACAGACATGCTTAGATTAACATATTTATAAGCGGAGAGATATATTTACATATAAAAAGGAAGTCGTATATTTTTAGATTCGTAGGAGAAGAATAAATATTTGATTTAACCTTATATAGCAGACTTTTTATCGCGTGATAACGTTTTTTCTAATTAAAAGCTTCATATGCGACATTGGATAAAACTGCTTGTTAGGTCATAAAATTATTTTGACTTGAAAAATATTCGAAAATAAGTACGTAATTTTTAAATTTAAATGTCAAAACAATTTTTACCAGCTAAGCACGTTACATCAGAGTTTTCAGGAACACAAATAATATACCTACTACTGAAGATCTGTCAAAACGTCAATTTAATAAACAGGCCATATAATAACGCGCCAGAGTCTCAACATCAAAGCCACTCGCGCAAATAAGCCGCATCTTCATCCTTTCACAGAACAACAGCCTGGCAATCTCGCGTATACAGCAGTCGTCGCGGGAAAGAGGATGGAAAGATCATACACACGCGCATATGCATCTCGGTCTCGACTGCAGTATAACCGCGCGACACGTGCCGCCGCGATAAATCGTCAATGCCCGACAGATCCGAAAGTTTGTCTTGGACCGAGGCCCTCAGCCGATCTATAGCCCCACGCTATAACCCACCGCACACACAATGAAAACCGGCGCGGCGGCGAAACGGCCGTTTCAAGGCGTCCGTGTCGCGCGCGAAAAACATCGTCGGGATTATATGGGGCGCGTCGGCTCACACACACGTCGTCTACTCCTGCATACGTATACGTACCTATAAGCACTCGAGAGAGTATAAGTATAAGGCTGCACGCGCGGTTTGCAGCAGCCCTCGCGTACGTCATTATTTGTTGCTTCCGTTCGCTATGACTATTTTCAACGTAGCCGAATCCGCGGGCTAAGCCCTTCCCGAGAGGCTTTTTTATTTTGCGACCAAGAATGTCGGATCGCTGGGCTTCTTTTTTTTGCTTCCCTCTTGCGCGAATCGCTCTTCAAAAGCACCGAATTTTCAATGGGTTCCCAAGCTGGTACGGAGGTCTTTTGAAAGTTCGCGAGTATACTTATACAGCGATTTTGGGGGAGGTCGGGAGAGAGAGGGGGATCACGCGTGGAGAGTGTTTGAGTTATTAATACACGGGATGCGTTGACAAATTTTCGCGATATTTCGTGAGCGGCTTAGGGGGTGAGCTCGTGGGCAAAGCGAGCGGAACTTTGGTCTTTAAAGCGCGACACCGCCGCTGCTGCCTCTCTCCATAGTGTTGTGATTTATACACATCGGATGCGTATGCGCCTTTTCGATTGTTAAAAATACAGCGTATCAAAGAGACGCCGACTGATGTTTCACTTTCTCGAGCGAATAATTACCGCTGCATCTCGTGAAAAATCATCGCTCGAGGAAACCCGTCTCTCTCTCTCTCTTTCTCTCTCGTCGTCATGTTTTCTAACTTCCATTGACTAATGCAAGCGATCAATAGATATACGAGAATCCGAAAAAACAAAGCAACAGCTCGTTAAATCCCCGCAAGTTGAATTTCTCGAGCATATCCCGCATTTTCGCCCCGAGACTGCAGACACTCGCGCAACTGATCCGGCCGAGATATCGAAGCTGATGAAGTGGCCTCAGACGCGTTAAATATTGCCCGCCACCTAAAATCCGAAGCTTTTGCACGACTCGCTCATTAGCCGGCGGATTAATATGATCCGGCGCTCGACTCTCAACTCGACAAATGTCGCCACGCGACATATGCGCCCACTTTATACGTGTAATACACACGCGTGTATATTATCCGCTGCGCAGTCGCCGCATGATTTTCCTCTATACTACACTCGAAAGAGAGAGAGAGAGAGAGGCTCGAGAGTAAGCGGGAGCGTCTTTATTTATAGAGACGGGCGCGCGATGGATCTGGCTATGCGCGACCCGGTTACGAAAATATATAAATGGAATTTTTCGGACTTGATGAATTAGGGGTGATACACACACACACACACAACACACACACTCGCGAGGAATGGATACATCGATTTCGGTTGTTTGGACTTGGGATTCTTAAATAAGGCGTGGCTTTCGTGAATTTGGTCGAGCGATGATACTACGGGCTTTAAATAAAACGATTCGTTTCGTTTAGAATTTTCGCGAAGCTAAAGATCAGTATTTTTTTTTTTTTTTTGCGAAATTCGTTCTAACAATCATCGACTAAAACAGTCACCGAACTATCAAAGGCAGCCGCGAAAAAAAGCGAAATTCCGCTAAACCACGCGCCGCACTGATAGAAAGTGAGGACACGAAGAGTTAATGGCGCGTACTTTATTCTGATAAATCGCCGTGCTCAGTGTCAAACCTTGACGGGACTCTGTGCTGGCGTTCTCTGCAGCAGCCGTATCTGTAACTGCAGCACAAAGCTTTTGACATTAAGATCCATTAGAAAAGCATCTTACTTTAGAAAAAGCTCGAGAAGAAATCTGGATATAGAAGGGGACTGACGCGCTCTTTTTTTCGCTCGTAATCAGATACAGATAATATTATAAATTTCTTGCCGCGTGTTCGTATCGAATTAAATTGAGCAAAAAGGAGACGAAACCGAGTCCTCGTTACGGAAAATTAATTATTCACTTGCCCGATCCCGAAGCACGTCCAGGAACAAAAAGCGTCGAAAGAGAGGAGACGAGAGAAGAATAAGGCCGAAACAGGCAACCGTGAAAGGCCCACCCAGATCTAACGCGCTTCGATCGATTGGGAGTGGAGAGCCTTTTCGAGCAAAACTGGCGCAAAACCGTTAATTGAAAGACAATGCGGGCGTAACGCGATTAGCGGAGCCACGAGTTTCGTCTTTTCTTTTGCTTGTATATCACGCGGGGCTAACGCAATTTAGCGATTCCGAACGGAAGTAACGGGGAAGGAGAAGCGCAGAGGCAAGAGAGGTTTGATTAAAATTCAGGGAAAGATGACCAGTGATGTTCACGCTTGATCTCCGCGAGTTCTGTGACCCCTTCTTCAATGCAGTGTGCTCAGCTCATTCACGAATCCGGCGAAATATTTATTCTGAAAAGTCGGTACTTCATAAACAAGGAACTAATGCGTAATTTATTCGGTCTAGACTCGAGCGATCACTGGAAAAAAAATTGTTGATATACTGCGCACTGATGAAATAATCGTATCAATAACGCATGTACTGCGCTGATGGCATAATCAAACTGAAATTCTTCTCGACTCTCTTGAAATAGCTCTCTCGCGTGCATACAACGAACGATCAATCATTTTCAAGTAAATTTTCAATTAAATGTAACAAGCTGTCCCAATACTTTCGCGACTTTCCGCAGCAGCAGCGTCGAGTCGCGCAAACAAACTCGCTTGTATGGAATATCGATCGCATTTTTATTAAACGATCGCAGCTGATCGAGCTCAGAAGACAAAGCTTCTCAGCTCTCCCCATCAGAGCACACAGTCTCCGAAAGAAAAGATACAAGCAATACTACGCAGGTTCATCGGCACTTATTCTCGCGCGCGTATCGCTTACAATGCGCGCACGAGAGGCCCCTCTTATTCTCGATATACACAATGTGGCATAATAATATCACCACGTGCTGTGCGCGGATACGTTGAACTCTCGCTCGCGCCTCTTTCTTCGGTTTATCTCTCGAGGCGCTTTGTCGGAGAAAAAACGCGCCGTTGCTGATATTCGCACGTCAGTCAAATGCTGTATGCTCGAGAAATTAATGATTCGCGCGGAGAGCGTTCGGAGAAAAAAGGGAAAGCTTCATTTCCTTTTCGAGTGTGTATGCGAGTGTGGTCTTCTTGGGAAAATTCGGGATTGATATCGCGATGATGCTCGCCGTCCGTCAAAATCACTGGGATGTTACTTTATTGTTTTAGTTCGATAAATTTCGAGTCTGAATGGCAGATTGGATAATGGTATAACGTTTGAAAATAATTACGGCTATTTCACTTTGTGCTCAGATAAATGCGGCGAATCTCTGGCGATATGGTGCGTTGCTAAAAATGAAGATATTTGTCAGAACGTTCGACTAGTGTTTTCGTAATGCCTGTGCATAAAATTATTATCGGTTGGTCGGAACGATCGCAAAACGTGTGTACATAAAAAATATACTGCCGGATGAGTCAGACTCGGTGAATAACCGTCGGTATTTTCTAGAACTGTTTAAAGAATATTCCACGAGTATTTTTAACGTTTTGTGCATAATTTATGCATAACGGTAGAGACCAGAAATGGATTCGAAATTTTTATTTTCGCTCGAATGATTAATCCATAATTAACAATTAAAAACCTCAACAAACGACCCTCACACTTGCGAACAGCAACGTCGACTAATTAGACTGAGCATCAGCGCAGTCTCTCATACATCACCCACACACACACATGCACGAGATCCGGGCTCGCACGTAAGGAAGCTCAACAAGGCGTATAAAAAATTTTTATTGACAAACACAGAGAGGGGGGAAGCCTCACTGTATATACGTTATCGGCGCGTAATCTTGCGTAACAAAGTAACACGAATCTCGACTTGTTAGCCGAATGGCCTCTGATTACGCTTCGTTAGCGGGACCGTCGGCGCGCGGAAAGTCTGCTGCGCAGCCCGGAGCCATGGAAATCCGCGATCCGCAGTCGACGGCTGACGAGCCGCGACGATAATGCCATTATATATATCCGCGGCTGGCTTAATGCGCGCCTCTTTATACCCCGGCCTAATTAATGACTGCGATATTAGCGGTAATTGTAATGACTCGGAATTACAGCCATCGCGCGCTCCGACGCCTCCCGGGGATCTTGAGGTTTCTCTCTCTCTCTCTCTCTCTCTCTCTCTCTCTCTCTCTCTCTCTCTCTCTCTCTCTCTCTCTCTCTCTCTCTCTCTCTCTCTCTCTCTCTCTCCTCTCTCTCTCTCTCTCTCTCTCTCTCTCTCTCTCTCTCTCTCTCTCTCTCTCTCTCTCTCTCTCTCTCTCTCTCTCTCTCTCTCTCCCGAGCGATCCAGGAACTTGGACACGAGGTATACCCCGAGAGGTGGCAGCTACTGCTGGAGACGCCTTTCGCCAAGATCGTCCCGTGACTAATTAGTAGATCGAGCGAGGAGATATTTTTTTATCGAGCTATCCTTGAGCGTAAATGACGCTTCGCGCTGAGCTGCAGCCTTTTATTACTATACGCGCGAGTTTAATCGTGGTGGCTTCGTTATTGAAAATTTTAATTAATTAACGCGTTGTTCTTTTCGGAGGAGTTTAGCGTTCTCCAAGATGTTTTACGGCGAACGCGCGTTTATTTTGAAACGAGCTGCGGCAGCTTTTGCGTAACGAGTGCATAAAATTAAACGCGTGTGAAACATATTATTTTAATACATTGGAATCGTTTCTTGGTGGATATTCAAACATTTCTGGCAGAACTTTTATTGACTTTGGCAAATAATGAGGATCTGCTGCAATTTTAGTACCGCACTAAAATTACGTCTCGCGGCAGAGCTTCAAGGCCCAGATGCGATATGACTTATTTACCCTGACCGCGGCGGCAGCGCTGCAATCGTCAGCGTAAATCATTCTATTTCTAAAATCCGCACCGCACCCCAACGAACAGTAGAAAAAAAAATAATATTCCGCGCTTCATAAAGTATTTCTCAAAAACGAGTCTTGAGCCAACGTCTCTATCGGTTCCCTCCGTCGCTTGACAAAACGTCGACTATTTCGACGAAATGAGTGCCAGTCCCCCCTCCAATACACACACACACACACACACACACACACCCATACAGAGACGATCGCGTCATTTTATTATTTTGTCAGTAAGCCGCAGTGTCAGTCGGCGAACGTATACAGGTGCGTCGCGTTCTATAAGTTATGAGATGCCATAACGCGTCGGTAATTTACAGAGTCTGCCGAAGTGGCGGCGCTACTGGCCACAAGATAGACACGGAGAAGCTGACTTTGGCAAAGATAGACGGAGAGGGAAGAGCTTAGGGGGTTGAAAACGACGTCTAAACGACGGCCATCTGTCGGACGGGCCACGAAACTCGGCTGTCAGCGGGTGCAGAGAGCTACCGCTGCTCGGCTGGTCGATAACTCCGGACCGGGGACGGCCGTGTATCGGTTGGTGGTTAATGCTGGCCGCAGGCAAAGTATTTTCGCCACTTTCGAGAGCTGATCGATATTTATTTTTTGCGAGCGGGAAACTAAATATTTTTCTAGGAAGATTGTTTATTATTGCCAAAATTATTTTAGCGTTGATGCATAATTTTACTCGAGATGATTTATCCGTATATTGTTGCAAAATTATCCTACACAGCTTATAAATATCAGGCTTCAATGTACTATTTTTCAAAACGCGATCGATATCCAATCACCGGCACATAAAAATCCACTTTTTCAGCTCCACCGATTAATTAACAAGCTACTCATCCGCAGATATCGATCTCCTCGCAAACATATTAATAAAAAAAGCGCCCCATCGACGGGCACACTGCAGCAGCAGCATCACCTTCCCCGCGTAAACAAAGAAGATCAGCAGCAGCGATGGATGGCAGCAAGCACGATTTTTCATTCTATAAAACGTAGCATAGGCAGCCGGAGCACGCGGCGGCTCGATTATTTATGAGAGCGCGCGGGCAAATTAGTCGAGCGTCACCACCAGCGCCGGTATCTGTATGTATATGCGGCAGCCCAGATATCTCCGCGTTAAAATAATAACGCCTCGTCGGATTAATGGCCGATCATAATTAGGGAAATTCCCGGCGCTCTTTTCTCCGCCGCGAGCGAACTCGTATAGGTGTAATGGGCTACATCTCTTAGAGAGCGCCTGACATTTTCCAAGTTTGTTCGGTTAACGAGGCTCGATCTCGAGTTGGATTCGCCGCGGCGATTAGCGACATTTTTGCGAAGGTGCGAACCGAACTTTTTCAAGGCGAAATGCCTCCTTCTTTAATACCCGAGGTTACATCCTGTATACCGAAGAAATTTACAATTAAATTAGAGAAATCCTGTTCTACATGCGCTCGATCGATCATCCACTTCGCCCGCTGATTCCAGCCATTATTCTTAACAACGCCGCTGCTGCGCTGCGGCTAAATGACGTATGACACCGGCTTCCTCTGCTCTACGCGCGTGAAATCAGAAGCGCATATCGAAAAGATTCGCTCCACTTCAAAGCTATTCTCTCCTCACTTTGAGAAGCTGTCCAGAGCGGGATAGAAGAAAAAAGAGAAGAAGAAAATTAAGGAAGAGCGAGATCTGCCAGTGCAGTTTCTCTTGATGGTTTAGAAAGTTGGAAGAAGATTAGGGTGAAGCAATTAGCTGGGCGCGGAAGAAGGGCACGTCTTAATGGGCTGCGATTAGAAAAGCGAGGCGCCTGGGAGCCATATAGCCCGCGCGCAACCTCCCCTAAAACCCGGAGAAATCGCTTTTCGCGCTTTTCACCACGAGGATTCCTACTTGCCGGTTAATCTCACAAGCGGCGGCTGAAACTTTGGAAACACGCAGACTTTTGATCGATCGCGCCGACTGGCGATGCGCTCGTACTTTCACACGCTAACACGAGAAAAATGACTGCTGCTTATGGTGTATATTTGATAAAAAAGAAATCGCGATCGAAAAGTTTGACGATTTCAATAAAATTAGCAATTTCCACGCCCGCTTGCTCCATCACGACGACAAAGCGCTTCCCATCAAAATCTCGGCCGGAAAAAAAAAGCTGAAACCTAGACGGACGCGTAATTCGTCGGTCAGCCGCGTGCACACCTACCTCGGCTGTGGCGGAAATTACACGAGCATCGACAATATAAGCGGATACGAGCACAGCAGCAGCAGCAGCAGCGGGACCATCAGCAGTAGCGCAGAGCTCATCGCCGAGCGATCACCATCTCATCGTCCTCTGGCGCGAGTGGCGGCCCTGGACTATTACAAACGCGGGCCGTCGCGCCGTCGCTCTTTCGCGATTTCCGCGTGTGCGCTACCCTCTCTCTCTCGCTATCAGCATATTCGAGCGCTTAGCACCTACTTCCCAGGAGTGCGATACCGACCGTAACTCATTTGAATTACACATTTCGAGCAGTACCAGCTCTCTCGTATGACCGCGCGCGAGCTTTTGGTTATGCGACTGGATGACTGTATGGGGCGAGGATTGGAGATCGATCGCGGAGTGTGCGCTGAGTAATGGATATTCTGGGTGATGTTGCTTTTTCGAATTTTCATGAAAAATAGTTGTGCTGATTGGGGAGTTTCCGGAAATTGCGACGAACGCGAGTTCAACAATCGCGGCTGGACACAATACCGTTTGATAATATTTCGAGCGTCGAAGATAGTATACTTTCAACCCTGTTTTGCCACTCTCTCGGTCATTGAGATCCCAGCCGGGTGAGATATGGCGGGCACATTATCACCTGATTACGTTATCACTTTCCATCAGTTACTCCGCTGCCGTTGCCGCCAACTCATCGTTTATCAAATTGTCGCACTAGCGTTTAGACTCGCTTATCGAACCGCTACTTTGAGCGGTTTACTTCAAAATATTTACTCGCGAATGTTGTAAACATCATTATTACTATAGGACTCGATTAAAAGCTCCGCGCACACAGTACCGCAATATCAAACAAATTATAATCCAGCGCGTTAGTTCAAATCTCAGCGCGTAGCGAAGTTTAATATTCCGCGATTTGTTCGCCGAATTCGCCTGCGACGCGTCTCAAGGATATACAGCCAGCTGAGAAATTAGATTCATAATCTCGCGCGACGCGTTTTCCGCGCGTAGTAGTAGTCCCCGGCTTTATACGCGCGCTTCACGCGGAAGATGCATGTGCCGACACTGATGAAAGCAATGCACGCGGCGCTGGCTTCAAAAGTTCACCGCGTGCGCGCGCTTCGCGAAGTACAGCTGTATCAAGACGCGAAATGAAAGTGCAATCTTCGCGAGATTCCCTCTTCAGCACTGTCTGATACGAAGCTCTTATCTACAGATCGCAGCTGTAAAAATAGCGAAACGCGCGAAAAAGCCACTTATAAATTCGCGCGTAATACGCATTCATACACCGAGTATACAGAGCGCGCACCGCAAGCTCGGGTGCGTAGTACGTTGCTCGCATTACAGGGGTTGCGCATCCGCCCGTATACGCTTGTGTATATATTTCGCGGCGCGGCCGCAATATGTATAACGCACTTTGGAGTAATGCTAGCGTCAAAGTCAGCGCCGCGCGCTCTCGCCGAAAATATGAGAGCTGCCGCGCACGGCCGAGCTAATGCCGGCTCGTTTATTATGCTTACATTATTACGGGATTATTACTCTTCTCTGCTCGCGCGCGCAAGTTTCTCTCTTCCAAAAACTTTGCCCTCGCCGCACACTGCTGTTTTGACTTGGGAGCGAGTCTCGACCGTTTATTTTTAAACAAAGGATCGGACGCGAGCGGAGAATTGTTTCAATTATAATTCAATGTTGGCCGAGAGCTGCCTCGCGACAAATGGCCCTGCGTACGCAAGGAGCTTCAGATGAAACGAGAGAGGCGCGCGCGTGTTGCGCGAGGAAAAATACCAGCGGCGGCAGCCGGTTGATTTATTCGGTGCAAGGTACGTACAAACGCGATGGTTTTCGCAATTGATGGAGACTGATGTATTTTGATGATGCTCGCGGTAACACGTGTTTATGAATTAGTCTACCGGCGGCTGCGACTCTGCTGCAGGCCGCGGATTTTATTTTGCCCTCGTAGAGCGGCAAATTCCAACGTTTATTAATGAGCTTATTAGAAGGATATATACGACGGGCGATACGTTCCGCGCTCCGCCACGGGCTTTGATTAACGCGCGGCCCCCGTATATACAAATACAAATGTTTGTTTCACAGCATAATGCGCCGCGCGCACGCTGTCTTTTTCCCCGGCGTTGCGTAATAAATGAAAAGTCGCGTCGTGCCCCGACCTCATCGAAACGATATCGGGGCACGAGAGGCAAATACCGCAAACAATTACCATCCGAAGTACTCCGTATAAATCCTCCGATCGCCCGGAGGAGTCCAGCTTCTTCTCTCACGAGGGGTCTCCTCGCTCTGACGTAACCCCGGCGCAGATGGAGGTCACTCGCACGTCGGGAGGGATATGAAACTCTTTGCGCGAGTCCTCGTGTCTGTCCCGAGGGCCCGATCGATCACGGCGTGTTCCTCCTCTCGTTATCCCTTTTCGCGCATGCCGCGAATCATCTCGGTGCGATAATGGGCCGCTGCGCGCGGCGGTGAAATAATAAGGTGAGAAGTCACGACGACGAGCAGCGACGGGGACAAATGCACAGGCAGACGAAGATCCGCGACGGGGATAAGGAGCTGGAAGCCGAAATGAGAACGAGATAGAGGTGAAGGCGTGCGTGTGTATCCGAAAAAAAAAGAAGGCCGACGAGAAGAAAAGTCTCGCCTGGGCCTGGAGGAACAGGCGTATAACGAGAGGAAGAAACGTCGGATAAGGCGGCAGAGAGAGAGAGAGAGAGAGAGCGTGGTTTAGGTAGCTGCGCTGGAAACGGGGAGCGCCGCCGCCCTGTGTCTGTGTGTGTTTGTGCTCTCTCTCTCTCTCTCTCTCTCTCTCTCTCTCTCTCTCTCTCTCTCTCTCTCTCGCCGGGGAGCACAAAGAGAAATGGCGGGATATTTATCAGTGCTCTCCTTCTTCTCCTGGGCTTCTCTTTCGCGTCCCTTCCACCGATTTCGCATCCAAATCCATTCGCTTGCCAGTTGATTCCCCCTGGCGTCTCTCTCTCCCGCTCGGGCACTGTATACTGTATATACTATATATATATACGCGATGCCCTTTTGCCGAGCGCGCTTCACATATAGCCGATAAATCCTCGCTCTCGAGACTTTGACAGCTGTCTAACTCGCTTTAGCTATTTACTCGAGAGCGAGCCTGCGCGGGCGCGTCAGAACTCTAGCATAGCGCGATCGGCGCAGTAGTTACGGCCGGCACTGGTAAGACTGTGCTAGGTGTGCACTGTTTTGTAGAAAAATTTCCGGCTCGGACGTCGTTCGGGAATTTTTCATCTCCACTGCTTGGTAGATGTATACTCGAGGCGGACTTGTGCCGTTAGCTCATTATTTACAGGACATGTTACTTGCTATGTTCGAGTAATGATAACGCTCGAAAGTTATTTTCAGGCGATTTTTCATATTTTCCATCGCGACTAAAGACTAATTGGGAGAGTTAGCGGATGAATTTTCAACGCGATTTTTCACGACGACCAGTGTTGACCCAATTTGGAATCATGAGAAAGTTATTTATTATACGCGAGGCTCTTCGTGCTTTGCGTCGAGGTGTCGCATTCACTCGAGAAAATAAAACCTAAATATTTTGAGTTCCACGTGACAAACTACGGAGTCATTGAGAGCAACCGTATGGTAAGTGCCTCTCAGCGGGATTAATAGTTCGCGAAAGCGCACGCAATGGCCGCAGAGCTCACTTCTTAATTATTTCGAAAGAATAACCATCTATACTCACCGTAAAACTCCTTTCTCAGAATCTCACCTGCGCGGAAATTCATATTAATTTCTCTTCTCGTCCGCTGCCGGCCAGCTCACCGCAGAGCTAATCCTAAAACCTCCGCTCTTGCGAGAACATCAGCGCAGAATAAAAAACGAGCTACAAGCGGCAGCCAATTCCACCGCAAGCAGCAGCATAAAAAGCCTGGCGGTCGGAGATATCCGCGCGTGATTGGCATGTCCAATTTTTATTCCGCGCGTCGAGAGAGAAAGATCCTTCGGAGACAAGGTATATGTATAGGAGGCGAGAACGCGCAATTAAGGCTGCGCGGCTTATTAAGGAAGAGAGGCTGCTTTTTTTCTGAGCGGGAGATGCTGCTGACGATCGTACAAATGGCGCGAGATCTTTTTCGCTAATGGGTTTTGGGTGGAGCCGCGCGCTAACCAATCGCCTCGCGCGTTATGCAGTGAAAGTCCGACACCCACGAGACTTCGAGCAGCGCACAATGTCTCTCGGTGTAGAGCCTTGAGACGAGTAGGTATATATACTTTACCATCAGCTTCTGTATAGAAGGTTCGCTCGCTCTCGAGTTGATTATTAGTCGCTCTCGCTTGGCTTTATCGCGTGATTCGCTGCTGGTGCTTGCGAGGGCTCGAGAGTCCGAGCTCGTTAGCCGACCATTAAGGATAAGAATGCACGCGGCTGCAGCTCATTAGGGCTGGAAAGCAGAGTATCGGATGATTATTGGCTGGACGCGGAGTAATCTGCGACGACGACGACGCTGATTGCTTATGCAAATTTATATTTATAGCTAAACGCGTGTAGGTGGCCGTTTTTCAAAGCGAGAAGTCTGAATTTAATTGCGCTTTGGGCTGATTAGTTTACCTCTTATCTGGATTCGATCATCACAAATAAGCAATCTCCATCCACATCCAAGTTTTCCCACTCGCACAAAGAACACGAATATCCGCGACTGTTCTAAACACGCTGCCGAGGACGCGGTTCAATTAAACCTGGATAATGGCGTCTCAGGCAGCGGCTGAAAATCAATTCGTCAATTTCAATGAAGCTCGTGGTATCGCGCATTCGCTCGCGCCTGCAATTGCTCACGCGGCCGCACGCAGCAGCAGCAACGACACAAAAGACGAAGCGTCCATGTCAGGCATTTAGTGGCTACATAGGCCTGCGCAACGTGTAGGTGTCCGCAGAGAGGGAGAGAGCTAGTGCGTAGGTAAGCGCGTGGATTGAGACGTCAGGCGCCCGCGGCGCTTGATGAATGCGCTTGCATTCAGTGGAACGAAAAAGATTCCACCTTCTCTCTCTCTCTCTCTCTCTCTCCGCCTCGTGTTCTCTTGGCACAAGCGTGGAGATCGCAATTTCATTGAACCGGCGAGGACTCGATCTGCGAGCGGAGAGGCTACTACTTCTTTGAAATTTATCTTGTGTCGGCCTTTTTCGATATAAAGTATGAATAATTTATGCGACGATTATGGGAGTCGAAAGGATTTTCTAGGAGGAGACGGAATATTCATGTGGAGAGCAAGAGGAGCTTATTTGCAGTGGGAAATTGGAGCTACTATGCAATAATTTATATGCCGATGCTATATTAATAATAATATTATCGGCGTTACCCATTCGCGCGCTCTTCGGATCTAAAGAGCAGTAGCCGAGAATGTAATGCTGAATACTTAAATTCGCAATTCCAAGAACAAGCCGACGGCCAAAATTAGAAGCTATTTCTAGCTCAATAAACACTTCCGCGCCCATTAGTGAAATTTCAACTGGACTACACATAAGTGTATTCAATTAGGCGCGGGCGCTCGCTCGGGCAATTGACATTTGCATAATTGGAAGAAACCCGGTCTAGACACACACACAGCTGCTGTGGCTATCGTGGGAAGGTAATTATTTAATCGTAAGCCGATGATCGGCATTAACGATCGCGCAGCCTCTCTTACACACAGAGAAACTTCTCCTTCGTCGTCGTCGTCGTTGTCGTCGTCGTCGTCGTCGTCGTCGTCGTCGGGTAGATTAAAGCGGACTTTTTCGAGTCGCTCCGCATAGAAAGCTCTCTCGCGCCGCTCGGCGCAGAGATAGAGAGAAAAAAGAAGGGAGAGAGAACGAAGGAGTAGGAAGAAGAAGAAGAAGAAGTAAAAGCGTATACGCCGCTGCCGTGGCGCGTACAAATTGCCCCCCTGTTTCCTTGCATTTGTCATTTCGGTATAGGGCAGGCGCGTGTTCTTTCATTTCCCAAATAATTCCCGAACCCTCATTAATAACGTAACGCGCGGCATGCAAGGATGGAGCGCCTCTCCGGGAAAAAGGAGAGACGGCGGCGGCGGCGAGAGCCCAGGTAGCAACGGCACATTTGTCCGTTTTTCGATGCCAGTGAGAGAGAGAGAGCGAGTTTGCGCTACGCCGCCTCGCTATGCTTCTTCTTTATAAAGCTGCGTGTCGTCGCCGTTCCCGACCTTGGAATTCTCCCAGATCGATTCTATCTGCATGCGAACAGCGTTCTTCAATTTGAACAGCGGATAATTAAGAGATTGTGGATAATAAGCAAGGGTTCCTGCACTGACAGCTCTTTTTTCCAAGATCGTCGCAGCTCCCTGGAATTGATGGATACGCGCGCTCAGCGAGCTGAGGAACTAATCCATATGCTCTGGTCTCTCGAGAGCAAAGGGCTAATGTGCTTTTATTTTGGAGAGGCGATCACGCGTTCGACTCTCGAGCGACTCGAGGTGATTGAGAGATGCCGAGGATTGTGAAAAATCGAGGCGTTACGGCTACAAATGAGTCTATAGCTTCATTCCCGGCGCTGCAGCGAGACGTTCGTATCATCGAGTTATTTTGCGCGAGTTAGTTGTCGTTGCTCTGTAAAAATCTATAGCGTAACTTCTTTTTTATATATCAAAAGTACATTCCCGCAAGAAGTGAATATTTCACAGTCACAGAAGGATATCAGTCATAAGCGGCGACCTCACTTTGTTTCTTTCGGTCCATCGCGCAGAGAGCCGAGGCATCCACAGTCAAGCGAGCGAATCAACATCCATCTAATTACGTTATACAACAAAAAAACCCGCCAGTCGCCACGGCGTCCGATTCCCGAACGTTTTTTCTTCCCCGCCGAAATTAACTTCAACATCTGATCCCAATCCATCTCCGTCGAGTGGCATTTGCGCGCCCAAAAAGTATATACCAGCTCTCCGAAATCTCTCCTTCTCCCATGCGAGCCGATCGCAGATGGAAATCTAATTTTCACCTTAATTACGCCGACTCCAAAAAGCAATCCCACGCAGCAGACAAAGCAAGCAAGCGTCGCTCCTCTATATACTGGCGCCAGTGAGCTAAGAGAGAGAATTGAAACGTCCCCTTCTCGCTTCCGCGCATACAATACAAGAGGGCATACAATAACTGCGCTCCTGCGAAGGATGGATGTCTGTCACTTACGACTCGCCATTTTGAATTCCTCCTACGGCGCCGCGGCGAGTTTGAGCAATCGTAGGCGGAGATGAAGGCTTCACGCGGCGGCGGAGAAATGGAAGACACCGGGAGAGGATGGATACACGCAGCGCTCGAGGTAAATGCACCTGGACGAGAGGTATGTGTCTGCTGCTGCAGGGAGCGCCCGAATCGTCGTTTATCATCGAGCAGCTCATTAAGAGCGAATCCGCGCACACACTCGGTCGATCGTCCTGGATTATATACACAGAGCTACCGACTTTCCTCTTCTTCTTGCCCTTTTAACTGCGATTCGCGTATTTCGCGCGTGCTCTCGCTCCATTAGCCGCAGCGCGTATCTCTACTCGCTGACAAATCGCCGACACGGTATGTGAATTTAATTTTAATAGGAGAAAAAGGAGCAGAGCGCCCGGCTACTGCGCAGCTTCTCTCTCCTGATATAACGAATCGCCGCCGATTTTTTCTCGCTCGGCGAGTAACAAACTGCGGATATCGCGTGCCTTAAAAACACACTGGCGAAATCGGCTGCTGCTGCTGCTGCTGGGTAACGGCTGTGCGCAGCAGCGACAGCTCCGAGATGCAGCATTTGGCGAGAGGGTATAAGGAACTACTGCCGGTGGCGAGCAATTGGATGGCATTTGTCGCGAGCGAGCGCTGGGGACTTCATCAATGTCCCGAAGTTTCTTTCGAGCTGCTTCGCTGCTGCTTAGTCGGCGAGTGCTCCAGCTGCTTTCTCTAAGGTGGTATTCACAATGTCTGATCGTGGAATTGGATGGATTTATCGCGCTTCGAGTTCTTCGCTGAAAATTAGATTGTTCAACAATCGAGAGGGCGTTATTTTAAATGCGTACAATTTTAAAAAATTCGTTCTCTGGTCGGCTGTTCTCGCTCGCTTCTAAACCTCAGGAACTATAACCGTTTTCAAATCGAAATTCTTTTATACAGTGGAAAAATCAGCGAGAAGCCGACAGTGTGGAACCGTCTAAGGTTCGGCGGAGCAGCTAGATAATAGCTCTAGTGCTGGGCGACTCTGGGGACCCCCGAACGAAAGAGAGTGAGCAAGAGAGAGAAAGAGGACTGAGAAATGTCGGCTACTTTTATTTTGCCGGTGGTTCCCCTGCGTTAGCGATTTTTCCATTGCCGTCGCGAGATATTTCACCGGCAATCTAAGAGTCGCAAATGGAGTCCACAATGAGGCAGAAATGGCCTCCTGCACTGATGGCCCGGGCATTTGTCTTTTCGCATTTCTGTTTCCCTCCTGCGACTGCCACGGTCGCTACTTTTTCGATTTACCATTCTCGCGACGCGCGGAGCGTAAAAATACCGGCATCGATTATCGGCTCCCTTGCGAAAAAATAACTATTCTTCCCAGTACACAATATCTCCCGAGTTGATGAGATTCAAGGGCCAATTAAGCCTGGATTCAAAAGCATAGCACATCCGGCGTAACGGATAGCCCAAAGCTTCTTTCCGCACAGTTCTCGCGGGAGAAATAATCGTTCCGCGTGAAAATCCGCAACGCGGACGTGATACATCCGTAACGCGCGGTTATTTCTTGCCTTGAGGCTTTCCGCTAGACACCACTGAAGCATTGCGACGGCGAATCGACGTGCTCGGCCCATCGGTCAAGTGGAAATAATTCCGACACGTCCGCGCGCTCGCGCAAAAAGCTCAGCAGCCTTTCTAACGTATACAACCGCGAGAGAAAAGAGCAGAGAGAGAGAGAGAGAGAGAGAGAGAGAGAGAGAGAGAGAGAGAGAGAGGGAGAGAGAGAAGACTTACAACAGCAGCAGCAACAACAACAAGCGGCAAAGTTGCTCATCTCGTGCGCGGATATATAGAATAGGTGGGGCCGTTATTAATCTGGTGTCGAGTTGAGCGCAAAGTTATATAGGAGCTCAGGAAATGAAACACGAGAAACCTCCCTGACTCTCCCTCCCTCGCGAATCCACAGCAAGAGAGAGAGAGAGAGAGAGAGAGAGAGAGGAGTGGGACGACGACGTACACACAGAGCAGTGGTATAGAAACCCGAGGCACGCGGCCAAGGGACACGAGATCGCGCGCAACCCCTTTCAGTCCCACTCTCTCTCTCTCTCTCTCTCTCTTCCTGTATACAGCATACATGTGCGGCGTCCGAGTATAGTGTGCCGCTGCGGCGGAGCGAATGTATTACCGCCGGCCGCCGAGATGGAGATATAACGATCAGGGACATCTCTCTCAAGGGTCTTCCGCAGCTTGTATGTGCAGCGCCGTGTATACGAGTGTGTGTCTGTGTTGTATGCACATTTCAAATTCGAAAGCGCGCGTTGTCGTGTACGACGGCAGGCAGTTTTTCTTGGGCGCGGCTAACACGAGCCGAAGCGTGTACGCCGTCGTTGTAGCGCTTAAAAATTTATACGCGGCGTGCATGAATTATTTATGCCCGCGAGGCCTTAATTCGACCGACAATTAATCGGATCTTTGGGGGGACACGCCGATTTTAAATTCTCAAAAAACACACGATGCAGCGGCTCGTAATAATACGCCGAGAAGCTTCTCACTTCTTACGCATGATTCGCTCTTCCTAGAAATCCAGCGAAATCACGAAACAACGGAGTGTATTCAGCTCGCGCGCACGAAACGCGGAATTAATCAGTTTGACGAGGTGCACGCGAGGCTTGCCGCTATGGTCCCCGAGCGCGATTAAAATCCCATCACGCGGCGATGCACGAAATGTCCACGTTATACGCGCGTCGCGCCATCGCTCTCCGGAGAGAGAACCGCGAATCCAAGAATACTGGGCTTTGTGGCTGTGTTCTCGGGTAAAAACAGCGTCCTCGGGAGACGCTGATGGACTTATAATCGCGGGGGATGATTTAGCGTGAGATTGGCTGCGCGAGAGATGCTTAGATTTCTCTACCCTTAGGGGGTAGTTATAGCTCTGACCAGGTATTAACGTTCGTCCGAGAGAATTTTCTCGTAAAATATCGCAGCCCGGTCGAAGGAGCAGAAAATAAGAAAAAACGTTCCTTAAATAAATTATCCCCGAACAAACGAGCTCGCGGGAAAATAAATCGGCCTTATAATAAATAGTGATCGGTCTTGTAGTTTCCCCGGCTCGCACGCGCGGTCCCTTTTGTTTCTTCATTTTTTATATACTCGCACACACGCGCACGCGGCGCACGAGTGGAATCATCGAGAAACAGAGAGATCATCGATCCTCTCATTCTCTCCACTTTCCGCAGCTACACGCGATGCTTATCTCGGAGCCTCTTGTCCGGCGCACACGATATCTCTTTTTCCGCCTTCTCTGGCGATCGTGATTACTGCGTTGCGTGCGCTTCTTCGTGTCGTTCTTCTTCTCTTCTGGATGGAGATTGTGCAGAGTATGCAGAGAGGCTTTTGGACTCGCCTAAAGACAGCGTACGATTGCTAAGTGTGCGTCTGAACAATCTCGGCTGCATCTACTGATCTATCGATGAATCGGTTGATTATTTCTTATCACAATTGATAATTATTAAATTTTCGCAATAATAAAAATAAATGATATTATGTTTCCTTCTACCCCGAAAACCCCCACTTATCGATTACATCACACGTATCCAAAAACGAAGAAAAAGTGCGCCATCTGCTCGACGACAACTTTCTCCCCGACCATAACGATCCGCATTCTTTATGCAATAGTTTCCAACTCTACACAGCGTCGGGCATATCCTACCTCGGGTGTCCAAACGCGCTGATGTCCAGCCGTTTGAGGGCGTTGAGTCCAACAGCAGCAGCAGCAGCAGCGACGGCAGTATAGTCGAGCGAAGGGAGGGGCAACAAACGACGACGACGACGACGACGACGCCGTTCGAAGGGGGAGCTTTGCGGTAATGCGTATTTGATTACAGAGCTAGTGGCCGGCGAACGACGTGCAGCCGCGGAGGAGGCATCGACCGGCCATTTTGGGTAACCGCTTGACCCCCGACGGCAGCAGCAGCAGCTCGTGCGCAAGGGTCTGCACTTATTACGTGTTTAAAGGAGCTCTTCCTTTTCTTCATTGGATGAAGATGGGCTGCGGGATTTGAATTAATTTAGTGCTTAGTCAGAGCTGATTTTCGGCTCTTTTGTTTTCGGGGGAGATAAGTGCAGGGCTTATTCGTCCGGGGATTACGCGATGCGTTTGGGTAAATGATGAGAGTGTAATGTGGAACTTAGGTGGCTGGAAGAGGATGGCTTCATCGGCTAAGGGTTTTCGATTGCTTCACGAAGAGATACCCACACCGAGTAAATTGATGCGTTGACAATTATTTCCTCGATCAAGAGAGCAATAATAGAATCAACCGCATCACGAATATCAAGCGTAACGAGCCATGTCGTTAGTAAGTTTTTTCAGCCAATCGCAAATAACCCGCAGTACTTGTATAAGCAAATACCCCTCGCAAAAACTTGTAAATTCGCAATGAGGGAGGAATGCAAAAAGCCGGTCGGTCGGTCGAAAAATAATCGACGACACGCACCGAGTTCGGTACGTCATTTCCTGCGACGTATCTCCGAACACACTACTCATCGGGTCCAGGAGGTACATAAAGGATGGCGCATGATGAGAAGCACTTGCTACCGCTGCGATGGTACTTTGCCCGCGCGCTACTGCCGGTGGTTATCGTCCCGGGCTAATAGCGAGGTGCAGCTACAACTGCCACTACGACGACGACGACGACGAGATGAGCGTTCATGTGTTGATGATGATTACCGTGCCAGCGCGCGCAAGTAGCTCCGAGAATAAGAGAAGCCTGTTTTGTCTTCGCGAGCTGCGCACGACTGGCCCAGAGAGCTGATGTTTCACCGGCGCGCGAGAGCTGGACTCGTACGGCTACTTTTTCTCTCTCTCTCTCTCTCTCTCTCTCTCTCTCTCTCTCTCTCTCTCGAGCACGCTGTGTGTATATACCCCCGGCCCTTAATGCGCTCGGTCTAAGACACTGATTATGGCGGCTGAAATATTGCGCCAAAGGCTCGTGCGGTATTAAACTGTCGTAATAGCGACTTCTTATAACGTTCGCGTATTGTGTATTATAGAGAAACGAACGACACGTAACGCGGCTGCAGCAGCAGCGGAGTGTGAAAGTCGCTGGAAAATCGTTTCCAAGGTAATTACACACACACACACACACACACACACTCGCGGGAGCGCGAATACCGACGTTATTAATTTTTCGAATCTTTCAATCCTGGCGGCGTTGTTATTACGCGACTTTTTGCGATAGAAGAATGTTAATTTGACGAAGTATACACTTTTCGTATACAATGAGCGCTGGGTTATTATACGAACTTTTTTTTGCTTTACTCCTCGCTTATAACCCTTTACACGCGAGGAACTCAATTTCACGCAGCGGTAAATAAAAAAGGCTGATTGTAAAACGCGCTGGTGAAAGGCGCAGCGTATAGTGCCGGAATCTAAAGAGTTTTGATTTTTAAGCGAGGCTTATCGTTACTGTGAAACAATATATACAGCCTCAATAAAGAGTAATAACCGGCTTCGAGAGCAAAGTTTAAATTAGTTTTGCTGTGCGCGCAGGGGATGTTTGTATCTTTTGTATGTACGCACACCTGCAGCAGCGTTTTGCAGTGCTCTTGCGCAGCGTCCAATTTACTAAGTGTATCGCACGGAACGAAAAATCCGGCTGACTTTTTCACGTAATTTTCTCATACCATACTTCCTTACAACAATGAAGCAAGACATTACGTACACGAACTCGTGGAGAACTTTAAAAATAAAATATGCAACGATAGCCTAATAATTGCCGGTTGCTAACGATCGGAAAAACATATCGCGTCGAAAGTTTTTGACAAACTTTCAAAGAACACGGATCAAAGGAAGGAGTTAATTTCGTTTAATAAAGCCGGTGAATGGCGTGCCTGCGTGCAATATTCGGTGAATATACACGATAGTCGGTAGCCGTCGCGGAGCGGAGAGGAGGCGGTACGCAGAAGACGAATGGCATTCGTTATTCCGAATACACTAACGGATGCCCGCGCTTATTAATTTGATTGCTCGCCATTATGGACGATGTCGGGAGCTAATTAAACTCGAAGGCAAATGAAGGGGCTGAACGGAAAGAAACGACACGATTCCTATCGGCTGTTTATTTCCAGTTTGTTTTTGTGTGTAGGGATTGACGGTGAAAAAATCTAATGTCACCTGCGGCTTGCCGAGCCGTTAGTCGTGTCGTTAATTAAAAGTTGCCGCGTGTGTGCGTAGCGGAGGAAATGTCGTTTACTTATTTCGTGGACCGCGGGTGTCGTTATTAAATCGTAATTTTACAGCCTGTACCTCTCGGTCGCTCATCCCCGGAACACGCTTCAATCATGATCCATCTCGTCCCGAAGAAATTCGATCACTCCCTCTCTCTCTCTCGGCGTTTGCATGAGGGTGGGTACATCACACAAGGATAATTACGCGCTCGGAATCGGATTCGACGTGATGAATTCGGAAAGTGCAATCAGCGGCAGCTCTCTCTTTCTCTCTCTCTCTCTCTTTTCTCTTCTCCCGAGCGCGCGCAAGCTCTCCGGAGAGAAAGTACAGCGCGCGAGCCGGAGAGTAGAGCAGCGTCGAGGGAGGAAATGCGCGCTCGAGCCGGGGGTGGGTGGCTGGGGTGTGCAAAGAGCGAGAGGGGGTGGGTGGGTGGCTGAAGCGGGGAGGGGGGAGGGATGAAAGAGGGCGGATGTGACGCGGAATGATGGAGCGCGGAACGCGGAGAAAAATGAGAGTGGCGGAAAGGCGAGGGTGGAGGGACGCTGATGGATCGGTGCTCCGCCCGCTGCCGCGCGCGAGCGAGCGAGCGCTTTCTCGCTCTCTTCCACCACCCCCCAATCCCATTCACCTCGGCTGCTCTCGTTCTCGCTCTCTCAGGGGGTGTTGGAAATGCCCCGCAATATTACTCATAGTCGGTGTGGGCCCGCCGCATTACCCCGAGACCGCCGCGCGCACCGGGGCGAACCTCGCCTTTTCGCGCGCCACCGAGTCTAGTGTGTATGCAGCCTGTAGCACCATGGGAGCAAGTTGAATTTATTTATTCATGCGCGAAAGCTCGCGCCGATATCGGATCGTCGCTCAACGTTCGGCGGGGGACTGTATACACGCCCGCTCGTGCAGCGATTAATGCGGCGAATCGAAAATTTTGTTGTATGAGTAAAGACAGGCGCGCGTTTCTCGCTGATGAAAAAGCAAATTTCAACTTGTCGTTTCGTCCTCAGCGTCAAATTGATAAATCGCCTCGCGCGAGCCTGACAGCAGAAATCTTATCTACGATTTTTGCGCTTCGCGCACCAGCGCGGCTCGCTCCCTGTGCAGTGTGTGACAAATGCTCGATGACTAGCCGGCGCACAGCAGAGATTGTGTACAGCAGTTCTCGCTCTCTGTCGTTCGAATGTACGCAAGCAAGCGCGTTTCGTTGCTGCACTTTGAACAACAACGATATCCTCGTATTTATTTGTCAGGCGCGCTTAAACCTGCCGACGAGTTTTGCACCTGGCTTTTTTAATCCGATAAATTACACGCGCCCCCGCTGCAACCGGATGACAGCTTCGACAGCGAGAATCACTTTGTTTGCCTTTTCCGAAAGGTTTTAATACTTTCACCCAATTCGAAGCAACGCATAGCGACGGCATCATCAGTTCCCTATAGCAAACAAAATTCGCCGCTTTGTCAGCGAGGACTACATGCGAAAGTAAAGTAGGAAATAAAGGCGAGCGAGATAGAAGAAAACGTGAGAAAAAACTTGACAATGAGCCTGCGCGACTAGCTGCTGCTGGCTCCGAAGAAGACGCTGCTACTACGACGGCGACGGAGTAGCCTATACCCTCGCGCCGAGGCTAAAACCCGAGCGAGCTAGAGAGAGAAAAAGCGAGATAGCGCTTAGAGAGTGAACTGCGCGGCGCTCGGAAAAACAAGAGAAGTGTTTCGTCTGGCGATGAGCGCTCTTAGACGCTTGCGAGTCTGCGAGCATCCATCAAGTTGATGTCTTTGTTCTTCCCTGGAACCGAGAACGCGCAGCTTCTTCTTCTCTCTCCGCTCTCGACGGGATAGAAGATAGGCGAGGCTAGCGCGCGACCGAGGAAAAAGCGCAGTACGTACCCTCTCTCTCTCTCTCTCTCCCCACTGTTACCCCGATCCATCAAACGTCAAAGCGATCGGTTTTTTCGTTGCGCTCGCGCGCGCGTGTGTGAGAGAGGACGCCCAGCTGCAAGTCGCCCTCCATTTTCCGTTCGCTGATGGAGCCCATTTTGAATCCCACGGACGAGCTGACGAGGATCATTCAATTCAAAGGCGAGAGAGAGAACGGAATGAGCGGAGCGCGTGCAGTTGCGCGACCGATCTTTGACTTCTCTCTCTCTCTCTCTCTCTCTCTCTGGCTTTTTTTCTACGGCGGCGCATTTCTCAGCCTCGCCTCCTTTTTTCTCTCTCGCTCGCTCCGAGTGTGCGTGTATGCGTATAACGACACTGACAGCTTGACGTGTTTCGTCGAAGGAGCGATTTTTCAAGCCGACCACGGATTTCGTCTAATTCTTCATTCTCATTCCTGCGAGAGAGCACACGCAGAGTCCTCGCTTTTCTTCTCTTCCGCGACGATCCAGTGCAGGAGTATCGACGCGTTCGTTTAGGGCCTATTGTCCGCGTGTGTGCCTGGACTTGTCGGTTGATACGACGTACGTTTGCTTGATTCATACGCGGGGATTCATCTCGGCAAATAGAGTGCTTATTGTGACGATCGTTTTTTTTTTCGTATCAAAATAAATCGTGTATGATGCATCGCGTAGCGTACAAACAGAAATCGGTGATGGGCCGTGAAACCACCTTTGACGATGCGGCGTGTGTTAAAGAGTTTGGAAAGATGAACCTGCTTTCAAATCAGAGCATCAGCGTATATAACAACATCAATAAAATCTCCAACCACACCCGCTCGCGATACACATACCGAAACTCGAAAGCATGATCGTCATTAAAAGCATTCCTCGAGAGCGACACACCCTCTAAACACGCACACGGAGTTATCCCCCCCCCCCCGCGCTAAACTCCCAGTCTTCTCATCTCGAAATCCGTGACATCCTCGTGAAATCGCTCATCCGCTCGCGGCAGGAAATTAAAATTCCCGCCTCGCATCCCTCCGCGGCGCCATCAAAACTGACATTTTTCCTCAAACGTGCGCGTCTCCCCCGCCAAAAAGAAGCTAGCGCGCGCGAAGGAGGAAGAAAAATCATCTCTCCCTCCGCTTACATAACAACAAAGACCGCCTGTATATAGCACAGAGAGAAGTACGACAGTCGCGCGAGGCTAATCCGCTGGCGTCTTCCAGCAGCGACAGTCGGCGAGTTTGTATGTGTCGCACGCAGGACTTCCAAGCTGTCTCGCGAATACACGTATACACGGCACGTGCGGTGTGTGTGTGTGTGTGTGCATACGACGAAAGCTCCGGACTGCCGAAGCATGAGCTTGGAATACGTAATATGCGGGATTGCTGCAGCGAGCTATGGAGAGAGGGAGAGGGCACTCCCTCTCTGAAGGGCTGCTGCAGGATAACGAGCCGCGGCAATTAATATCGCCGGGTTTCCACAATGCGCTTGCAAATGAAAGGCCTTTGTGACGTATGATTGCGTTACCGAGTGAATGCTTGAGTAATGGCCGAGTGCGCGAGCGAGCGAGCTCTGGATCGCGAAAGCAAGAGAGAGAGATATCCTAGCTCAAGTACTGCAGCTCGCTGGCGATTTTGTAGCCGAGTTCGTGGCGCATTGTTCCGAGGGAACGGCGGGATTTTCGAATTTTTTATTTCTACACTTTACTCGCTTGGCGCTCGTTGTGGAGGTGTAAAAAGCCTACGGGGTAATTCTCGATATAGTAATTTTATTAACCGTGCGCAACTGAATTTTTGCGTATAATTAACCGCGGAAGCTTCCTCGACGGCTTTATTGAAACGAACCCCCGGGACATAATGATAATAAAATAATAACAACGCTGTTTTATTCATCGCGTCGTTTCCGAGAAGCCAGCATGCATCCGCGCTGCAGGAAAAAGTCGAGGAATCTCCCGGTGTGGTATACTATATGATATTGCAAGGCAAACTATATTATTACATAAGTATTTTCCCCTTCCTTCCGTACATAATACAGGCAGGCTTGTTTCGCGTCCATTTTGGTACTGACAAGATGGCACCTCGACTCGCATTACCCCGTATTATACACTAGGCTCGAGAGCCGGTCATCATCATTAGGTTGTCAGGAGTCGCGTTATTATGCTTTATCTCCGTGGCGGAGCTCGCGGTTATACTTATATACAGGCTAAAGCGCCCGTGAGAGAGAAAAAGAGGATTAAATATGCAAAAGTTAAATTTGAATAATGAGATCCTAATGATAGAGGCAGCAGCGAGAGCGACACACGTGTATTGCAAGCTCAACGACTGACGCGTCGCGGAGGTTTTCTCTGTATTAAAATATCGCGCGCACACGCATACGCGCGCGCGCGCGGCTCTTGTATCGATTCGTAATTTACGTTTTCGAGCCTGTCTAATTAAGGCTACGTCAATCATGCGTGTGCGCCGGCCGGGGGTCGCGCGAGTGCGATGTTTTGAAAAGTTCCGCGCGTGGTGTATAGGTCGTTATCAGAGCTCGAAAACTGTTATTTTTTTTCGACCCTCTGTAAAGCTACAAAAAAAAGTTATCGTTGTAAAATTATCGCTTGCAGAAAAAAAGCTACAACTACTGTAAGCATACAGACGCAGAGATTAATGCGCGACGTTAATGAGGCTTTTTTCACACACACTCCGCCGATCATTAGACCAATCAGCAGTAGAATTTTTCCTCACCAAGCCGCGTGTCTCCCTAATGAATCCATCGGCATTAGCGCGCACTCTCGAACGAATCCATCAGGCTGCCCTGAGGCGCATCCAAAAACATCTCATTTTTAATCCCCGCAACGCTCA